>NC_051862.1:175738851-176079976 GCF_015732765.1 Culex quinquefasciatus | reverse complement strand
TACACACGCACACACACAGCGACAAAGCGATTGCTGCGCAAACGCAGCCCCCCTCCGCAACCCTCCTCCACCCATGGTGCCCCACAAAAACGAGTCCGAGATGGTCTCACAGAACCACGTCGAGCACGGTTCCCTCAGCTCGTCTCAGTTGCTCCGAGCATCAGCGGCCAGCAGGACCGACTTTACGACCCCCCGAAGAAGAGGGCCCCTCCGTCTTTTTGGGGCTTGTCTGTCCCACCTTTCTAACTTCTCCGAGTTGGGGATTTGTGTGTTTTAAAATTATCGATCGACCCTGTTACAGTACACAGTCAGTGCTGCGCGAGAGAGTGTTAGACGTTGTTTGTGTGAGAGAAGGTGCTTTGATTGTGTGCTGCTGCTGTTGCTGATGAGTGTGCAGTTGTGTGTGAATGTGTTTACGCGTAGGGTGGATCAATTAACATTTTTAAGGAAAATAAACAAATGTGTAAACTTTTTGTGGCGGCCAGCAGTCGATCAGATGGTTTACTTCGTAGAAAGGTGATGTTATTCTTATAAAATGACTAAAATTTAGCAAAACATAAATTTTTAAACAATTTTGCAAAAATTATTTTTGTTAAATAAATCTAATATGAAAATGTGATGATTTCAATTAAACAGAATAGCATACAAGCTTTCATCAATGATTCAGTAATATTAAAAAATAAATTGATTCTCTTACTTTGTATCATATAAAGAGCAGTATGCTTACAAAAAGCTAGAATTACATTTCTAAAAAAATAAAAATAAACCTGTATGAGATACTCAGCTAGTAGCCTAAAATTGGTTTATCTAGATTAAATTTTCAAAAGGTCCTATCTGCATAAGAATGACTCATAGATTGTTTTGAAAATTTAATCTAGTTATTTACACTTGTTTTGATCTCAATTGTTTCAAAATAAGCATCACTAATTAAGTAGCTTATATCAAAACTCATATCATACAGTACTTTAGGGAATCCAAAATTATATCGTTAATTCCCGTAGTTTTCAAAATACTAAAATGTGTGTAACAAAAAGCACGGTACAAATGCCCTGGCTGATGTGTACCGTTTTAATGTCATTTTTCACATGCGAACAAAAAAGAATCATTGCACCTACTCAGATTAACAAGAGTATAAAATTTCAAAAGGTTTCCATCTCACTATCTCAGTGTTTCTCACCCGGTGAGGAATACCCCCCTGGGGGGGAATTTGGCCATTATTGGGGGGAATGACGATGCAATAGAAATTCTCTGTTTTTGAAAGTTTTTTTTCTAAAAACTTAAATTTGTTTAGGCACTTTCCTCAAAATTTTAATACTTAAAATGTTTTTTTTTAATTTCTTGTGACAAATATGAATTTATATGACAATTTTTTTTCCTTCGGTTTTATCTTTGAAAATGTCTAAGATGTAACTGCAAAAAACTTCACATGCATAAATAAATTGCATTGAATTTCCATATTGTTGAAATATTTTTGTTTGTTTGTTTGTTTTACATTCTATCTAAAATTAGAAGATTATGAAATAATGTCAATAAAAAAATCGTTAAGAATTTGTTCTTTCGGTTGCAAGAGTAGAAAAAATATTTTGTAGTGAAAATTGCAATCTTTCTACATAAATAAAACTCAAATTTATTATTTTCCTGAATTGATACTAAATAAAAAATTGAAGGGGGGTCTTGGTCTTGAAAATAATACAAGGGGGGAATTGGTCAAAAAAGGTTAAGAACCACTGCACTATCTCATAACTTAAATAAGCTCGTAAATTAGTTAGAATCAATGTTTGCTGCTTTCTTAAGACAAATATAATGAAAAATATTTGTTTTATTTTTCTTATTTTAGTATTCTAAGATTTTTTGTGAACCATTTCAAGTTAATAGAAATACATGCATTCTTAAATTTATTTTTTATATTTGAGCATACGTTTTTCAAAGTTTATGTCCCTTGACTTTAGCCAACATCAACGGGAGGAAAAAAAGGAAAAATAAATAAGCTAGCCACAAGCCATTATTTATTGAGAAAAATTGTTGTAAAATGCATTCAACAACACTACAGTTGTTTTGCAATTATTTTTAGTTTCTCGAGAACTTTTTTCTGAGTTGCGTTACTGTACACTAGAAATTCATCGATACTCAAAAATTTTGAGTCAAAATATTGTTGAATGACCCCATGCATTTGAAATTTCAAGTTTTTAGAAAAAAATTGCCCTTTGATTTACAGGGCCGTAAACCTAAAATAATTTTTTCAACGCCTAATTCAAAAATTGACGCAAATCTAATGAAGATTAATTAGAAGATTTTGGAGTAATTTCATTGCACTTTATTAACATAAAAAATATATAAAAGAGAAAAGGAAAAAAACATATATTTATCAAGATTATTTGTTTTTACAAGAAGTAATTCAGTTCCTAAAACACAAAATTGACTCACCCGAAATTAGAGGCAATCAGAAGAAAACAACAAAAAGTGACTAAATGCAGCATTTTTTTTAAATCGAGTTGATGTTTTTATGAATACAGTCCAGACACAATTATCCGAAGGCGTTGGCAAAATTTCGCTTCGAATAATCGAATCACGATAAAACTTTTTTTTTTGCTTTCTTAGTTTTGATATGTTTGACCCCTAAAGTACGCTAGAGTGACCTAGAATCAACAATTGAAAATATGCATTTTGTAATTGATTAGGCAATCAACCATTGAAATTTGTATAAAATAGGGTCGCAGGACTCGATTTTGATGTTAAAAAATAGAAAATCAAAAAATAATCGAGACTTCTTATAATCGAGTCTGGGCTGTAGCATAAAAATAAGTTTTAAAACATTAATAAATATTTTAATAATTACATTCTTGGAAATCTATTTAGTACCACTAAAACATGGTTGTCTTATTTTCAGGTTAAATGTAAAAAAGCAAAGCAATCCACTTGAACGACCCCCGAGTCTTTTGTGGTCTCTGTTGCAAGTTTCTGCTCATTTCTAGGCGTCCGAAGGTTATGTGTGGTGAGTCACTCAAAACCTCTTTTACGCTAATGGACCGACGTTTTACTTCCCCATCCGGCGTGATCAGGCAAATCTCGTTTCGAAAAATACCACCGGGTCCGTCTGGGATTGAACCCAGGCCATACTGGGGTGAGAGGCTACCACGCTAACCAACGCTAAGGTTAAATGTACTTTTGAAAATATTTACAACGGTCTTTTTGGAAAAAGAACTTTTGGTATTTTTCAATTCAAACAACTGATAAGAGCAAATTCTTACAAAAAATCAGCAAACTCACTTTGATATAAGTAACTAATTAATTTTAAAAGGAATATAATTCGAATGAACCTTTTTTAAACCACAATCTTTACTACACTCAACGAGAGATAATTTTCTTAATAAATGCATATTTTTAAAAACATGATTGGCCTTTTTTTGCCAGGTCATTTAATTTTTTGGATTGATAGTAATTGTAAGTCCCGTATAAAAAGTAATAATTCGTCATTTTATAAATAGTTTAACTTTGCCAGAGCCGAGGGACAAAAACTTTGAAAAATATTTCCATCGGCCTAACTATTTTAGAAGACGTTCTTCTTAAAACAAGAATCCAACAAAAACACTAGTACAATTCACCACTGCAGTAGACGCAGGACGGGGTACAAACTAAAAAAGTGCCAAACGAAAAAGTGACCAACCACCGGAGGTTGAGTGTTTTATCTATACACTTCAAATCATAATTAATATTTTATGCAAAAAAATTACTTTTTGGTTGTTATTTGACTGATTTGTTGCTCTATGAAATATTGAAATCAAATCATTGTTATGTAAAAATACAACATTCTATGCGGTTCTGAATGACTGACTACAAAGTCAGTAGATGTCCATCACATTAATTTTGCAACCCAACCTGTCAACGACCATCAAAAAGACAACATCCGAGTGTCAAAAATAACTAACCGCGTCCCGCTCTCCACAATAAAACCGATAAATTTGATTTACATCGCGTCACGTGGCAACCACCCTAACTACACACACGCACGCACACCCATCACCACAAGAACCTTTCTTCTAACTAGCAACCTAATTCTCCAACTGGAATCAACGTCGACGACTGAGGGAGTGTTAGTGGCGAACCGCTTGCTACAAAGCTCGCTCGCGCACTAACACACCCAAAAGTGGGAATCGCGCGCGCTCGGTCTCGGTAACCGAGAAAAATAGGTTATTAAGGGTGATGTTGAATATTTTATTTTATAAAATATTGAATCCAATGCGACGTGTAATGCAGTGTTATTTCAGCGCTGGCAGTGTGTGGTGGTCGTTCCGTGTATTAGGCAAGAGCTCTCGTGTGTGCTCTCTCTCGTTCGTGTGACGACTCGTGGATGTGTGTGGTGAATATATAGCGCACCGAGCTTATATCCAACGAGGCGCGTACTTCTGTACTGGCTTTGCTGTTGCCTTGTTCGCTGGAAAGTAGTTTCGCTGCTCAGTTTTACTTCGTCTGAGGTTGGGAACGGTCGCGGGTTCCCGCACCTGGCTCAGGAGGCCCAGCCCTCGTGTGTCGAGTCTTGCCTGAACGAGAGTGTGGTGTGTGTTAGGAGAAAGAGTTCGGGGGCTTCTAGATAGCTGTGGAATCAGTGTCAACGCGAGGAAACTGTGATGTGAGGAACACTAGAGGAACATCAAGGATTATGGAGAGTGAAGTGTGTGTTGTGGTTTTTTTTCGGGGGTGAAGATCGATGATTTACTGTCCACTGAAGAGAGTCGTCAACTGTTCAAACAACGGTCCCTGCTGGAATCTGCGGCTGAACAAAGACTTCGAGATCCGAGCATTACGTAACTTCGAATAGAAGTGGAGAGCAAACTTAGTATAATTTTCATGCAACCACCAGCAAGCGCAAAAATATATATATTAGGAATTATCAAGCTGTTCTCCGATGTGGCAAAACGAGGCAAATCGTTTCAAGAGTGTGTCATCTATCAAAATGTAATTCTCTATCTACAACTCTTCCCATATAGAGGAACGCGAGAAGGGAAAAAAAGTCCGTGACACACACTCTGACGAGATCTAATCGATAAAAGCTCTCCCTCCGTTGCTGGTGTGCTGTTTTCCCCTCGATTTAACCCGTTTCCAAGCTTCTGTCATGTGCTCACCAATACAGCCTCGTAGCACGAAACGAGCGCGCAGTTAAATTACTTTGTCAATAAAAAGCTCCCCCGTTCACACTCTGCCTAGTCATCGTGTCGTGTCCTACTTCGGAGCAGCCCCGAACCCAACCCGAAGCGTCCCCAGCACGAAGCCTCTTTCGTATATAAAAGAAGACTTCTCCGCTAGTGCCAATGCGACAACGGTTTGCGCGCGCATTTCAATCAGTAACGTCGCCGTCGTCGTGCTGCACCCATCGTCGTCGTGGTCGCCTCCTGCGATCGGGTCACGTGCCTGTGTTGGTGGGGTGACACACTTATCGCGAGCGCGCACACACACACCCAAAGAGAGCGGAGAGCGCGCGCGCTTCTCTACTGCGCGCACTCACCACACACCGCACTCTTGGATCCGCGACGACGGGGGGAAAAGCTCTGAGCACACTACAGGCACATTGCTTTGTTCGGTGTATGTGTGCGCGCGCTGAAGTGCGCATGCGCTTCGTGTGCACATGTGTGTATACACGCGCTCGTTTTTTTCAAATGGGGAAGCCAAATTAAAAAAAAAAAAAAGATTTCCATGATCTAATCGCGTCTTTTGTAAGTTTTGTTCTTTCATTCGTCATTGAATCGTCGCGTAGTGGAGACGTGTTGTGTCGTGTTCGTGTTCGCTTGTCGCTCGGAAAGGGGGAATATTCAGCAACTGCTCGGCTTGCTTCACTCTGCTCTCAACCGTGGGAATAGAAACGTTTTAGTGGCGATTGGAACTAAAAGAGTGATATATTTTCGGATTCAGCACTCGTGACTCCAGATTTTGGAACAACGTGTGAACCACCTCTACCGTTCGCTGGAACAACACTTGGAAGTTTTCACAACCAACACCCCACGGGTTTCAACCCGAATCGGGCAGAGTTACATAATTTTGCTCTCCACCGTGTGTCGTGTCGCAATTCTAAATTGCGACCTAATTTTTCCACACCCGACTTCCGCATTGTGGACACACACATATGTGTGTTTGTGTGTGTTGTATGTGCTTCGCCATTTTGAAATTTGCGCAAAAAAGCACCACCTCCGATTGCCACTCCCAGCAGCTCTTGTGGCCCGTAAAGTGTACGCAGAAAAGAAAGATAAGTTCTAATACAACACACAAGGCGAAAGCCGAGACGCTCCGCTTCTTCTTACATCCCAAAACCAGTGGACGACACACACACTCACGGGAGTCGGACCGAGTCGTTCGACGAACCAGTACGGCCGAGAAGGGTGCAGCGGAGTAAAATTAGAAAAAAGCAGTATATTTTTGCTTTCCCTCCTAAGTCACACTGGCTGGCTAGCTGCGGACTGATGAGTTGGAACGAGCCAACGAGCTAGATAGAAAGAGAGTACAAAGAAGTCCACTTTGTGTGTGTTCATGTGTTCAACCGGGGGTCGCCAGAGGCCAGTCACACTGTTGGTAACTGGTTCACAGCGACCCATTTTCCACTATCTTATCAATAGGCGCGCTCGCGAGCGAAGTTAGAGTCGAAAGGCAAAATTGAGATAAAAGAAATTAATTTTCCACTCTGGTGGAACCGAGTAGCAGTCTCCGATGCGTAGCGTGGATTACATCGCCGTCGTCGTCAACGCACCGTCCAGCGGCACTTCCGCCCGATAAGCCTGTGGGAGCGAGATTAAGGCTTGCTGGTTTCACGTTCGAGTAAAGTCAGTCTTTTTCTCTCTCCTATTGGTATAACGGTGCTTCAACGAGGCCGCAACGCTCGCGAAAGTGTGTCAGCAAGATAGTTGCTGCGTGTCAAGAACAGGAATTTGCACGCACAGAGATCAGCGTGTCGGGATCACGGCGCGCAGTTCCCGAACTCCGGCCCGAGCATTCCGACATCCCATCGGAACTCGCACCGTCTGATTGTGTCTCGCCTTGCTATTTTTAGCCTGGAACCTCTCGTGTGGTTCTAGTGATGCGTGCTCGGTGTATCGACGAGAAAGAAAGCAAAAGCCAAATATCACGTGGAGCATGAACCCAAGATTCCGTCACCTCTCGATGTCGGTGCACACCAGCCAAACCAGTTGTCCGAGATCTCTTTCTTTCTCTCCTCCGATTTGAAACGCTGCCAACGCGCCACATTCAGGTTTCTGCGGTATCCCCTGCTTGCTTGCCTGTTTCGTCGGCGGTCCACTTCGGGCTGTGGTTTAGTGTGTCTGTATGTCAGAGACGTGCCGCTGTACGGGCATTTCGCGAGCGCTTACCTCATCAAACGGGTTTTGTTCCTCCTGTTCTTGTTCCCGCTGCAGCAACTCGCGCGCGTTCTGTGTGCAAAACGGAGAGGCAAATTCGCAGAATGACTCGGTACATAACAGGAATCGCGTTCTCTTCCCAGCACACTGAACTAATAATATACATTTGGCTGTCAGTCCGTCGCCGCCGTCGTCGCAACCCTTTGAGTATCCCCTCATCCAATCTCACAAACTCCGGGAAAGACCTTGAAACGCTCGCACACAGGCTCACAGGCAGCAGGCTGTGCTCACGAGATATATGCGTGTCTTCCCGTTTTTTCTAAGCTTCGTCTTCCTCTTTGTTCTGACAGCTCGCCTGGAACAGCGTCTTCTCGCGATGATATAATCCAGCAGGCCGATCCTAAAATTTCGTTCGATTTCGTTAGAGATCGATCCACCTACCAGGTCCGCGATGACGGCGGGGGGGTTACGTCACGAAACTAGGTCAGCTCCTTTCACCGCGTCTTGAGAAACCGCGCGCGCACGGCGTAGTGTGGCGCAAGCCGCACACACACAGTCAGTTGTTCAACGAGCAGTGGAGACAAAAGCGCGTTCGCTAGCCTGGCGTGACAGAGACGGGCCATCGGTGGACCCCTCGCGTGCGCGCTCTTCCTCTCTCCCTCTCTCTCACGCAGCGCGCGTCTAATGGAGGTTAGGGGAGAGCGAGTGCGCGCGCGAGCGGGGCCTAGGCCTACTACGGTATCTCTCTGCACGCTGAATTGAAACGGCTGCGAAACTTTTGAAATTACTGTATAAATTATTACTCAACCAGTTTGGACTGTGTGTGTGCTCGAGCGCGCGAGTTTAGAGCGCGGGTTTCGAAACGAATAGATATTTCAACATTTTTTTTTTCCTTTATACATCGCTAGCACAACACTTCTCGCGAGCTCACGATGAAAAAGTAGGGTTATGTAAAGGCGCAGCTCGTGGAGTGGAATTTTTCTACTATTCTATTCGGTACATATGTACACTCGAGAGCACACAGGGGGTACATAAGGCACACCAACACTTACCAACACAGTCGAAAGAGTCGAGCGCTTAAGCGAACGCGGGATCCAACGGAGAGTGAAATATAAGCGCTTGTATCTAAGTCGTTTTTGGGTCACGATAATATTCAATTTACCCACAGAGTGGGTACATAAGGGAATTGGGGGGGTACAACCAGAGGAAGGGAGAAGGGGGGATCGATGGGGAGACAAGCGCGCAGGGGCGAACCGTCCGTACAGGGTGTGCCAGCAACGTTCCGAAAGCAAACTAAAAGGGAGAACAACTTCAAAAGTGAAACACGCAAACAAAAAACCCAATGAAGTGTCCCACTTGCCCCAAGCTGTCCCACCACACTGCCTCCATTTCCCCCTTTTGTCCAAATAAAGAGTAACGTAAACCAGCACAATTGAACTGGAGATAAATTTTCCATATGATTAACCTATTGAAATTTTCTATTATTCATCGCGCTCTACTTGGTCCCAACAAAGTTTCAACCTTTTTTTTGTTCCATTTGTTGTAAATACAATAAAGAAGAAAAAATATATTCCCATCGTACACCCGATTATGTAACTTCCAAGAAGTACATTTTCTCACAGACGCACGCACGCACGTGCACACACAAACACACAGAAAGAAAAATTATACGAAAATTCCAATACTCGGCGGCATAAGGAGAACAATGGAAGAAAAATTCGACGCATGCGCGACAGGAATCTTTTTTTCTACTTCTTCCTCACAAACGAACGATATCTGCAATATTATCACGGAACGGACGGACGGACGGACGAACAGAGGGAGGGGGAACGGGAGCTTTAAAAATTAAATATTTATCATGAAATGAAAAATTCAGCACAAATTGCTACACTGGAGAATTACACGCGATTACACTGTATGAGCTGCCAACGGAGAATGGATGTTTGTGGCGTGATTTCGTGCTTTCCATTTCATTAGGGCACAAAACTTTTGAAAACAATAGTGTATCCCTCTCACACCTTATGCAAACTGCCATTTGAGCGAAAGGGATACACTATTGTTTACAAAAGTTTTGTGCCCTTTTGAAATGTTAGGCTCCATTTGTTTGGAAAGAATAAAAGATCATAAATATTATCGATTTGTTTATTTTATTTATTTCACAATTCCATCTATTTACAAAGTTGCACTAAAAAAACCTTTTCACTCAAAAATGCAATAGAAAATTTCATTTTTTTTTCCAAAATGTTATTATTTTCCATAATTAATTTTAGCCAATATCTTACACTCTACACACACACACACACACACACACACACACACACACACACACACACACACGCAGTCAACAGTAAAAATCATATTTTGAATTTAAAATGATCCCTTGTAAAATCTTAATAAAAATACTTTAGGTACCTAAAATAAATTCTTCTATAACACTATTTTAGCAAAATTCTAAAACACGTACTGGACATTGTATGACCATCATCCATAGTATTTGCATTTAAATAAAAAAATCATATTGATCGAAACTTTAAAAAATAATTTATTTACTGGTAACTGGTAATTTATTCTTGTTTCCGGTTGTTAGTTTAATCGAAAAAAGATTACACAAATTTAAAATAAAGGCAAATTTTTCTGTAAATTATCGACTCCCCCTCTTCGAAACTTTCCAAAAAAAAATCAAGGGACGAAAAAATCGGAAATAGTAGTTTAGAAAACAAGTTGCAATTGATGCTTTTTGCCTTCCTCACTTTACTGAGGAAAGGCTATAAAATCACTCGAAAAACGAACTTTTTAGTTAGACCTCCAAGACCTACCTTCATTTGTACATATCGACTCAGAATCACCAGCTGAGCAAATGTCTGTGTATTTGGCTGTATGTAGACATGTGTACCAAATCAATGTCACTGGAATATCTTGTCACAGGCTCAACCGATTTTGGCCGGAATGGTTTCAATCGATCCGTCTTAACGCCCCCTAAGTTGCTATTTAAATTCATGCAGTTTTATCATGTATTTGAAAAGTTATGTTAAAAAAACTGTTTCATATTGAATTAAAATTATGGTAAAAAGGGTGATTTTTTCATGAAACCCTCACATGTTATATATTTTTAGAAAGCATATGAGAAGACCTTTCTTGTGGATTAAATTTTCAAGATCTGACTTACCTATCTAAAATTACAAGCAGTTTAAAAAATAGTCTGAATTTACATAACCTCAAATGACCCTGTCTGGTCGCCACGAAAAAAGCCTTGTAGAGGGATGCCATTTTCCTAAAAGGTGGTGTCTGTATAATCTTGACAAAAAGTCTGTAGGAAGTCTGTTTTTTTTTTACTCGTCACTTATTTTTATTAGGACCTCTTAGGTGCTGCGATCACGTTAGGGGAGATCCATAAACTATGTGGACACATTAGGGGATTGTAATCGATCTTTAAATGAGAGGAAGGCACCAACCACCTAAAGGTGGATTAAGTTACGTTTTTCAGTACGAGTCGTACATTAACCCAAGAAGGTTCACCGAGTTGGGTAAATACGACGAGTGTTGAAAAAATCAACTTTTATACCGAGAAGCGTACCGTCATCTGGGGTGAAACGAGAAAAATGAAGCAAATTTGAACAGCTATTTTAGAATTATTACTGCACAATATATGAATATTTTTGACAAGTTTCGGATAGAACAGACTGAGAATATCAAAAATAGTGTATTGTTTTCCAAATTTCAATCATTGAAGTGCTCTAAAAACTGCAGTCTCTATGTAGTTCCAATTCACTCCAGTAAACTTGAGATTCAACGTAAAAGTTTGAATTACACATAAAATCATCAAATTGCATTTAAATATGAATATTTAATGACGTGCAATAGTGTAACATCATAAATGATGTAACATTCGGAAATATTTTGTGTGTGTATTACTTATCGATACATATAATCAACTTTTCGCTTCTGTTATTTTTTATAAAAGTAGTTTCACGACGAAATCTCAAAAAAAAAATATTGATCAGACTTGCATGAATTGTAAACTATTTAGTATACATTGTATATCGTTTATTCATGCAATCAATCCAACAAATTAGAAAAAAAATAATGTAAAAATCTTAAGCATGAAATTTTAAATTTGTTATTTATTTATTTTGTGGTGAAATAATGATAAAAATATAAATAAAATGCACAACCCTTCTTTATAATATAAGATTTCAGATATCTTGCAATTAAAAGTTATTAGGAATCTTAGTTTTAATAGAATCATATTTTTCACGAAAAAATCGGCTGCACATTTTTTTTACCAATATTAATAATTCAAAATAGTCACAAACAAAATAAGATTATCAACCTTGGAATACTGCCCATATTTGAAAATTTAGCTATTATGCCAAATCAAGAATTCCGAGAAAAACGCGTTTTAGTGTTTGTCACAAAATCTCCGCCAAGACAATTTCCCATAAGAGTGGCATATTAGCCGTTTGGTTTTTCGCATCGGCAGCCAAGTCTAAACACTATTTCAGTAAAATTCAAGTTCCAGAAGATGCGTTGAAACATCCTCTACCACCTGGTGCTAATATCTCGTTTTTGTCAAATGTGGATATTAGCCGTTTTTTCAATGGTGGGCAGAATAGAAATAGTTAAAATAATTTAAAACAATCACAAATAAAATAAGATATTCAACCCTGGAACAGAAATATATATATATATATTGAGTATTGTTAGGTCGTTGCAAATATTTTTCAAGTTTATGTTAATTTTATTCTTTTGCAATAATTAGTTTTCAAAATATGTAGGTTTTGACGAACTTTTTATCGCGAGAATAAAATACCTTTTGGTGATGTACGTAGGAACATAACGAACAAAAATGATTATGATTATCAACGCAGGGAAATGCATTCCAAATATGTTTATTTTGTCCACTGATTTTCGGGCCGATTATGAAGATCCTTTGACTTTGACATAAACTTTGAAAAATATTTGCAGCGGCCTTGGTTTTTCAAAAATGTTTTGCTCTTTCATTCAACCTAAACTTTGAAATTTTTTATCGGAAGTCTCGTTTAAAAAAAACTGTGAAACATATTCTCAAAATATCTGTAAAATTATATCATATTGTAATTTTCTGAGTTTAATCATCCAAAAAGATAATTTTTAAATTTCCTTTTGGAAAGGAACAAATGATTGTACAAACGTGAGAAAAAAACTCGAAATGTTTAGAGTTTCGAAACATAAAAGGTTATCGAAATCCATTAATTTTAGTATCTCAAATGACAAATAATCCAAATCCACCCAAATACCGGTTCCCAAGCCTATCATTACGCCCGATATCGTTAAACAAATGAGCCGAACATCACCGGCCGTAAAGCTTCGAGCAACACCCATTAAACCCCAATTTACAAACCGAGTCCCCAATCCTTCAACGCCGAGGCCAACCCCCAAAGTCAAACAGAGTTCGCCAAAAGAAATCAATAAATTAACTAAGCAAAACGTTTCAAAAGTCACAGCACAGCTTTTCGGCCGTGCAGCTCCAGTTCTACACACCCACCCAAGTCGTCCTTCAGCGGCACGTCCTTTTGTCCTTCAGGCCAAGCCCCACACAGCACCCCAACTCCACCACCAGAAGGTCCTCGTCGGTGGGGCTCACCAGGATCTTCAACCGAGGCAAAATTCGCACACCCGAAATAAAAGCCAACGGCCATGGCAGCAGTAGCAGCAGCATAAAAGCATGCCGAAACGAAAGTAAAAGTATGTTTCAAACATTCTTTTTCGGCCCCTCCACCTCTTGTTCCTCTTGGGACGGGTTTCGGGTTCTCGTCCTATTTACTACATAGCGCAGAGGAAGGACTTCTGTTCGTCGTCGTCCTCGGGTTCGGGTTGTGCAAAAGGACGAAATAAGGCACAAAAGCAACGTTTACATATAGAGAAAGAGCTTCTCGGTGTGCGAAACTTGCGGGCCTCGTAGCAGCATAAAACATGGGCAGGATTTTCGAATTCTTTTACAACACTGCTTCTGGCTCATCCTTTTCGGGCTATTTCCTTTGGGCATGACACATAACCCCACCCTGTGCTGCTGCTGCTGCCGCTACTGATAAAGTCTCTGACAAATCAACAACGAAAAAAAAAGTTTAAAAAAAATTATGTTCATGACAAAACCTTTCAACAAAACACAAAAATAAGAAATATTAATTTCTTTTATTATTTAGCTATTTCGAAGGTTATTTTGTAACTTTTTTCCAGCAGTAGATTTACTCGATTCTATAAGCACCCGCAAACTCTGTTCCCATTTTTGAATTAATCAGCTTTTGAAAGGTAGTCCATATCCCAGCTTAGGATAGTAACTTCACACAAGTAATGCTTAAACAACGAAATAAATTAAATTAAATGAAAAAAATACATTTCTAGCATAAAGCAGCTGCAATTTTTTTTTAAGTTTTTGTTACTCAGCTCCGGCCAAAGTCAAAGGGGGGAGGGGGCAATCATTAGTTTTCAAAATATGTAAGTTCAGTCCAGACTCGATTATCCGAAGTTTCGATTATCGTAAGTTCGATCATCCGAAGGTTTGTATAGGACTTCAAAGAATCTAATCACAAACATTTTTTTCATTTTTTGTTTTTAACATTAAATTCGAGTTCTGAGTTAGTCGGATTTGAATAAATGTTTGCATATAAAATTACAAAATACTTTTTTTCAATCGCCGCTATTTTATTAAAAGAAATAAAATCATTTTAGCGTAGTTTAGGTTTAGTTTAGTAGTTTAGCTCGACAATCGAAAATAAGCCGACGACATTTTTTTTCGTGATTCGATTATCCGAAGTTATTTTTTTCTAAGGCCTTCAGATAATCGAGTCTGGACTGTACCGAAGATTTTTTTTTCAAGAAAAAAAAACTTTTTTCGGTACTGTACAACGGAATTTCACAATATTTGCAACAGCATAATTTTAAAAGGGGGTTTAAAATTTAAAAAAAAAATCCTTGTAAAATCGTTTTCAAATTATGACGAATAAATAATTATTGTAATGGTCTATAACAAATTTCTGTTTTGTAAACGTTTCGAAACCCTGGCTTAGAATTCAAAGACAAAGAATTTATTTGTTTTTTTTTAAACTAAAGTTTAAGGTTTCTAAGTTTCAAAAAATATTTGCAATGGCCTAACTGTTCATATTTTATAGAATGTAAAATATTTATCATTAAAGATTCGTTCAAACATTAAGTAACACAACATTCCGTTTCCCCCAACCCTCCTCCCAATAATGTGTTTCGTAATATTTGAACAATCCCAAATATTTTTTCTGTCTTTCCAAAAAAAAATCTTTCTGTTCATGTTCGAAAGAATTAAAATCCCAAAACAAACTTTAAAAAATGAATCGTTTACAAAATACTAAATTGTTCATTTTGGGAAAAATACCAAAAAATTCACATAAATTGATTTGCATTTTTGTGTGAAAAAATACATCAAACACGAAGATTTCAGACAAACATTTTTCATTGAAATCAAAGAGCTACCCACAAAGAAAAACATTGTTTTTTAAACAGAGTTTATACTTTGAAAACCCCAAAAAATATAAAATTATTAAATTTGATTAATTTTTCCGTCAATAATCAATTTACAGTTTCGTATGTCTTAAAACCTAATAGAGTTTTGGGTTTCCTTTCAAATATGATTTGAAATATTGTTCATTTTGATGTAATTGGATAATAGAACAATGGAATTGGCAATAAAAGGAAAACGTATTTGAAACCCTCGAAAATTGAAAAAAAAATCTGCAGACATCAATTAACTATACAGCGATTCCGATTCAGATCAAAAGTGCTCCAATTTGGCTCAAATTTTACACATGGAGTTCCTTTGCCGAAATAATTGCCTACGCCATGTCAGGGTGGTCTAAAACATGGCATATTTAGTCGATTTTCGCAAAAACTATATTTTTCAAAAAATCATATCTCCGGAACGACAGAACCAATTTTAGCTTGCCATGATGAGTTGAGATGAGCATAGCTGAGTACACTTTCAGATCAAATGAAAACTTTGAAAAAGCTGGAAATATTTTTCTATAATTTTCAGGATGTTTTACGTAACATAACCAAAAAAGGTGAATATATATTAACAGGATTCTGCGACACGATTTTTTTTTGTAAAATAGTATATTTCGGTACATCAATCGAACTCAAAGTATGTACCATGCTTCTCCATCAAAATGAGTTCCCAGTACATTTTGCTGGAGACGCACGGTACTTATGCTTTATATAATGAAGTTACTTTTTTGCTGCATGAGATTTGGTGTCTTCGCTCAAGGTTTAACATATCAAATCAATTTGTCAAAAATCATATTAAAGCTAAGGTTTTTAAAAAGTATCGATAATTTTGATTTCTCGCATTTTGCCAGAGACCCAATATCCTACCAAATGCAGACAAATTCAGCTAAAGTTCCCCGCTTCTCATCGCTTACGATTGCCTGCGAGCAGATTGCTTGCTTGCTAACGATAAAACCACCAAGAATTGCAGGTAGGATAGGTACTAGGGTGTTTCATCCAAACAAAAAAGTTCTCAGAATCAGGCAAACCGAGGTTCCCCTAGTAGAGGATACCCATAGGGACTCTCATGCCAAATATCAGCCCATTTGGTTGAGAATTGGCCTGTCCCAAGCGGTTCAAAGTTTACATGTGAATTACTATGGGATTTTTATGCTTTTCGTTCAATCGTTCCTACAGGTCTGGGGACAACATGGATTCACCCGGAATAAAGACAGGTGTGTAGGGGATGGTCCAATGAACAAATTCCACAAAGAATTAGGGTTGTCCATTCTGTCCCCAAGGTGCGCATTGGATCGACGTCCGGTGTCTCCAGAATCAACGATTCACCCTTCAAATGTACGCATTGTCCTTAGTATGCTATGACGGCTAGCTGAAAATTACGACGCCCCATGTCAGACGGTGAACACGTGGAGAAGCATCGATTGCATTATTATTACAAAATCATCATGTTACGTTGTTTGGAATTGTTCAAATTGTTACAGGAACATTAAAAATTATAATTTTATTACTTTAAAATATGTTTCTGAGCCAAAACTTGAGTGAATGCTCTGCCACGTGTTCACCGTCTGACATGGGGCGTCGTAATTTTCAGCTAGCCGTCATAGCATACTAAGGACAATGCGTACATTTGAAGGGTGAATCGTTGATTCTGGAGACACCGGACGTCGATCCAATGCGCACCTTGGGGACAGAATGGACAACCCTAATTCTTTCTGGAATTTGTTCATTGACCATCCTACACACCTGTCTTTATTCCGGGTGAATCCATGTTGTCCCCAGACCTGTAGGAACGATTGAACGAAAAGCATAAAAATCCCATAGTAATTCACATGTAAACTTTGAACCGCTTGGGACAGGCCAATTCTCAACCAAATGGGCTGATATTTGGCATGAGAGTCCCTATGGGTATCCTCTACTAGGGGAACCTCGGTTTGCCTGATTCTGAGAACTTTTTTGTTTGGATGAAACACCCTATTAGGTACATATCAAAAGCGCCAAACCGAGACTTGTGTACCTGGTGCTAAAGTTTCACCGGAGAAGCCATGCTGTCGAGCCTCTCACGGGCCATGAATATCGATCACACTCGCGTATCATGCACTCGAAAAGGTGAGAGCTTCCTGTCGACAATCCCCTCTGTGAAGTATTACCATTAGAAAAGGGACTTCCTTTGGAGGGGATTCGCGTGGAATGTCTAGTCCTTTTGAGAGTAGACGAGGAAGATTTGGGTCGCGTGTACAGGAATGTGAGTCTTCTACTCTACAGCGTCTTCTTTTTACTTCGAAGTTGATGCAAAGTGATTGACTCGGATCCCGCTGAAGGGACTGCTTGTCGATACCGCAAGCATTCGCGGTCCTTGGAGAATTGTCCTTAGGGAGACGTTATTGAGGCAAAATGTGCTACATGGAATCTCAAAACATTTGAGAAGAAATTGTTATATGATTTTGAAAGCTCTATTCCCAAGTAACAATTTACGTTTTAATTCACTCTGGAAGTATATTTTAAGAGTCTCTGGGAAGATTCGAGCAAAAAACCGCTTTATCCTGAAAGCAGCAATAAAGAAGAGTTAAAGCAGCATTAAGTGTAAAATGGACTATTTTAGGAGGTTGTCAAGAGCGTATTTCAGAGAGTTCTAGAGCCAAACAGTATTGCTGTTGATTTTTAACGGACTCTCCAGATACTCTCAAGAGATCTAATAGAACTTATTCGAAAGCTAATCAAACTTATAGCTTTATTGAAGATCTCTTGGTAGCCGCAATAAAACATAACTTAAACTTGTTTATTCTTGATCAGGATAAATTATATTTTATCAAGAAAATATGGGTGCAAGATTTATTTTATTAAATCCAACCATTCTTTGAAACTTTAAACGACAAATGGCTAACTTTATTTGGTGACAAGAATATAATAATTATATAAATAAGTGTTTGGTTATCGATCCGATCATATCGAGAATATCCTGCCATTAAAATTTCACCAATCAGTTTCTAGCGATACCTCGAAAAAATAGACACCGAATACATTATTTTATCAGAATAACTCTCACTTTTCTTAAAATTGAAGCAAACTTTTCTTGTTTAGCTGTAAACATCATCATGGCGTCCATCTAGGTCGCTATTTTTTTCATTTAAACATGGCGAAATTCGTTAAATCTATTTGTTCTTACTTGAAGCTATTAGAAAAACATCTTTTCTGGAGATGCTCTTGATCAAGAACAACGTTTCTTGAAAAGCTCTTGTTTAAGGTTAAGCAAGGGGTTCTAGACTGAAGTGAGCTTTGATATAGTTTTAACCCAGAGTAAAATGCACAATACTGCGACCGTAGCGCATGCAAGTTTTAGCCCACAGGAGGTAGATCCAAAAAAACTTGTGTTGGCACATTTTCGTCATTTTCGTGAATCACGAATAGCGAGTTTTCGTCATATTTGAATAAAACTAGGATTGCGTTTAGTTCACCGTTCTTTATTTATTTATAACAACAGATAAGAATACTTGTCACTTTTTTCACATAATGATGCGGAAACGTCTTCCAATTTTCAATGCCGGAAGCTTATAAAGAAGCACAGCACTTACTTCTTTGATCATCACACGAATCTAAATTTGACACAATTTAATCACTAACTCACATAAAAATTACGTACGCAGTATACACTTTTTGCTTAATAAATAAAATAAAAGAGCTTGCCCGTCACTTTGGAAACGTCTGATCTTCTTTGCTGCAAAAAATATACTGAGTTTGGCATTTGAAAGGTCAAGACAAAAAGATTTCGAATAAAGCTTTCCCTAAACAACTTGGTTTTAATACTGATTTAGTGAAGTCAATTTGTTCTGGGAATATCTTCTTCTAGATAACTGTAAGTAAATAAAAAAGAGATTAATAAAACTTTGCTGCATGTTCTTCAAGAACTTTTCGAGATTTTTTCAAGATATTTCTAGAACAGTATTTTGCTAAGCCTAAAAATACTTGATAAAAGCTTTTATAAAAGCAAGACGCTTTTTTCAAATGTTTTATAAAAACTGATAAAACTTAGGAGCATTTGACTTGCTACTTGGGATTATAACCTTATTTCAAAAAAATCTATAGAACGGTATTTAGATATATGAACATTTTTTTTCAATTCTGACCTGCAAATTGGAAAAAAAACATGCAGCTTGTTCGAAAATATTACCATTACTGTGACACTAACCATAAAATTTTATCACCCCGAAAAAAGCTCATTCCACCCCAAACCTCCCCCTGTGCTTGTCACGAGGACTCAGAACTCCTTGTCATCTTGGGCAAGGTGTGCGCCCGAAACAATATCGACATTTCGGCAGCACGAGATAAAAGTGAAGAAAAAACGAGAATACAGAGAAAAAAATAACGCAGAGAGCACACTTCCTTACGACACGGTGTACGGTCGTCATTATTTTGAAGTGACACTTGAAATTAAGTGTCCTCCCCCCCTTCTGTTACCGCTCCTGAGCGACGAAAACGAGCGTACAACTTTAAAGCTAGATAAACTTCCTTCGCGCTGGTTGGGACGGTATTTTTTTTATTTTATTTTTTGCAGTTCATTGAAGACATGAGATTATTTTTTTCACTCGCCACTTTTTTTGAGCGAATTGAAATTGACACATGCAAATTGTGTGTGGCATGTCAAGAGGGGTTGGAAGTAAATTTATTGGAAATGTGATATGGCAGTTTATATGGAAATGTGAAAATTAAGGTGACAAGTGCTTTCATTTATTAAAATATGTGGCATATCAACTTTTTGCAACCTAATTATTATAATTATGACAGTAACATAAATTTACATTTTTTTAAAGTTGTATTAATATAATACAACATGTGAAAACTATTGGAACAATGATATTTCAAAAAGGGCAAATTCTCAAATGTTTGGCAGATCAAGGACTCGGTCCTTTTTCCATCCAAGTCGCAGATTTCAACTATTCAAATAATTTATCTGGTTCAACTTCTGAGGGAAACCTGTTTTCTCATTTCCTATAAATCTTTTTATAGCGTGATTTCATATGAAACCGCTTTTAAGACATTGTAATTGAAGGAAAGTGAAAGTGCTGATTTGAGCAATTCTCTACACAATTCGCCGATTTTGTGCATTTTTTTAATTTGGCCCATTTCTTTTATTACCAGAGAAGCCATTTTGTGTCACGCATACAAGGCTCCCTACAATGTTGGCAGCTGTCCATTAGGGGCCCACAAATATAAGATTTTTTTTAAGCACAGTCAGAATTTTATTTCTTGCGCTAGTTTACGACGTTGGGCCAAATTTGAGCAATATTGTTCATCATTTACCCATTGATACTCGAAGGTGAAGTTTGTATGGAAAAATTGGAAAAATGTATGAAAAACCCAATTTTCTTACGGTTTTATCGGCAGGGTACTTCCATCCAAATATTCCCAAAAGTGAGATTCTCATTGTAAATTTAATGCTCTACAACTTTGGTGAACATACACAGCTAAAAAAGTAGTAATCCAGCTGCATGTAAAAGGAGCGGGTGTAAAATAAATATTGCATTATTTCAATTAGTTTCAATTTTCAATTAGTTTTTATTAGTAAATAATCAATCCACAATTTCGTAATTCTTATAACCTAATAGAGTTTTGGAGTTCCTTTCAACTATGATTTGAACTATAATTCATTTTGATGTAATTGGATATTCTAACAATGGATTTGGCAAGAGAAGGAAAAATTAAAAAAACCTTCTAGATTTACTAAGGAAGGATAGAAATAGAAAAGCTTAAAACTAAATCACAGTATGTTTTGTCCATTGACGTCGAAAAACTTCGCTGCACAAGGCAGCTTATCCGTTGTAGATGTACTTCATCATCAGCTCACTGAGAGCTTGGAATTGTTCTGCCTTGTTCCGGCAGGCACAGAAGCGCGTGAGCATCTCTCCAGCAAGAGCGAAAAACTCGGGAAGCGTGAAGAGGTCATCTCCGGTGACGTCTGCTTGTCCCGGTGAAGTACCACTCCCAGAAGCGGCTACTCTAGCGTACGAACCTCCCCAACCGGGAGGAACGCTGGGTTGGTCGATGGAACCGCTCCGCCGCCAGCTGCTGCAGCGTTCGAGCTCGATGTCTTTGGAGGTTGGCGGGACGCTGGCGCTTTCTTCTTCTTGTCCTGCTCCTCGAGGTACTTTTTCCGCGCGGCACAGCCACGGAAATTCGCCGTGTGGTTTCCACCACAGTTCGCACACTTGACGCGCGCTTTGTGCTGCTGGGCGTTTTGCCCCAGCTGGTCTTTCCGCGGAAGATTGCACCTTTCGGTGAAGTGGGTCTCACCGCACTTTACGCACCGGGGTGGAAGATTGCAATTTCTGGAACCGTGTCCGAATTTCTGACAGCGGTGGCATTGAGCTGCGTCGGCCGGATTCTTCGTATAGAATCGCCACGTCACAAAGAAGCCGTCCAGTGCTTTGATCCGCCGTAGGTCCTGGATTTTGACGGACCCGCGATCGAAGTACAGGAGGTACAAGGTGTACGTACCTGTCACCGTAGTCGATTTTGAGAGCACCTTTATCTCTCGAGGCTTTACCTTGACGCCCGTCAGGTGTTCTTCCAGGTCGGAGATCGGGCGGTCCGGATATCCCTGAAGGACGATCTTCACTGGGACCTTCTCTGCAGGATCAAATGTGAAGAATTTGAAGTTTCGCAACTTCAACTTCTTCACCACCAAGTCGAAATGCAGCTTCTTGTGGGTAATCACTTGCACAGAAGTTTTGCTGATTTTGAGACAATATTGAGTCCCTCAAGCAACTCGTCAACATCGTCAGCCAAAGTATCCAAAACAAAAATTGGAGGTGGACGTCGTTCCTTCGGAGAGTTACACTTTTTCTGCTTTCCTTGCTTGCGCGCAAGTTCATCATCATCATCGTCGCCGCCAGTACTGCTGCTGTCACTGGCGGTGTTGTTTTCTTCTCCACTCAGCATCTCAAATTCGTTGCTGGTGGGAACGTTGGAAGTGGTTGTTGTCGTAGTGCTGGTGGACTGCTGCTGCTGCTGCTGCTGGCCGGAAGTGCTTCCGGATGCCCGGGTCGATTGTCTCGTCCGTACTGGGGACTCACGTGGACGGTATGACACGTGTAAAAACGATGGATCGGTGACGTCACTGGGCACGCCCCGTGCGCGATGGCGGCCGATGCGGCGTTGGTGTGTTTACCTTTCTGCACTCTGCCGGTAGATGAACTTCGCGGGTTTTTCGAGGCCGCACTCGAACTGCCACGGCCACGGCCGGCCCTTGGCATGCTGGAGCAGCAAACTCGCGGGTAAACACGGTTAATTACGGCGAAAAAATCGAAAAGTTTGAGGAGCTCCGAACAGTTGACTGTTGCTGGCTGGTGTTGCCAGTCCCGATGAAATATTGCATTATTGTATGCAATTTTATGTGATCTTACACCCTGAAATATGTAGCCCATCAATATGGGAAACCTACTTGACCGAAATGTCAATCTCATATATGCGTTTATCTTTACAACTAATCATCGGTCTGATGGCCGATTGGGCTAAGGCGCCAGTCCTTACTGTTGGCGCTGGGTTTGAATCCCGTCCGTTGCAACTTTTTTTTGTGTTTGCAAAAAATGTACATGCAGTGTGGAATATTAAGTGTTTATTCTGACGAAGGTGATGTGCATGCTTTTGCATGCGATTTTACCATCCGATCGGATTCACACAAAATTTCCAAAGATTCTAAAATAACCCAAAGAGCCGTTCTTGTGGAGCAGGCGATATTTTTTTTGGCATGTAAATATTTGAAAATCTGTATTTTTTAAAGGAATTTTCTAATCGTATCTTGGCCCAAGACTCTTGGGTAAATTTGTAGGTATTAATGAGGACTGTTCAGAAAAACAGTAACAATGCAGATTTTTAAGTGAACCTCTTTTCACCAAAAAAAAACTATTTCTAAAATCAGCATTTTTTATTTTATAAATGTTTTTGAGAACAAACCCACGAAACTTTTGAGCCACATAGAAATAAAGGCAAAAAATCTGCCGCCTGGAATGATTTTTTGAAAAAAAAAACTGAGTTTTTATATAAACCAGAAATCTTACCCAAACCCTTTTTTGACTACAGTTTTTATTCTCTTTTAATTTTATAAAAAGCAGCGTTTTCAAGATATGGCCAATTAAAATTTTATTTTATCTGAAAAAATGCATTTTTTGATTTTTTTAATGAGTGAACTTTTCCTGGAAATGTTTTGTTCGAAAAGTTCAGAAAATTTAGCCAAAAAAACATTGAAGATTGAAGTTGCTGAGGTACAGTGAGCAGGATAGACTCTTTATTTACACTTCGGCTTCGGCCTTATTACAATGTTTTGCTTGAATTGAAGTTTTCTTACCCAAACAGCTCCAGATTTTCTAATGCCAATATCTCAGCAACTATTGGTCCAATTTTCAGTGTTAAAATTGAACCTTTTTTCGGGATAGTTTGCAAAAGTTTTTGATGCATTCTTGTTCAATTAACGAATTATCAACTTCAAAAATGCAATAAATTGTTCATCTGCACGTTCTTTGAATGTTTTTTGTAAATTCAATTTGATTTAAAGAAAAAATCAAAAAAAATTCAAAGGGTGTGATGGCAGTTACGGCGTACTGCTAACTAACCCGAGATTTGTAAAAAAACAGATCTCATCGAAAAAATCGTTGAATATCTGACCATTTTGAAATATGTATTAGTAAATAAAAAAATCGAAGAGATAGGAAAATTACACAAAAGTTCATTTTTTTAGCATTGAAAATTGGACCAATAGTTGCTTAAATATTAAAATTAGAATATTGGGAGCTATTTGGGTGAGACTTGGGTGATCATAAATTTCCCAAACATCAAACTTTCCAAAAGTATCTTGAATTTTTGTACAAACAATCATTTTCAAATCATTGCATCAAAATTGAATCATTTTTTCTAACCAGGTTTGACATGTTTGTTGAATCTTTCGTAGTCGGAACCCTACTGTTTTGCTGTGTTTTGTACCTAAACTTTGTATCAACAAATATGTTTGCTTAATTGCTTTGCATTTTTCTTAAGATTAATAATAAAACAGAAATTTGAATAATTTTTTTTTGTTCATTCTAAAACAGCTTGCAAATATCACAAGAGTTTTTAAATACTGCAATTATCGTTGTGCATATTGCATGCAATTTCTGGATTGAAGCGACAAACCGCCCTAATTCTTCATACACACTTCAAAGAATAGAGTTCGGCTGTGGCTAAATATGTTGCATGTACATTTTATGTCTAAATATTTTTGATTATTTTTTTTTAATTTGTATAGGTCAGAGTAATCTGACTATTAATTATAAACTAAATTATATAAAAATTAACAATCCGTAAATCCTTAGTGTATATGCGCTAAGGAAACATTTTTGAATATCTACTGGCATTTTTTTGCATAGTCTGCTCCCACAATACTGTGGAAAGATACAAACATCAGAAACACACATATTTTCATTCAGAAAATAAACCTTAACATCAGCAACCTTCTGACTTTGATAACCGCCCCGAGGGATGAATCATTTGGCCAAAACACCACGATGTTTGCTCGCGAATGTTCGCACACACACACACACATTAACTCTTCTCACAACCATGTGGCCTGGTCAGGACCCGCACTTTCCCCTCGGTGTGTGCTCTTTAAGACCACACATCGCTGCCAAAGTGACCGTTTGAAAAACACCATCATCATCATCATCTATTTTTTTCTCTGTTTGTGTGCTGTTCAGTTTTTTATGCGATCTTTTTGAGCAGGCCTAAATTTAATTTTAATGTTTCGCGCACTTTTTTTGGCCCACCACGCGGTGGTTATAAATATCGCGATCATTTTCAAATTTCTCAAAATTTCGACGGTTTGCCCTTTCGGGTTTACGGACGCGCCTTAACGTGTGTGCGTGATATAGAGGCGCGAGTATATAATATTTGAGGGATTTTTAAGGTGGCATTTGACCACTTGAGAACACCATTTGATCTTTTGATGGTGGTTTTTTGAGTACATCTAGGTGATCTCATGTCCGTCGTATGTTTTTGTACAAATGAAGCAAAGTTCAACACACAAATTTTCACCTGAGATTTATTCATAGAAGTTTGTATTATAAATTTTTTGTATTTTTTTTTACATAACAAATTAGAAACCTCTTCCATAAGTTTAAAAAAAAAATGTACAAGAAAACACAAAAACTTATAAAAAATCAAACAATGTGTATCCCCACTCCAATCTGATTTGTTATAACTGTGATATAAACTAGCCACTTTTAAAAACATCTCTTTTAATGTTTCTAGCAAATTAATAAAAAGATTTTTGTTCTCCATCAACACATAAACAATACTTAACTGTTTGTGTGTCTGCTCACCATTCTCTTCTTTTTAATTGTGTACACAGTAAAAAAAACTACTGACTAAAAACTATTTTTTGAAAACAGTAAAGTTAATGGTAAATAGCAATAATATTTATACCATCTTTTTCAATTGTTCATGATGCGTCAATATGATATTTGAAGCATTTTTTAAAAATTTTAATCATTGAACACAAGTTAATAAAAAAAACTTCCAACAGTGCTCCAAACTGTTCCTTTCTCCTTGTTTCTCTCCTCCTTAAATCTTTCTTTTTGTTAACTGCCCTCTTTTTCCTCCCATTCGTTGATGAGTCTGACCCATAGAAACAGAGAGAGAGGCATCAAGTGAGAGTAGACCCCTCGCAGAATAAGAAGGGAGGGGGGGGGGTCCAACAATCGCCACCGCCTGCTCTCTGTTGAGTCTATTCTTTTTGCAAAGCTTAGTGCGAGTCAATGATCAAATAAATCTAGCAGTCATATTTCTCTTTGTCTTTGCGTCTCGCGACTTTTTTTATGTAGGAAAGTGGGGATAAGTGGTCAGGGAGGATGGGGATGAAATGAAGATAAAGTAGACATTTTATTTAGAAAAAACTTTCAACGAAATACACTCACACACATACATATGCTTTGGGTCACGAATGTTACGTAAAATTGGTTAAAAAGGTTGACTCAAAGAAGTAAAAGTCTGGTGATGGACTCTAATATAAAAATTGTGGAAGTGGATTTTAAAGTTAAAGAGGGATCCCACGCACAAACTGAACAAAAACATGACTGACAAAAAGATACCGTACACTGAAAGAAACCAACATAGCAATCTCAAGTGGTTTTCCACGTGAGAGTCTCCAAAAATCTACACAATAAAATCACGTGCTTTTCCTTTGACCCGCACATGTTTAACATGTCAAATGGACTTGAAAACCATTTGAAACCAGCTGATCATAAGCGAATAATCATTCATTCTGCTGCCTGCTTTTCACTTCAGATTCAAATGAATTTCATATCGATTTGCCCCATTTGACATTTCCTTTGATTTTGAAGTGAAAAACACGTTAGATTGAAATGTTTTGGTTTTTGAATGCGAGTGGCGAAAAACTCTCCATTAGTAAGATGGCCACGGACGATATTGGTGGAAAAATTGCTTTGCGGAGAGAAATATCCTTTTAGAGAACTTTTTGTGATTATTTTTTTAATAATTGTGCGCTTGTGGTAGGTAAAATCAAAAGAAACAATAGAGCTGTTTGAAATTAATGTTTATTATTTTTTCCAGAAGATCAGGATCCGGCCAGAGGTCGTCTTCGGAATCTGCTCCTGATCCGAAGCTGTTAGACCGGACAACAGATTGCAAGTGGTGCCAGTGTTTCTTTAGATTCATCATGGACAACAGGGGCGGGCTACGGATCCGCGAGCTGCCGGAACGAGAAGAACAAAATGATTGTCTTGGTGCTTTTTCTCGGCCAGCTTCAACCCGTTCCCAAACGACCCGACCTTGGTGATTCTCCGGTTCGGTAGGGCGTACTTCTTCCATGTAGATCAACACAACACCAGTCAGTAAAGTGACATGTGTGATTTATGTAAGTTACATAAAAATAGAAATAAAAGCTATTTATAGTTGAAACCGTAACAAAAAATAAATACATGATAAGAAACCCCCTCTCATTATTTTACTCATTTGAAAACCAATGGAAAACCATTTAATTTACACTACAAAACCATTCAACATTAAAGAGAAAAGCATTGCGAATTCATGTGCATCTTCACATGAGGTTAACGTGTTTTGCTTTTGAATTTACCGCGTCGCGCGTTTAAAATTTTCGAAGTGATTTACACGTGACATTCACAAGCAAAGTCGTATGGGGCAGATTCACGTGTAAAACATGTGATATTGCTATGCGCCTTTCTTTCAGTGTAGACCGGAGTGACTTTTGATTTTCTCAACTTTTGGATAACCTAAAAGTACCCTATTTAATTTAAATGAACAAGATAAACGTTTCACAATGTTTTACCAACAGTTTACAATCGTTTGTTCAAGTTTTTAATGAGTTGTTGTCCAATGTTTTCTTTTTTGTTTTTTTTATAGATACAATTAAAACACAAAATAAGAAGATTTATTGTAATCAGTATACCACACAGCAAAAAATCCGATGGTAAAATCGCATGCAAAAGCATGCACATCACCTTCGTCAAAAAGACGCTTAATATTACACACTGCATGTACAATTTTTGTAAACACAAAAAAAAAGTTGCAACCGACTGGATTCAAACCCAGCACCAACAGTACGGACTGGCGCCTTAGCCCGCTCGACCATCAGACCGATAAATAATCCAAAGTATAATCGCATATATGAGCTTGACATTTCGATCAAGTAGGTTTCCCATACTGATTGGCTACATATATCAGGGTGTAATATTACATAGAATTTCATAAAATAATGCAAAATTTATTTTACACTCAGGCCTTTTACACGCAGCTAGATTACAACTTTTTTTGCTGTTTAAAGGTATTAATTTTTTATCATGAAAACAATCAATAATTTTATTATGGTCCCATTTTTTGCTATTTCTTACTAAAGAAAGGATTTGCTTTTAACACAAACGCGTTTTAAATTATTACAGTTATGGTACAACAGTCCAGACTCGATTATCCGAAGGCATCGAAAAAAATCGGGCTTCGGACAAATTGATAATCGAAAAAAAAATGTTGTCTTATTTTTTATTGTTAAACTTAACTGGGTAATTCTCTACCAATTCACACGAAATCGGGAAAAGTTGCCCCGACCCCTCTTCAATTTTCGTGAAACTTTATCCTAAGGGGTAACTTTTGGCCCTGATCACGAATCCGAGGTCCGTTTTTTGGCGGTACAATTTTACATACAAGTCTCTTTGTTACCAAATTTCTATCTCATCACCGTTTCAGGCTGTAAATTATTGAAAAGCACCCCTTTTTTTGCATGTTCAAAAATGGAAGGGGTCGTACCGCTTCCATTTTTGAACGATATCAAAAAACGAACCTCAGATTCGTGATCAGGCCCAAAAGTTACCCCTTAGGATAAAGTTTCACGAAAATCGAAGAGGGGTCGGGGCAACTTTTCCCGATTTCGTGTGAGTTCGGAGAGAATTACCCATATCATATTTATAAGAAAGACTCAACTCTACACCTAATCAAACACATTTCCCATCCAACGATGACAGTCCAATTTCCCGAACGAACCTCGTCAACCAACGACGACGACAGTATTGATAAGTACAACTCGGCACCGGTACATATGTAATTGAGGTCATTGTTCCAATTCAATTAAGTAATGAATGATTCGAGGAGGAGGGCCATTCTCGTATACTTGCTTCACCACCAACAGACAGACAGACAAAATCATCGGCTTTTTTCGGAACGGATGCTCCTACTTCTACACCACCAGGCAGCTCTGGTGCTGCACGCCAAACAAACAAGTCTAAATTGGACAAATTGTGCTGATATTACTACTAAGAGAGCAAACCCCCATAAACTCACTGTAACAGTTAGAGACACAAACATTTGGAAAACTTTGCCTGCGCGTTGCACACACACACACACACACACGTTCGATCGGTTCCGTAGAGCTCGCACGCTAAAACGCTGAAACAGTGAAAAGAGCACGACTTTCCATTTAATAAATTAATCTACTTTGCTAAACGCTGGCAAGCCTCAGCTCTCTGTCGCTGACTTTTGAACTGAGCTGAGAGAAGACATTCTAGAACTGAAACGAACCATTTCACTGAAACGCTGCCGATGTGCTCAACGTAGTAGAAGATCAAAAGTAGGACTATACCCTATACTGCACAACAGTGTGTGACGAGCGAAACAAAAAGAACCGCGCGCGGCTCGCGATGAATTATCTTAATTGACAAAGCCGATGACAATGAAAGTTGGTCAGCAGTTGTTGAGTGTGCATAGGGGATTCGGGAGACGTGTGTTCGAATCCCAACTCTCTAGTCCCAACACATGGTTTACTCATTATTGTGTGCACGATTAAAAATCATAACTTTAGTTGGAAACCAAACTGTTGACAAACGTTATGACAAAAATCCATTTAAAAAAACTTTAAAAAATACACTTTCACTCTGTAACATCAAGTACGGTAACGAGCCGCGACAAGATTAGCGCATTCGAACTACACAGATGAGGTACTACAGAGCTGCATGCCATGTGCAGATGAGGAAGAAGGATGAGATTCCGAGCTTGGACTTTGCCTTGTGAGCACATGTTGCGGGCCTGGTGAATAATCTCGACTCATCTGCTACAATCTCGAGTAGGGTGGTTTGGTTAAAATATGGCAAACTTAGAGACAAAATGCACAACAGTGGATTCGAGATTTAGCTTGGTTCACAAATTTTGAAAATTAGAATATTTGGGGGTTGTTGAAATGTATGGTTTGTTGTTTTTGGCTTTGACAAAAAATGATTGGTATCAAATTCGTGAATAACATTATACAACGTTTTCGAAAAAAAAATATTTTCTACAAAAATGAAGGCAAAACATTTGGGCAGTTTTACAAGCAATCGTTATTTTTTGATCAGATCCTTCTGAAGCCGAAAATGATTTATTAAATTTTTCAGATGGTAAATTTCAACAACTTTTGTGTTACGGTAACATTCGCTAGTTTACTTAACAAACTTCTTTAGATTTAGATTTATTCTTTTATTGTAATATTAAGGTATTTTTCTTGTATTTTTCCTTGTTGACGATTTCGAGTGAACTTACAATTTTCTATTGAGTAGTTCTCTACGATTTCGCAGATAATTTTTTTGTTGTATTTTTCCGATTTGGATGAAATTTTTGGAAATTTTTATTCCCTATGTCAAACGAAGCAATTTTGCATCATTAGTTTTTCTATGCAAGTCTCTATAAATTTGGCAGCTATTCTCACAAAATGGGTACGTAAATATAAAGAAAAAAATCTGTATCTGAGATGGGATTTTCTTATCGATTTGGTGGCTTCTGCAATGTTGTAAATTATCAAACACTCAAAAAAGTACCCATTATAGAAAATAACTTTTTTTTTTTAAATTAAAATTGTATTCCCAAAATTTGTATTTTAAATTTTCGAAATTATTGATTTGTTTTTTGTGACTCAAAACACATCTTTTGAGCCATAGTGCATCATGGTGCAAAATCTTGTTAAAGAGATATGATTATTTTGAAAAAAAAAATAATTTAGAAAAAACATAAAAATTTGGTCCAAAAATTGTTTGTACAATATAATTCAAATTTGCATTTGAAAAGTAGATTACCAATTTTTGATAAAATGCACAGTTTTGGATTTAAAATCACTTTTAGGCAATAATTTTTGGAAATTAAAAAAAAGAAGATTTTTTTTTATTTTTTTTCAATTTTGATTATATGAACGCCACGGAGCATATGATTTAATGAAGTTTTTTTCAAAACATTTGTTTTCTTATAATATTTGGAAAATACAAAATAAGGCTTAGGGTTCGTTTTAAGGCTCATTTTATCAAAATTCTATTTTTCCTAGATCAGTAGTGTCTCTACCAATGACTTGCACCTATTATAAAGTATGATTTAACTTTTGATTATTTTTGTTGAGAGCTTTCAAAAAATCTTGTTTAGGTGGGGCAAGTGTACCATATGGATTTTTAGCATGGAAAAAATTACGAATTGTGACAACAACATATTGTATTGGGAAATAAATACATAAAAGTACTTAAACACTGATAAACAATTGTTAAAAAAAATTCCAAGCAAAATACAGTGATATTATGAAAATTTACTATTTATCATCTAAGTAATAATTTTTTTTCGTGAAAAAGATAAATTTTTTAGTAAAATATTATTATTTAATCTAAAAATGAAAGAAACGTTTCAGATACATTCTAATCTGATATATCTAAGTGATAACAGTTCAATTGTTTGCAAATTAACATGTTGTTTCATGCATTGTTCCTCTTACCTCAACGGGTTGTTCGTCTTGCCCCACTAGTTGAATAGAATGTACGGAAAATCTAAAATTTTAAAATCAATTTTTTACATTCAAAAATTAGATTTTTTAAAAACTTGTTCTGTCAAATGCTTAGTTAAGACCTGGAATAAGATGATTATAAAAAAAAATCCGATAGATTTTTAACGTTTTTAATGGGTTATAACGAGCATTTCCTTAGCTTGTTACACTTGCCCCACTTTCCCCTACTCACTTTTCCTGTCATTCTTGAACGACGAAATAGCCTACTTTTCTGTACCAAAAATAACAGAATCGAATAGCAACACTTTTCAAAATAAATGTTGTATGGAACTCGTTGCAAAGCTTGATTTTTTCAGCACTCTTCGTATTTATCCAACTCGGTGAACCTCGTTGGATAAATGTACGACTCGTGCTGAAAAAATCCTCTTTTTGCAACTTGTTGCACAAACTACTTTTTTGAAATGCTGAGAAAATTTACTAATTATTTTCTCTCTGAGACTATGAAAATCGGACAATTAGTTTCTGACATGCAACCTCACAAATAATTCAAATCGTTGAAAATGAGTGTTTCTAAGTGTCACATAATAAGCCTGTGATTATCAACTGACGTTATCTTGAAAACTATATGGTTCGATTTTCAATGTTAAAAGAAATAAACTTGTGTGAAATTTTCTGATCTTTTACATAAAAATAGTTTTAAAATCAAGCAAAAAAAGATTTTCATTTTTATGTTTTTTGTAACTTTCCAATGTTCAAAAAGATAAAGAAGAGATGATAATAACAAAAAAAATTAAAAGAAATCAGGGCAACTGCTGTGTGAGATGGCGGATAATGACCCACGGATAGTTGTGGTTATGTCTTGGGCAACTATCCGTCACATTTTGCTAAAATTGTTGAACATGAATTTAAGTTAAAACTGCTTTTTTAATTTAGATTATTATCCTTAGCAGCAGAATTTGATTTCAACTTGAGCAGAAGGTAAATTAAAATATATTTTAAAAAATAATATAAATAACTTTTTTAAAGATTTTTTTCTGAATAATATCTGTCAGTTTTTTTTCGGGCAAAATTTTTCTGTGCAAACCTTTGATATAAAACGACTTTACAAAAGCTTATCGATATGACAAAATAATCTCAATTTTAAAAAAGAATCAAAAAACTAGATAATTACATACAGTTAATACAATATATATCAAAAGTCAACGAAAGCAACAAAGTAAAGTAAGTAAAAAACCGAGAAAATAAAACTACCACCCCAGCTCGGAGTGATTCCGGTCAGCCACGATGTGGATGATTGCCTCGAAGGAATTCGTAGCGTGTCTCTACGCCATCAACCGATGCCGTGCCGAGTCGATGCGGGTAACAGGTCTCCATGGACTAACAGAAATATCAAGTAAATTGAAACTTCACCGAAGGTTTTCTTATCGATTTGAGGAAAATATGACTGAATGCCGCTTAAAATATAGGTCAAAAATATGAACTAAATCGTTAATTTTTTATTCAAGTTTTTTTGAAGAAGCAATGGTTTTCAAATCAACAATTCTAAGCTCACCCTATTCATTTCTGCCGTAGTATTTCACCGTTTCAGCAGTGCACCTAAATGAAGGAGACTTTACCAAGCTCTTTTCTACACTTGGCTGAAGTCGTTCTCTCGCTGCCAAGTGATAACGACAACGATTTGCTACTTTGTCTATCTGTACGCCACCGACTTGGCAACTTCCCGCCACAGTCATTTGGCAGGTCAATGCATTCCACTTTGGCCAATTTGAACCCCTCTGAGAGTTTATTTGTTGCTTTTCTGGCGTGTTCTGAATGTTTTGTCTTTCAAATGAAACAGGAGCGAAATAAGATTTTCTTTTTAAATAGTGTTTAGCTTTTTTGACCACATAACTAGCAAGTTACTCCATCAACCCCGTTCAAAGCTGCACCACGAAAAACCGTTTGTACACACAAAGAAATAGTGAGCCACCCATTAGTTTTAATGATAGTTATAAATCAACTTTGTGAGTTGCAACATCAGCTTAAAGCTTAGAAGAAGCAAAAAAAAACTTTGATACTCAATGCGGGCTGATGGTGGCGGATCTTTTTTTTTATTATTCTAAAGATCGCGCGGGACTCTGCTGATGCAAAATGGTCAAGGTTTTCTGTATTTGTGTGTGTTCGTTGTTTGCTGAAAGAAAAACAGTTGGGTACACCTTGCCGACGTGAAGATCGAACCGATCGCAACTTGAATTCTATTTCGGTTTGTTTACGATCGTCGTTCTCGGAAGCACTTGATAGTTTGAAGTGTACGTTAACCCACTTTGTTTTATTGTTTTGATGCAATGTTTAAGGCATTCTTTTTGAAAATTGTTTGCTTGTTATATTTGTTTGTGTACAACCTTAACAAAAAACAAATTTAAGAAAATACCGCCAAGCATAATGATTTTCACATCACCGAAAATCCATTTCCAAGATCAAAGATAAACCTTCAAAGCACCAAACAAATCGAAAGTGATCACCTTGTCGTTGCTGCTTTGTCATCTTCAATTTTGTTAAGGTACAACATCGCGACACGTATACGAGTACACCCACTTGCTTACTTTTTAAACCGCCCACAAACCCCATCATCATCATTGACATCACTGGCACCGGCCGTTTCCTCCAGCATCACATCGGTCATGGAAGAGTGCAATTGAGCACGACGACATTAGAAAAAAAAAGTTTCGCTTTGACCTAGTTAGAATACCGTAGGATGGGGTAAACTGATTTATCAAGATTTGTCTAGTAATTTATTTAATAAACGCATTTATTCCATAAAATCGAACATTTAAAGATCCAGTAATGTTATCATTAAATATAAAAATCTTAATCATTATCTATTCAGATCAAAGTCGTTTGAAAAATCACATTACAAGGAAGCCATTATGTCGACATGATTGCAATCGGAACACTCTTATCGTGTGTTACTCTTGATTCTAAAAAAAAAATATTTGTATAGAAAAAAGCGTACAATTCCACAAAACTAAAGAACTAAAGAAAGGTATAGGATTTGCTTTTGGCTTTTTTCAAATTGAATATCAAAACAAAATATTGGTCTAAAAATACGATTTTTTGCGTTACGTAATAAAAGAACGCTCCCTTAGCACAAAATATGCCTTTTTTTTAATCCTCTAAATCATATATCATCTTGAAATAAAAAGAAAATGTGAGATACAACTTTTAGTAATAAAAAGAAGCAAAATTAATATTGACTTTTTTTCCTCGTAACAATAAAAAAAAGTCCCAATCATAAAACACAACCTTTGCCGAAACATCAAATCGATCAGAAAATCCCTTCCCGAAATACAGATTTTCGAATATTCACATTTGCTTTGAGACTTTTTTTTTCAAAAACTGGGAATGCATAGACAAAGTTTCATCCAAATCAAAATCTTCATCATTGACGAAAGAAAACTCGAGAAAAAATGCCGAATTCTATAGAAATACTCAACAGCAAAACTATTATAAAGCATTATTTGATACTATTGCTTAAAAAATTTGAAATTTGGAATTATTTTTATATTTGTCTCTACCTCCACCCTTCCTCTCGACCATAACTTGGGTCGTTGGGACATACAATTTTAAAGAAATTTGTAATAGCCTTATTAAATTTATGATTTTAGGCATACAATTTATTGTGAATCCCTTTAGCGACTCTATGATAGAACAAAACATTGTTTATACCTTAAACCGGGGTGACATTGATAGTAGATCAATTTATTTTTGGAATCATTATCAACTGGCAAGATTTGTGTCAAGATTATTATTTTTAAAACATGTACTTGTAGGCCACACGAGATCCATGTACTATTTTTGGAAAAAAAGTTTTTTCAGTAATCAAATGTTGTCAAATGTACTAAGGGAGGTAAGTACACCACAACATTCTAATAATTGTTCGCAGTGGTATTATGGCTCGACAAAAAAGGTAGTTGCTATTGCTAAAAAAACCCTTGAGGTGGTGACATTGGGTCAAATGAAACTAAAATGATGCTCAAATACAACGATATGGTAAAAACTAACTTAACCCACCTATGTGGCTGGAGCCTTCCTCACTCATTACCAACAATGGCTGTACACAAATTTCATCTATTTTTTAGATCCGGAATAAAAAACATCAATATCACTTAAGGGGCCATATCTCGAGACAGGGTTGCCAGATCTTCAATGTGTTGCACTCGTTGGGAAGGTCTTTTGATAACCTAACCAACGATGGGTCGCATGGTGGATCCGGACATAGTTTACATACATTTAAGTGAGATCCGGCTTTCAAAAAGTACACCAATATCACTTAAGGGGCCATATCTCGAGACAGGGTTGCCAGATCTTCAATGTGTTGAACTCCTTGGAAAGGTCTTTTGATAACCTATCCAACGATAGGTCGGATGATGGACCCGGACATAGTTTACATACCTTTATGTGAGATCCGGATATATGTGAAAACACATTTTTATACATAACTTTTGAACTACTTATCGAAACTTCAATATGTATAAAACTCGAACTATGGGACGCTAAACCAAGTCGAATGCAACAGGTTCGGGTCAAATCGGTTCAGCCAGTGCCGAGAAACATGAGCTAGTTTGTTGGTCACATACATACATACACACACACATACATACACACGCACATACACACACACACACATACACACACACATACACACAGACATTTGTTCAGTTTTCGATTCTGAGTCGATATGTATACATGAAGGTGGGTCTACGACGTTTTTTTTACAAAATTCATTTTTAGAGCAGGATTACAGCCTTACCTCAGTGAGGAAGGCAAAACAAATCATCCAACAGTGTTTCTTGGTCGAGGGAATCGTATTGACACGCTACAATGTTTGAAGTGGAGATTTTCAAACATTTGGGTAGTTTTCGAGCAATTCTAACAAAAATATTAGAAAAATGATTTTTCGAGAGGTCATTTTTGGCCAAATACGTACCCCAACTTTGGACATCTGCCAAAATAACTTTTCAAGAAATTACATATAAATTGTAGTTAATGATGATTAGTTAAAATTTTCCTACAATTCTTAAAAACAATAAATTATAAAAATACTGATTTATATTGCATTTTAAACTGCAGACGAATCACAAATCAAGAGTTTACCAATTTTATTTGAAATTTATTCTACTTAACATACAAATAAATTTAAAGATTTTAACGAATTGTGTGTTCAAAAACACTTAACAATCATTTTAAGAAACTAATTTTATCTTTTCCTAGGGTAAAATTGTTCAATGAATTCAAAAATGAAATACCTTTCTTTCAATTTGAACTAAATCAAAATGAGAGAGAAAAAAATATAGAAAATTATGACACATTGAGCATATTAAAATATTACCTAATTATAATTTTGAACTTATACAAATTTGATGAAAACGTCTTCTTGAAGTACATTTTACACTTCTCTACCACAGTCTGTATGAATTCATACCATTTCTTTATTTCACTTTTTTTTTTTCACAGAAAAAAGATAGTAATATAGATAATATAATATTAATAATGGTGTTTTTTAATACCCCTGACTCAAGGCGGTTTCAAAAATATTAAAAAAGCAAAAACTGGAAATTTGGTTAATTGGACCTTAAAAAAAACTCCAGAAGTTCACATTTTTAACACATTTTTAGGTAATATTACTCAAAAAGAGGTAATATCTTGGGTAATATTCAATCTACCAAATTTTCAACATTCCAAAATTAAACTATTTTTTTCTGTGTTCTTCTATCCCATCAAAGTCACCGTGGCTATCATTGTCACCCCTGTTTACGCTATTCAAAATAAGGATTAATTAGATCTCTTTAGAATGCAATGCAATAAACAAAATTGGATAAAATTTTAACTACCGACATCAGGGGTGACATTGGGTCTGGGGGAGATTTGGTCATACAAAAATACTGAAATTTGTATGACCCAATCTCATCCCCTACACCCATTGTCACCCCTGATGACGGTATTATAAATATTTTTAAATTATTAAATATATGTTAGTAAAAATGTTTCATTACCTTTTGTAAACAATTGACATATTTTAAAACAAATTTCCATTATTCTATCTGACCATAACTTATCAATATAATGATAAAAAAAATGCTAAAGTTTGATAACTAAAAGGGTTTATTTTGTTGTGCTTAATATAGTTTTTGAACAAAGCAATTCCTAACCAAAATCAAATCTGTTTTACCATAACACCTCAATTTGATCGCGGTGCTAGAATTAACCAAAATTAAACCCCAGGTAAACGGGCAAGGGGAGAGAAGCAATAAAGTGGTTAAGTTTAATCAAACGATATTGCATTCCGGTTGGCAATAAATTTTTTTACGGCATTTCGTTTTGCTCCGGATTTTTTTTTCTTTTGCCTCGTTCGTCTCCCTAGAATTTGAGATGTCCTAGATTGTACCGGAAATGAGGAAAGTGGAGTGGGCCGTTTTGTTCGGTACTTTGCGGCTTTGCCACGTGGAATCAATCAAACCTAGGTTCCTGGGTAGGGGTGGTGGCGCAGTAACCAGGTGATTTTGATTGCTTTGTTTTGTTTTGTAGGTTATTTGGGTGAAATTGTCAGTTGAAATCGACCACATTTCTTTATGAACTCGTAGCAGAATTTACAAAAATGTTTTACCTGGGCATTAACCTCACAACTTCTGTAGACTGTCAGTGACAAATTTGAGCGTACCCTTGACGGTTGGCCCTGTGGCAGTAGCGAAATCTCCGATGAATTCCAAGCAAAGCATAGGAGTGCAAAAGCGCAAAGTTGATCCTCCCGAATCTGATGATGGCACCCTCCTTCGGACCCCGAAAGGGAACTCGGAGAGAAAAAAAAAGATGACACGACGAAGGAGATGAGTCCGATTGGGTGTGGCCCCGCTTTTGGGATGAAATATTCATTTCGTTATTTATTCTATTTTGTCTCATTCCACAGCCTCAGTTGCTGGGAGCGGATTTTCTTCTTTTTTGGTTTTGGTTTCTTTTTTTTTTTGGGTACGATTTTCTTCTGGCTTCCCTCGGGGAATGGACGAAACATGTCAATGTGGCCTCACAGCTGGGAGGTGATTTTTTTTGTTGACTTTTTTTCCTACATGTTTAATGCATCAACCTTTTTGAGCAATTGAAATTTGGTGCAAATCAATTCAGGAATATTGAAGCGACGAACCCGCGAAATTGGAACAATGAACTTTGCGTGCAAATCTGATGAGATCTACCAAGATTAGAAACAAATACATTTAAAAATAAATTCCTGTATCGAACACTTCTTTTTTATTTTATGAAATTATTTTGAAATCAGAAAATTTAGTTTGAAAGAGAAAATTGAGGAAAAAAACATTGTGTCCAAATATTCCACCAAAAAGGAAATGAAAACTCAAACACACCCCCACATTTTTCCGATGGGAGCACTTTATCGAGATATTTTAACGGAAATGCCCGTTACAACAATGTGACACGCGAGAGGTGGGGTGGTAATTTCTCGGTTACCCAAAACCCAAACAACAACCCTTAATGGTGCCAATGAGGTGGCAATTTGTAACACCCGAAAACAAAGCTCTTTACTGCGATCCAAAGTGAGTCATCAGGGTGAAATAATGATGCTTTTGGATAAAAAAAAAGAAGAAAACAATGACGCTTTTTTCGGAATTTTTTGCTCCACGACTCCTGGAGGAGTGATTTGTTAAAATTAATCAACATTTTGCGCTCGAATCCATTACAGGAAGCGTAGAATTTTCGCCGAAAGTTGAGTCACAGGTTCCTCTTATAAATAATACAATAAAAACACTGCAACTGCAATTACTTTTAACTGACTCATCATATCAGTTGTTTCGATCAATTACTGGCTGATGCAGGCGGATGAAGTCTGAGTGTAGGAGGGAGGAAGCTATTATATTGCTACCTCCTCTTGGCAACTACTAATGCACGAGAGCGGTTCCTTTGTACTGTTGTGGTTTAACAGTTCGCCGTGCACCTGTTGCTTACTCAGTCATTTAATGTGAATAATATTGCAAATCTTTACGCAGTAACAGATTTGTTCACATGGTTAAAGTATATGGAATAAAATTTAACTGATCAAGCAACTTTTGTTTTACTAAAAGCTCCACTTATTTATTTTATGTTTTCATCATCATTTTTTATTTTATATATTTGTTTAGTTTAAGCCACCGGGACCGTGGTGTAGGGGTAAGCGTGGTTGCCTCTCACCCAGTCGGCTTGGGTTCGATCCCAGTCGGTCCCGGTGGCATTTTTCGAGACGAGATTTGTCTGATCACGCCTTCCGTCGGACAGGGAAGTAAATGTTGGCCCCGGACTAACCTAAAAAGGTTAGGTCGTCAGTCAAGGTGTAGGAGTCGTCTCCCTGGGTCCTGTCTCGGTGGAGTCGCTGGTAGGAAGTTGGACTAACAATCCAAAGGTCGTCAGTTCGAATCCCGGGGTGGATGCAAGCTAAGGTGTAAAAAGAGGTTTGCAATTGCCTCAACAATCAAGCCTTCGGACACTTAGTTTCGAGTAGGAATCTCGCAATCGAGAACGCCAAGGCAATGCTGTAGAGCGAATAATTTGATTTGATTTTAGTTTAAGCCATTATTTTTTACCTGTGTAATTCTCCGCCAACTTACACAGTTGCCCCGACCCCTCTCCATTTTGTGTGAAACTTTGTCCAAAAAGGTATCTTTTGTCCCTGATCACAAATCCGAGGTCTGTTTTTGATATCTCACAACGGAGGGGCGGTCCCGGGCAGAAAGTTGCATCTTGGAAAAATCTACCCATGTTCGTAAAAACACGAACAAGTCAAGTTCACCCCAGGGTATGGTTACCCGGGCAGAAAGTTGCATCTTGGAAAAATCTACCCATGTTCGTAAAAACACGAACAAGTCAAGTTCACCCCAGGGTATGGTTAAGAGATAACCGAACATGGCCACGAACATAAATTGTTCGAGGCGTATCTGCGAAAAATCTTGTTGAGTTTATTTGACCAACAATGCCACATCAAGTTGAGTTTATAGTAGCAAACAACTGAAATCTTCCAAAATCATATCAAGTTCATAAAGTAGATTTTGATCCCAAAAATAATTTTATTGGTTTTTAATGCACCCCGCCACAATTCAGACCCCCCTTCTTCCTCTTCACAAATATGAGTAATATTGCAGGAATATACGCACTCACATCAAAACAAGATTTTTCAAAGTTGAAAAATTATTTTACTTTAAAAACTCATTAAAAAATTGTGGAGAAAGCGTTGAATTGCCAAAATGTCTCAATAATTTTCCAAATCACGAAAAATCCAAAGTCTCTATATTCCATTTTTTTTAATTAAAAATAAAAGTTTATGAAAATATTCCTAAAATTGCATAAGTCCAAAAATCCACAGTAAAATTTCAAAAAGCCTATCAAAATAATTTTTCAAAATGTTGAAAAATATTCAACTGGCTGAGAGCAAAAATTTCGCAAAGTCCTGAAAATCTAATAAATACTACCAAAAATCTTGTCGTGATACGGATCCCGTAAATTTTCTAAGTGCCGGAACGATTTTTGTAGGGGTATATCAATAATTATTAAAAACCGACTTTCGAATTTCAAAATTTCAATGAAGACGTTTTGTTAGGGACATTATCTTAGGAACAAACTGATGTTTTTGCAAAAATCGGACGAAAATTTCCTGTAATTTCGACGAATTTTCCGAAATTTTGGTTCAAAGCAAAAATAAACATCAAAATATTTTATCATGTTTCCAAATTCCCAAAAAATTTCTAAGTCCCAATTTTTTTTCGGTTTCCTCGTCTCGAAAAATTTCTAAGTGTTGAAAATATTTTACTAGCCGAAAGCCAAAATTTTGCTAAGTCCAAAAAATCAAATAAATTCTACCAAAAATCTTGTCGTGATACGGTTCCCGTAAATTTTCTAAGTGCCGGAACGATTTTTGTAGGGGGTATATCAATAATTATTAAAAACCGACTTTCGAATTTCAAAATTTCAATGAAGACGTTTTGTTAGGGACATTATTTTAGGAACAAACTGATGTTTTTGTAAAAATCGGACAAAAATTTCCTGTAATTTCGTCGATTTTTCCGAAATTTTGGTTCAAAGCAAAAATAAACATCAAAATTATTTATCATGTTTCCAAACTCCCAAAAATTTTCTAAGTCCCAAAAAAATGCTTTTTCTGTAAAAGTAAAGAATTGAAAAATATACGCAAAAATTTCAAAGTCCAGCATAAATAAAATCAAACTTTAAAATATCAGCTCATGAAAATTATTCTAATTGTCGGAAATTGAAAATTATGTCAGTGAATGCTAATTTTTCTAAGTCCAGCATAAATTTGAAATAAAGTCAAAATAATCATTTCATGATGTTCGGGTAGATTTTTGGAAAAAATAAAATTTTCGAAATTTTTGCTAAGTCCAAAAAAACTACCACTAACACCTCAATATCAACTGTAGATAATGCAGTATGATCATGGAATATACTTTCCATGATACGCAGTCGGTTTCAAAAGTCGTCATAACTCGAGGAGTTTACAGCAAGATGCGAATAAACAAGCCAAGATAGTTCGAAGTTATATCCACCAACTCACTTTCCGCCCGGGGTACGACCCCTTCAATTTTTGAACATGCGAAAAAATACATGTTTTTCAAGAATTTGCAGCCTCAAAAGGTGATGAGATAGAAATTTGGTGTCAAAGAGACTTTTATGTAAAATTGAACGCCCGATTTGATGTCGTACTCAAAAAATGAAAAAACGTATTTTTTATCGAAAAAAAAACTCAAAAAATGTTTTAAAAGCTCTGCCATTTTCTGTTACTCAACTGTAAAAAAAATTGGAACGTGTCATTTTACTTTTCGAATCTACATTAACCCAGAAGGGTCATTTTTTCATTTAAAACAAAAAAAAAATATTTAAAAAACCATGTTTTTCTAACTTTGCGGGATTATTTTTAAGAGTGTAACAATGTTCTACAAAGTTGTAGAGCAGACAATTACAAAAGTATATAAACATAAGGGGTTTGCTTATGAACATCTAGATCTATCTCGATTTTACGAAAAAGTGTTTTTAAAAAGTTGGTCGTCGTTGATCAATTTCTATCTAATCACCGTTTCAGGCTGTAAATTATTGAAAACAGCTCTTTTTTTCGCATTTTTGCCCCTCCGTCACGAGATATCAAAAAACGGACATCGGATTCGTGATCAGGCACAAAAGTTACCCCTTAGTACAAAGCTTCACGCAAATTGAAGAGGGGACGGGCAACTTTTCCAGATTTCGTGTGAGTTGGTACAGAATTACCCATAAAAAAATTTCGTCGTTTGTTCCTTATATTGAAATTTAAAAAAATAATTGTTGTTCTTCAACTTCTAAGCTAAAAGCAAACAATGTTTTATCATGGTTCATCAAAATTTATAAAAATAAAAATTTCGTAAAATAAGGATTATGGTCAAATAAAAGTACTAGGTCCATTATCAGTACCATTTCAACCACAAATTCTTTTTGCAAATTTGCTTTAAATTTGTGAATTTTTGTTTATTTTGCTAAACTTTCATAATATTTTTTTTTAATTGTCTTTACACTTAGAAGATTGCTCACATTTTTACCAAGTGAATAAATTGATTTTCAATGACCGAACAGTAGCAAACTGTCTTTAAAAAGCAACATTCAGTAGTTATAGTCGACTTTCTCTGAATCTATTTTACAGAAACCGGTAAAAGTATTGAGACACCAGTGATCGTTGTTTGTAGCATCAATAGTATTATTTTTTTCGAAAATTTACTGAATTAAGTCACATTTTCACTCATGAAGTAAAAATTCAACAGTTTTTTTTGTAGGTAGGTAGAAATTTTATGATTAAAACTTTGTTAGTTCAAGATTAAATGAATTTTTGCTTCATAATATTATTTTTGACTTTAAATTATCCCGTAAAATTTACACGATTTACAATAATTTGTGTAAATGGTCCCCCTTGGAAATCGTAATCGTATTAAAAAATTTAATCTATTTATTTTGTTACAGATTTTATTTTTCAATTTCAAGGAATATTTATATTGGTCTTTAAAAGTTTTCAGATTAGACTGTTGGTTCTTGTTTTGGCTTTGATTTAAATAGAATGTATATAATAGAAGTGATTTAGAGAAAACTACTTAGCTTAATAACCATAATATGCTGAGAAAAAATTTACAAATAATGATTATGCGCTTGCCCCTTGAAATTCCGTGATATTTAGAGTTTTGGAATTAAGGTTCCCTTAAGAATTGCTGTTTTTTAGCGTGAAAAATCACTGAGTTTAATAATTAGGGTTAATGAATTTGAACAATTTCGTGGAACACGTGAAATCCGTAAAATTTTAAATTTGTTTGTATCCGTGATTTTATTTATATTTGTGAAAAATATTTTCCTCATTATGTTCTGCATAATGAGGAAATAAAAAAAAGAATTCCAACTGTAAGCCTAATTTGCAAAATAATGATGCATATAGAGTGTCGAAAGATGCTTAAAATATTATTCCATTGATGTTTCTGCAAATGTAAGCATATTTTCTCTGTGTCAATGAAAACAATTATATAATTTTTTCCGTTCTTTATTCTTATTATTTTCCAGGATAAAAAAGAAACATGTAAAATTTGAATGTAAAAGAATATACACAGTTTAGATTTTAATACTATTTTTAAGCTCCATGATCAATAGGAACGAAATTTGAGGAATGTCTGAAAATATCTCTATAATGATTTCAAAGAAAACTTACGCATTCTGACTTGAAAACGGTGTCAATTCTTGTTTTGATTTTGTATTCAAATAATTTTAAAATACAGAATAGACACTAATGGGGCTCACTTTTAACTAAAACTTTAAAGCTTTATAAAGGGAATATTAATAATTAGCTTCAAATTAGCATGCCCATGTCCATATATTTCTTTTAAGATAATTCTAATTTATTTACTTTTACTGGAACGAGAATGCCTGATATAAGCCAGCCTCAAAATTTCACTTTTACTCTTTGAGTTTAAGAACATATTAAAAAGCAGATAAAAAAATAAAGTGTAGAAATACTGTCTTTACTGTATGAGATTTTCTTGGTAATTTTTACATTCATCCGTGAAATTTACGTTGAATTATGTGTTTGAGAATTACGGTCCCCTTGAAATTTGCTTATTTATGAGCTTGGAAAATCAATTAGAAAATACCTGATTTACATTTTTTTTAAAGTAACATTTTTTACAATTTGGTATCCAGGATCAATCTATAAGGGTTTCAGAACATTGACGCACAACATTATTTTGTATAAAACCCATTATCAACCTGGTTTGCGTGCCGCTGATAGCCCGCTCTAAACATTACGGCTCCGTTAAAACGCCCTGCTTCCGTTATCCATTCCGTGTCATGCAATCAGGCCAGCCCAGGAGCTGCCTCGGACAGGACAGGACTTTTACTGTTTACAACCGCCCCACCTCGTATACCACGTGCCAGCAAGTAAGCTGCTGCTGGGCTGCTATCAATTCACTCGTCACTAGACAGAGCAACCAACTGCAGCACCATACACACGGAACAGAACCAGGAGACACGTTCCGGAGATAAAAAATTTATAAACTTCCGTGTGATAACGGCCGTCCATAATGACAATGTTAGGCGCCCATCAAAGGGGGAACGGGCTTGGATAACAACATTGTTATTTTTTAAATAGAATTTTTAAGAATTTTAAAGTTGCATTTTGTTTTGTAAATTTTTCAAAATTCTTGCATAATTCCATTTTAACTTTGAGTTAGAAAATTTAATTTCCCTTTAATTAAATTTCTCTTCAATCTTTAAAGCTTAAACCGCTTTTCCCGCTGCTGCTGCTGCTTGGTGTGATGATGGAAGCCCGTTGGACGTGAAAGCATGACTTATTTACGATTTTATGTCAGGAAGGGGTAGGTTGGGGATCACTTGCTGACACCACGCCACACCCACATATCGTCAGGTTGATTGCGAGGAACATTTTCACGGAGTAAAAATCTTTTCCAGGGAGAAGCGATGCTTTTGGCTCCAGGAAGGACATGCATTGCATTCGGAGTGGAAAAGCTGCAGTTGCACAAAAGATAAGAAAAAATACTAAAATTAAAAGAATACTAATACTAAATAACATATCCTTTAGTAATATGATCGCAATTAAAATTTTATTTAATGTTTCTATCTCGGTTATTGTCATTTAGAAAACGGTTAAAATTGATTTGGAAATTTATATTGAAGATAATTGGTTCATGGCCCTTTTTATCGAAAGACGTAAATTCCAAGAAAAAATGACTTGGAAAAAAATAAAAAAAATTTAAAAAATATTTATTCAGATTTTGTGTTCGCTTTCGTTCCCTTCAACGTGGATTGACCTAAAGTTAATAAACGAGACGTAGAACTTCAGTAGCAGTAGCAAATATGCATGCATTTTTCATGACCGTGTACACAGCCAGAATGTAATTATTCCTTTACATGTGCAGCTTGGAGCAAATTTATTGTCGAAGGAGCAGCAAGTTGGGATTTTTGTGTTAGAATTAAGTTCAAAAGTTAGATTGAATCTAACTTAAAAATTGTGAATACCTTTCGATGATACATGAGTGAAAGATTCAAAAATAAGGCTAAACATTTTTTTTATTTTATCTTCAAAAAAAATCAATCAAAGAAATCCAGTAAAACTAAGCGCACCAAAACACCAATCTACAATACCATTGCCTAAAAAGGGATAACAGCATCAATAAGTACCGAGCCAATCGAGGGGCTAGGAATAAACAAGAGTTTGCATAAATACTTACCAGCCTGTCGTTTCGACGACCCGTCGAATGCGGCAGCCGAAAAAGCTGGACTTTATTTGCACAGCAGCATGGACCAGAATCGAAATCAGGACAATGGGATGCACAAGTCCAAATACTAAAACGGCAAGCAAACAAGCTCCTCTAGTCTGCACACAAATCGGCTTGGAAAACATGGGATTTAGCTTTTTGAAGTAGGTGCTACAATTGATTGTATTGTGATGCTGAAGCTTTTAACGATGGTTGTTTTGTCTGTTCGGCTTGAAAAGTTTTGACAATTTGAAATATGTTTTAAAATTTTTCCATTCTATCAATAGCAGTTCATCAATACCCCTCAATTGTTTAACCAATAATTGCTCACTAAAAAGCATTGGAAAGAAGAACTTTCGCCTTTTATTGATTAGGTCCTATAAACAAATGTAAACATTGAGTGTATCCCTCTCACACCTTATGTCAATATCCATCGGAGTAAGAACACTATGTTTTTAGAAAATCTATGGGTTAGAAATTAGCCCTTTTTTGGGACTTTGCCATCGTTTTTTTTAATGTATTTTTTGGGGGTCAAGTTTAACGTGTCGTATATTTCAAGTAAAAATAAGTTTCCTGTAATTTTTGTTAATTTCCAAAATATGCCTCTAAGCATTATTTTTTGTTTAATTTAAATTATATTGGTATCATTTCGACAGCAAAAATGTGAAAAACAAGCAACAAATATAAAAATTATGGTAGAAATAAGAAAAACTAAAAAGGCAAAAGGAAAAGAATGATAAGAGGTTGTAAAATAAGCCAAATACTATCAGAAATAAACATAAACTCGCATGATAAATGAAATTTAAAAAAACTAAAATTGAAGCAAAAAAAACATAAAACAAAAGTAGTAAGTTATTGATAGAACAAAAGTTCCACGAAATGAACACGGGAAAAAAAATTAAATTTATTAGTAGTTGAGACAAAATTGTTTAAATATTTGAGATAAGTCCCTTAATCATACTGAAAAGCGGATAATATTACAAAATAATCTTCAACTATAATAAAGTAAACTTGAAACAGATTGCTTTTATGAAATCAATCCCGTGAAGATCAATTTTTCCAATTGTTTTTATTTCTAATGTTTTTATGCTTTTTCTTGTAACTTTAGTTGTTGTAAATCATCATCATGTTATGTTTATTTTTTTTTACTCTTACTTTTTTTAATTTTTACACCTTCCTTTCACGTATTTGCATCATACCTTTGAAGTAATGACAACTGTATACTATTTTGTCAAACTTTCGAGAGACGTTATTCAAAAACATGGCCCAAAAATGCATTTTACATGTAAAATTCTTATCATATTTGTTTTATGTTGTCCTTTGAGAGCAGACACATAAAATTTAAATAATGCGGCGGCCATATTTACTTTCAAATATTGATGAATTGTTTTTTTTTGTTTCATATTTGTTTAAAATCTGGAGGTCCAATAAACCAAATTTGCAGTTTTTGCATTTTGGGTGTTTTTTAATACCCCTGACTCAAGGCGGTTTCAAAAACACCCAAAAAGCAAAAACTGGAAATTTTGATTGTTGGACCTTTTAAAAAAAACTCCAGAAATAATCTAGAAGTTTTGAAAAATGTATACTTCGTTTCACCGAGACGGTGTTAGATTTTGTATTCACACAATAAAAATAATTGGAAATAGCATTACAACGTAAAAGATGTGAATTTACACATAAGCAATTCTCTGTAAGAACAGTATTTTTTTGCATTAAAAAAATTCATTGAAAAGTAGGGATGGACAAAATTAACCCAAGAGTTTTTTTTATGCGAAATTTTCTGATCTTAAAAATACATATTTTTAGGGATGGGCACTATGTTTTCCAAGCCGAAAATGTAAGTTATTTAAATAAAACTTTTAAATGACTGTACAAAAAATATTTGTTTTGTATAGAAATTGTCTACAAGGGGTGGGGAGTCTGAAAAAAGTGTCCACATGGTTTATGGATGGGTCCCTAAGAAACGTTGCACATTATCAAAAAATCTCAATAGTTCTTTTTGATTGCAAAAACGTTTTTATATTAAATTTAAATTTAAAAAAATTAAAATAATGGACAGTTTCCATACAAAACAAATATTTTTTGTATGGATCGTGGACAACAACCATGCTGATCCATATCTTGAAAGATGGAAATTTTTACACCCTAAAACATATCCAAAAATTAAAAAAAAACTAAAATAGTGTTTTTGAGTAATTCAACCCCTCCGTGTACGCACGAGTGCAAGCAGCAGTCAAGTGCTAAGTGCTCCATCGTTTTTCCGATTTTTTTTTTGCCGTAATTTACCGTGATTCGCCGCGAGTTTGCTCCACCAGCATGCCAAGGGCCGGCCGTGGCCGTGGCAGTTCGAGTGCGGCCTCGAAAAACCCGCGAAGTTCGTCTACCGGCCGTGTGCAAAAAGGTAAACAAACCAACGCCGCGTCGACCGCCATCGCGCCGGGGAGTGTGAGCGCCAAAGGATTCGACCCCAAGTTACTACACGCTAATTACCGCGTCCAGGATCGCAGCCCTATTAGGCTCCGTTCAGCTACTTTCGGCAATCCGTCGACCGATGGCGCTTCAACATCCGCCAACATTCCCACCAGTAACAAGTTCGCGAGGCTGAGTGACGATGAAAGCAGCTACAACAACACCGACGGTAGCACTACCGACGACGACGACGACGATGGTCGTGCACGGAAAAAAAGTGCCGGCGCCAAAAAAAAGTAATTACTCCAAAGGAACGACGACCACCACCAATTTTTGTTTTGGACACGTTGGCGGACGATGTTGACGAGCAGCTGGAAGGCCTCGTGTACTGCCTCAAAATAGGTAAAGCGTCAGTGCAAGTGTTCACATTTGACCAAAAGAACTTCGACCTGGTTGTGGAGAAATTGAAGCGTAAAAACTTCAAGTTCTACACATTCGACCCCGTGCAGAAGACCGCTGTTAAGATCGTCTTGCAGGGGTACCAAGACCGCCCGATCTCCGTCCTCAAGGAGCACCTCTCGGGTGTCGGAATAACGCCGCGAGACATAAAAGTCCTCTCGCGGAAGACAACCGTCACAGGTACACACACACTGTACCTGTTGTACTTCGACCGCGGCACCGTTAAAATTCAAGACCTGCGGCGGACTAAGGCGTTGGACGGTTTTTGGGTAAACTGGCGGTTTTACTCCAAAAATCCGACGGACGCAGCGCAATGTCACCGTTGCCAGAAATTTGGCCACGGCTCGCGGAACTGCAACCTCCCGCCCCGCTGCGTGAAGTGCGGTGAAACACATCTCTCGGAGGTGTGTGCACTGCCACGAAAAGCGGATCTTGGAGATGATGCAGAACAAACCAAGCCGCGCGTAAAGTGCGCGAACTGTGGCGGTAACCATACCGGTAATTACCGCGGATGCGTTGCGCGCAAGTCCTACCTCGAGGAGCAGGAAAAGAGGAAAAAGAAAGCAGCAGCGTCCCACCCTCCTCAGCGAAGTACGAGTGCAGCCGTTCCTGCAGCTGGCCAGCGTACGGTTCCAGCGGAAGCGGCGATGCGGCCCAGCAAGGAATCACCGGGGAAGATCTCTTCACCCTGCCTGAGTTCTTTGCTCTCGCGGGGGAGATGATGACGCGGTTTCGGACCTGCCGTAACAAGGCGGAGCAATTTCTGGCCCTCGGGGAGCTGATGATTAAGCACATCTACAAAGGATAAAATACTGTGATTTAGTTATAAGCTTTTTCTCTTTCTTTCCCCTTTCCTTTGCAATTTTAGCAAGTTTTTTTTTTATTTTTTCTTGCTCTTGTTAGTGCCTTAGTTATAGAAATAATTGTTCCAAAATAGATTATGATTCAACACACAGCTGAAAGGAACTCCAAAACTCTGTTATGAATTGCAAAAGAACTTATTGTATTATGATTATTTACCAATAAAACCGAATTGAAAAATTGAGTAATTCATTTTTTTATTGACAAAATGTTAATTAAAAATCAGCCTTTTTACCGTGTATCTATTTGTTCACTAAATTCTTATTAATACTTACAATTTGCCGAAGACACACAATCCATCAAAAAAATCCAAGCGGCAATCAGATTTTTGAATATTTACTTGCATTTTTGAACGACTGTCAAATTTGTATGGAGAACCAGGGGAAATTCTCGTATAATTGGCAGGTTAAGCACTCGCCCCTAACTCCATCCATTATGCATATTTTCACTATTTAAACAACTTATTGATCCTTTCACTGTAACTTGGATTTTGCCCGCACTTATTTCCCTCACTTTTGACAACAACATTACTAGACTAAATTTTCAAAACAACCTATCCCTCATGGGTTTCCTATGCAGATAGGGCCTTTTGAAAATTTAATCGAGATTTAAAAAAAATAGGCAACCAGCTTTTGTTTATTTACATTTCCACCAAACTGGACGTTTCGCACTTTTAAATTGCGATTGACAGCTGAAAAACGATCGGCAACCGCGGCTCGCTTTGACCTTTTTGCGAAAATTTTAATTTTTCCAAGCCAGTTTGACAAGTCGCAATAGTGCGATCGATAGCAATAATTTAGTGCAAAGTCCAAGTTAGTGAGAATTGCGCAATATTTTGTAAAACTAATGATAGAAACTTGTTTGCTCACTTCCTATTTAGTGATTTATCACTCGATTTCAGTTGAAAACGCTTTTCATGAACTGTAATCGAATGTCTAAGTTCTGATATGACAACATTAGAGGCACGCTGGAGTTAGGTGCTGGACGAACCGATGGCAAAAAATCTGGAGATTTTTTTAAAAAAGGTTCAATAAACCAAATTTTCAGTTTTTGCTTTTTAAGATTTTTTCATACCCCTGACTCAAGGCGGTTTCAAAAACACCCAAAAAGCAAAAACTGGAAATTTGGTTTATTTGACCTTTTAAAAAAAAAACTCCAGAAATGTCATCTTTGGTCACATGGAGTTCCTACACAGTTTCAGGCAGATAAGAAAAATGCATTAAATAACCGAAGGCTGAAATCGCAGAGATTTGCTCACATTTTTAGATTTTGTGACCTAAAAGATGTCTCATCCCACATCATCTCCATCTTTTGTATTTAGCATTAAAAACTGTAATATTTTATCTAACAGGAGAAAAAAAATACTATGTAATTTTACCCCATTTTTTTGTAGAAAAGTGAAATTGCACAGAAAAATGTGTAAATTGGCATAGGTTTTTAATAGGTGAACACGAAATTGGTCTACATATAGTTTAATCCTGATTTTTTTAAACGTTTAATCATGTTTTTGGACAAATACAAATTAGTTGTGGCCTAATCAAAATATTAAACAAAAATTAAAAAATAAATCCTTAGACGTCATTTTTTTTATTAAATAATACGTTAAATAATAGCTCAACTAATTCAATTATACGTTCTGAACCACCCCCACTGGATGTTCATAAACCAGCAGCACCAGGCCAACAGCAGCGGAAGCATTCAGTGTGGCAACACAAAACTAGGTCAATGGGAAATTGCCATAGCTGGAGTTTGTTGGTTGCTTAGAAAGGAACCTGTCTCGAGGAAAACGGGCCCATCGTAGGGAAAAAAAGACGTAGGGAACGAAACAAATAAAGAAAACTTCCAATGCGTAGAAAACCTGTCACTCTCTGTCCCTAATATGAAGTCAAACCAAATTTAGGGGAAAAATTTCGATGCACAGCGATATGTGGCAGCATTTTAAGGGGGGAAACCCAAACAGTGACGACGAAAATTTTGCTTCTTTGTTTAGCGCGTCGACACGACACGAATGCAGTTTTATTAGATTGTGTTGGGTTTTCCCTCCGTCCCTCCGTAAAAGAAGGGAAAAATTGTAGCTTATTACGCACCAGCATTGATTTCGTTGCATGATGTTTGCGTGCGTGTCACATTCACATAGGTGTACCCCCTTAAGATCGATTGTCTCGAGATAGTTTTTTTTTTTTTTGTTCTTTGTTCTTTGTTAGTTATAGTCGAACTAACACTGTATGCAATGCATTATGACGACTCAACTATATAACTCGAATGGCCAGCCAGCAAGAGTGTCTATTAATTGCGTCTTAGCTTAGCAGAACTCGCGGAGTGCGGAGTGTGGATACTGCGTTTCAGATCGTCTTTAGCGCCACCGCCAATTGCGCATTGCGCGAGATGCGTCGTCATTGATGGTTGGGAAGTATGGATTAGGAGTGCAAATTTTACTATGAAGATGAATGCAAAAGATTCGCAATTAATGAAGGATTGAATTTTAAGCTGATTTATAGTAGTATCAAGCTCGAGCAAAGCGTTTTAAATCTGTGAAAGATTTTATATGAGAATACCTCATGATTTTATATCAAGATATCCACAGTAAAAAGTTGTGTAAATTTGGAATGTGTAATTTTGGAAGGATGAATATTACCTCTTTTATGATGTGATTTTACCTCAAATCAGAAACAATCACCTCAAACAATTGTTTAGTGCCATAAATAAAAACGAAACGTCTTTTCTGAATATTAAGTCATCCTTCTCTTTAGTGTTCAACATGTTTATGTTTTGTAATTTAGCGTTATCACCAGTTTATGTAAACTTTTCTTTATTTAATACATAAATTAGGCTGGTACAAATTTTATTTGAAGGTTTGTGTTTTACAACATGCACTACAACTAAAACTTACAACTTGGTAGGTAATTGTTTAACCCTCTACAACTCAACGGGCTTCGATTTAAAAAATCGACAAAAATCAGTTTTTCAACCAATTTTTGATCTTTAAAAAGCATTGTAAAGAAGAACTCTTCAAATTTTAGAAAATGTATGGGTTGTAAGTTTTACTTGTTTTATGTGACTTTGCCAATGTTTTTAAAAATATCATTTATAGGAGGTCAACTTTGGCAGTGTTTTTCACTAACATTTCTTACATTTTAAGTGAAAAGAAGTATGCAGTAATTTTTTTAGTGTCCCAGACTATGCCTCTACGCATTTATTTACAATTTAAATGATAATTGTGCCATTTTATAGCAGAAAATGTGAAAAACATGCAAAAAATTGAAAAAACTACTGTAAAAACATGAAAAAATTAGTTAGGCAAAATGTAATGAAAGGAGGTAGTAGAGTAGGCCAAATACTACCAAAAACAACATAAACTAAACAAGATAAATGCAAATTAAAATATTAAAAATGAAACAACAAAAACATAAAACAAGAGAAGTTAAGTTTTTCGTAGAACAAAAGTTGCTCAAAATGACCTCCTGAACACGTGAAAATGGACTGCTTTATCGGATTTTTTTTACAAACAAAAAATACACTAAGAACAGTTAAAATTAATTTCTAAATATTAAGTTTCAAATGTTTTAAAAACAGAATTCAAAGTTATCTTTAAATTGTAGCCTTTTGTAAACGTAGATGGACATTGTGTGACTTACTATAAAAATATTGAATTCCTAACCTCAAATAATAACTAAAAATTAAAAATTGTTTACAAAAAAAGTCAATATTAACCATTAAACACAATTTTTAAATAAAACAAAAAAATCAAACAGTTGACAGTGTTAGCAAAAAAAATGCCAAACATATACATTTTATTGCTCTGTTTCAAATTGGCAATAAAGGGGTTTATAATTCAGAAAGTTAAAAATAAACATATTTTAAAATTATTGTTGATTTTAGAAATTTAGTTTTAACGGTGCACATCAACTAGAGCTTTTGCACCCAGATTTTTGTCACAGACATTTTAGTATCTTCAAAACTACGGGTATTATCGAAATATTTTTTTATTCATCCCCTAAAGTACTGTCCACAAAGCAATTTACAACAAAGTTTGATTAATTTTACAATCCCGTTATTGCAGGATTGGGTTCGTAAGTTTGACAATTTTGGAGTAAGAAGACAACAACTTCCTTCGTTGCTGTGCACCCTTAAGCAATGTCAGTGCAAGGTGACCATGGCCACTCAAATCCCATTTTCAAATTCCCCACTTTTCTAGAACTTCAAAAAATGAATGATTTTTTTACCCAAGTAACAATAAATAAAACAATAAAAAAGTAAATGTCTACCGAGGAACAAAATTTCTACTCAAATTAAAACAAAATAAATATTGACAATTATAGAAAAAAGGAAACTTAACAGCAAATTTGTAAAAAAATCACTTTGAAAAAATTCTGATATTTTTTTTTTATTTTGAAAACATGACAAATCACAAGTCAGCTTCTTAGCAGCAATAACATTCAATTTCAAGGCTCATTTAAAAAATTGGCAAACATACATTTTCTGTTCCTCAATTTTAAATGGAAAATAAAAAGGAGTGCAAAAAAATAACAATAATAAAACTATACAACTAAGTATAGGGACAATCCATAAACCACGTGGACACCTTAGTGGGGAAGGGGGTAAGGCGATTGTCTATTGTTTACTGAAACGCTTAAACATGATCACAGTTATGTATTATTCTTTAAAAAAAAACAAAAATCTGGGATAAAAAATGTTTTTTTTATCAATTTTCCTTAAAATTTTGTGGATTTTGATATTTAAATTTTGAAATTTGATGTTGGTTTATCCAGTTGTATAATTTCGTGTTTTTATTCAATGCAAAATTCAGAGAATTTTTGCTTCAACTCTCATTCTATTATAATTTTTCTTTTTGTTGATAAGATAAGGAATTTATTTTGTCTGTTTACAATTTAAATATTTTATTATTTTTTTGAGAAGTTCAAAACAATGTTTCAAATAGTCTCAAGTATATAGAAATAGTGAATGGAACCTTTGAATATTGAGTTAATTGATCAAGACAAATTGAGTGCAATTTTTCGAGAAATATGCTTAAAATTCCGGACTTTTTGACGAAAATTCGCAAATTCCCGTCTTTTTCCTGTTTTTGCGGATTTTTGCGAATTTGAGACTTTTCCCGACTTTCCCGATTTTCCGACTTGGGTGGCCATCCTGTCAAAACGTGTCAAATAATAATTTATGCTGATGAAAATCTTCGAAATTAAGCTCGTTTATTCAAATTGGGTTTTCAAGAGCTCTTTTCATGATTAAAGTTTACATTTTTCTTTTTTATTTTAATTAAAAAAACATTGGTAACATTAAATAAAATTGATTTATTAAAATTATAATTAGTAGTAAAGCGCACCAAACGAATTTAGTGCAATTGACTTGATGCTTGTACAAAAACTTTTACAAGCATTCAAGAGTTAGAAAATAATCTTCAAACGAGTAAGCTTAGTATTCCCGACTTGTTGTCTAAAAATCACAAATTTTGGATTTTCTATGTTTTTGAAGAATATGCGAATTCCAAACTGTTTTGATTTCCCGACTTGAGGGCTTAAACTGTCATCATCATTTGAAATGTTGCGATAATTATTACAGTTAAAAAGCTCTGAAAATATGAATACTCTTTTGCGAAACTAACTTTTTGTCATTTAAGAACGCAAGGCATTTTCCATAAACTATTCAAAACTTCCTTTTTTCATCAATAAACATAAGCTTTCACGCACCCACAAATATCCAATCACATTTCTTCCCCTCTCCGCTAAAGTTTACCCCCAATCAAACACACCCCTATCGAAAAAAAGCTTCTCCTTTCCAGCGCAAAGTCCACCCAACCCAATCTCCAACCCCCCCAAAAGCCAAGTAACCAACCGCCCCTCCCCCTCCGCCTCACCAGCACAACAAAGTAAAAATCGATATCCGCGCTCCTAAAAATAGGCCGACTGAATTCCTTGAGTTGTGGCCCCGCACATCGCCATGGGAACTAACGATTCGGCCAACACTGGCAGTAACGAACCAACAACCCAGCACCGGAACAAAGAAACCGACCGATGTTTGCGTTTTGCGTCCAGTTCTGAGTTCCAACGAGAGAGGGCAAACCTTTTTCGGAGTTAAATTTTTCATGACAGCGAAAGCGCCCCGAGAACGTCTTGGAAATGATTTTCTTTCTTGGGTGGAGGAGGAGGGGGGAATCGAGCGCAAACGCACCAAGAAGCAGCAGCGACGCACTTTTACGTTATTTTCTTAAAAAGCTTGAAAGAGAGGGGAGAAAGGGGAAGCATGAAAGCTTTTTTTTTATCATCCGGAAGCTTTCTGAACGAAACCAAAGAAAAAGGGCTTATTTTTTCATTTTTCTGCAATGTATTCATGAATGATTAATCGGTTTAGTATAATTACAAGTATGCGGGAGGGGGGATTAATATTATACGCACATTTACGCAACGCAACCTTAACTCTAATAAAACACAGTTTCGTCCGCCTTTTTCGTCTCGATTTTTGCTGAGTTTTTGTGTGTTTTCTTGTTTTTTCACATTCCTCGACTGCGAGCATATTCACTTGTTTGAATACAGCACGCACATTTTTTTGTTGTTTTGTTTGCATTTTTGAAGCTACGCGCGTTTAGAAGAGTTTAAAACCCTGTTCGCTAGACAAATGTTTATAGTCAATACACCGACACGCCAAGGACTACATTCACTTATTATCGATAGAGAGAGAGTGTGCGCGAGTGTGTTTGGACCATTCGTTCAAGACCTAATTATTTGAGTGTTTTCTGTTTGCATAATTTTTCCACTAAAAAAACACTTGCACACTCTAATTACAAAACTGTAAAGGTGTAATATTTACAGGATCAATTGATGAAACGATTAAAAAAATAAACTTCTTCTAAATCATCAGTTCTGTTCTAGCCAGTGACAAAAGAAAAACGCGCATTAAAAGCAAAACTAACAATCAAACAAGTCCTAAACGAAACCTCCTGAACCACGCTCCGACTCTTTACCGCTTAACACCTAGTTGCACTCGGCAATCTCCGACTCGCCGACGTTCGACATCTGCTGCTGCTGCTGCTGCTGTTGCTGTTGTTGCTGCTGACTCTTGGACTTGACCACCATGCACGAGTTGGCCACCGATTCGAAGAGTCTGAAAGGAAAAACAATTCACAATCGTTAATTTTGAAAAAAAAAATGTTAAATCAATCAACAAACTCACTTTTCAATTTCCGGCGCGCAGTGCACAAAGTCGTGGTCCCAGAACTTGTACTGCGGGTTCTTGATCAGCTCGATGAACGTGATGAGCAGGCCCCACGGGTGCGGACGGTTCACGATCAGCCGTTCGAGCAGAACGCGCGTGATTTGCTCCTGTAAGAAGAGGATGGTGAACAAAAGGGAAGACTTCGTTAAATAGGCTTGATGGGTGATTTTCAAAACACCAAGGGATTATTGTTGATTCATTCAGATATTTTTTTTTCTATTTTACTTTTTTTATTTCATTCTTGCTCACTGATACTAAATCGACAAAATTGGACACTTTTAAATCTATCGGTTCACTTTTAACATAAAACCAGGCCAGATTAAGGGGTTACATACATGTAGAAAATCTCAAAATTTCATATTACAGAACATTTATAAAATCCACGTAAATATGTTTACCGGAAAGCTCGTCCAATTTCCCATAAGTTTGTCTTTTACTGCATTTCAATTGGTTGTATTGGCGTACAGATATAAGCTAAATTACATTGCTCATAACTGAAAATAGAATATTTTTTTCAGTGTGGTAGAAACCTGAATAGTAAATAAGCTTACGTAAATATTAAAACGAGTCAAATTGAAAAGCTGTCAAAGGAAAACTTATGGGAAATTGGACATGCTTTCCGGAAAAATATATACAAGACTGAAAAAGCAATTCTGTCATATAAAAATTGCCAAAAACCACAAAAAAAACACTATTTTTTCGACATTTTTATTTTTCAAAAAAAATCAAATTATTCGCTCTACAGCATAGGGGGATGGCGTCGCTATTTTTAGACCACGTTTTCCACTTTTTCTCATCGAAACCGACTACTTTATCGACTTCATTTTGCTGGGCGAGATAGGAGGCCGTCTATTTTTAGACGATGACTCAGCACTTTTACACTCTTGCGCTTAAAAAAAAACAGGTGGCAGCACGATGTAACGCCACGTCCCTATTGCCTTGGCGTTTTCGATTGCGAGATTCCTACTCGAAACTAGGTGTCCGAAGGCTTGATTGTTGAGGCAATTGCAAACCTCTTTTTACACATTAGCTTCCATCCACCCCGGGATTCGAACTGACGACCTTTGGATTGTTAGTCCAACTGCCTACCAGCGACTCCACCGAGGCAGGACCCAGGGAGACGACTCCTACACCTGGACTGAGCTAACGACCTAACCTGTAGGTTAGTCCGGGGCCAACATTTACTTCCCGTCCGACGGAAGGCGTGATCAGACAAATCTCGTCTCGAAAAATGCCTCGAAATTTTTATTTTTAAAACCGCTATAACTTCCCAAGGATTGGACATAGGACAATGGTCAATATGGAGACTTTTACATAAAATTGTCTGGAAAATCGATTACCACTATCGGTATTAAAAAAAAATTACGTTTAGACCACTTTTCAAAAAAGCAGTTTTAGTAAATGATTTTTGTATTTTTTAGGACAGACATACCATTCTGCATTTTTCTGAGTCTTTTTGTAAGATCAACAAATATACTATTCCTCAAAAATTTGGAACGAAAAAAATCGTGGCATCACCTTAAAATTTAACTATTATACTTAAACATCATAAAATCTCATAGAAGTGGTGTGTAATTTTTTTTCAGTGTGTTTTTTCGGAAAGCCCGTCAAATTTCCTACAAGTTTGTCTTTGACCACTTTTTGATACGAAGCAACGGCTTCGAGATACAGTAATTTTTAAATTACAAAAATATTTAAATAACATACGCCCTACTTAAATGTTATTTTCGAGTACAATTGGCTCCATATACACAAAAATGGCTTATATACACAGAAAAAAATATGTAAATTTCCACGTCATGTAAACTATGTTTCAAATGTAAACTTGGTACATGTACAAATAAAATCAGATGTAAAATGCTAAATTCGATGTAAAAAGCGATAATGTAAAACAAAATTGCATGTAATTCATAAATCTAATGTAAATGGAATTGATTTAGCTATTATTGGCGACAATCGATTCATGTAAATCTTGAAATAAATGTAAAATCATCATATGTAAATTACGAAACGTGTAAACTTCCTTGCTGTTCATTGAGTGACAGCTGGACAACTTAAAACAGTTGTTGTTTGGAAGCGGTCGTGAAAATGGTTTTAATTGAATGCGCTTTCATTTATGCAATTATGCGCTGTTAGCTCAAGTGCAGCAACCGGGCTATCTTTCGCTAGCATTCAAATCAAAATAAATCGTTGTCAACGGAAGTGTTTTTGATTCGTCGCTAATCGGCTTGCTGGAGGAATGTTACACAGTCGGAAGGCCAGGATGGCTACCAAATAATCCAGGAACAGCAATTGGTAATCGAAGTTTAGTAAGTCTTGTAGGTTGGTGTTTTGATTCGATGTCGAAAAATATAATTTCAAGCTTTTTTTCCAGTATAAAGGTTGGCGATGGTTGTCACCAATCAAAGAGGATCTTTCGTCGTTGCCGGGAGAGTAGCTGATCATCCCATAGACGGAGTTGTATCTTTTGCCACACTCAATGAGCATTCCCGTACCGGAAATGCGCCCGCAGACGTCGAGAACTTTCTTAAGGTGCCCGGCAGCTCAAGACGGCGAGTTCTTCATAAATAACAAGCTTTTTCAGGCTAAAAACTATAACATCAAAATTGAAATTCCATTTATATGCCAGAGCCAGCTGCCGTAAGACACTTCCGTAACCCTATCCGGTCTCGCACTCCTGTAGATATTACAATTATCACAATACAGTTGGTAACGAGATTTTAGTTTCAACTGATTTCTTCCCAAAACACATTTTGTTCAACTTTTGTTCGGCTGGAGGTCGCGGGAGTTTTGTTTACATCTTTCGTTGACTTTTCTCCGCTGATTACAGCTGAACGTTAAAATAATCTGAGTGATTTAATCATTCATGTTTTTAAATTAGAAGCAGTTCTGGATTAGAGTGTAAGGTTGCACCGTTTCACCCATAATTGTGCGGTAAAATGGCATTTCGACCTATTTTCCAACGCCCCTTTCAAGTGACAGTTCGTGAGCTAGCAGCGTTGTAAACAAACCAGATCATCACCATGTTGACTCAGCGGTCATTGGAAACAAAGGCCATCATTCTTTTTAGAAGCAGTCTCAGAATTTGCTGTATTTTGGAGCAGAACTGCCAAATCTCAGCCTAAAAATTTCAACTATGAGGTAAATACATTCTTTAGTGTTAAACTCACAAAAATACTTTCTTTGACACGTAAAAAACGCGTTGTTTTTTTCTAGAATTAACCCATTAATGCACATGGTAGCAACAGTGCTCTATTATGACCCAATCTCACCCCCAGACCCAATGGCACCCCCGATGACGGTACTGTTTTTGCATATGTTTATGTACTTTCATCTGGGGCGAATTGGGACAGCTGTTTTGGCCAGGTTCCTAACCCTATATTTCGATATTTTTTATTGAATTCGATTAGAACAGGTACAGATCAACTAAAATAGTGCATCGATTTCCTCATTTGAAGCTTTTTTAAATGCTTACAAAACTGTTGTTTCTATTTAGGCTGTAATCCTGATTTGGCCCAGTAAGGTGACTTTTAAACTAACTTCAGGCCAAAATTCCGAGCTGGCCGTGCTTTGTTTCGAACCAAAATTTAAATATAAGTCAATTATTACGAAAAAAAAACAATTTTGAAGCTATGGACTAGGCGTGTAACTAAAATTAGCTCCGTTGTATCTAGAATCTGAAAAAGTATCAGATTCTAGACTCAACGGAGCAAAAAAAATTTTTTGTCGTGTAGGTTTACATCGATTTCATTGGAAATTTACACGTTTTGAAGTGATTTGGGAAAGGCTCATTTACAATAAAACTCATGTAAATTTCCGATGAAATCGATGTAAATATACATCATTTATCATGATACCTTTTGGTACATGATAAATGATGTAAATTTACAGAAATATTTTTTTCTGTGTAGGCCTAGGATAACATGTCTACAAAGTTTCATGGAAATCGGAGAAGGTCGGGTACAAAAGTACCAGAAAAATTCCTGATTTAAGCTGGAATTGCTCTTTAATAAAGTAGGATGTGCCACCAAAAATCAACTCAAATTAATGCAGAACAAGAATCTCCGTTTTTTTTTTTCAAAATATTTTTTATATGATTTTGCTTTTATATTGCTTCAATTATTCCGGCATGTTTAATTTACTATTTTCTTTATTCGTTACATTTTGCTTTTGTTTTTCTTTTGCTTTAATGATCTTTTGTGTATTTTTTGTACTTTAATCTAGTTCGTTTTGCTCTTATTTGCTTGATTTTTTCTTATATATTTTATACAGAGGACTCTCTCGTTGACGATATTGAAGGGATCGTCGAGCGCGGGAGTTCTCAAATTGCAAAACAAAAAGTATAAAAATTAATTTTTAACAGTCCTCATCAATACCAAAAACATTCCCAAAAATAATAAATTGATCAGAAAAATCGTTCGAAAATTACAGATTTTGGAATAATTACGTAGCATTTTTGTATGGACAGTAGGGTGCCCAGAAAAAATGACCCCCTGCTCCACAAGCGGAAAACAGGTTTTTGGGTTATTTTAAGCATCTGTGTAAATTTTGGGCGAAATTTGTTTAGGCTAACCCATTGATATTCGAGCCAAAAGTTGATGAAAAAAAAGTTTTTTCATACAAAAATGATATTTTTAATAGGATTGAGTTTTACAGCTTTGGTATGTTCTACAAAGTTGTAGAACATTAAATTTTCAATAAGAATCTAACTTTGGGAATATTTGGATGGAAGTAGCGCGCCCTAGGGACCATCCATAAACCACGTGGACACTTTTTTGGGAATCTCAACCCCCCCCCCCCTTCGTGGACAATTCTCCATACAAAAACCCCCTAAAGTGTCCACGTGGTTTATGGATGGTCCCCTACAGACAAACCCGTAAGAAAATTGGGTTTTCCATACATTTTTTCGATTTTATAGCATAGCATAGCATTGGTGTCTACCCGTAGCTGCTACTTCGTTATTGACCAGGACCCCCAAACATTGCTCCGTGGACCACAGATGAAAAGTAGGAACCAATCATCACCCCTTCGCAATTTTCAAAGGTCCCTATCATGCTGATCAATACCGACGCCGGCCACGACCAGAGGTAAGACACGGGGAAGTGGATGGGAATGTTAGCCGATACTTGAGTGATGGGACCGCTAAATCGGCTGCGTCTCCGACAAAGTATCACATGAGTTTTGAGGGGTTAGTAAGATGGGTATGAGGTCAGGATTCACTGTGGTAGGTGATGCGACCATAAGCAATTTGTTTATCGGTTGAAATTTTAAAAATCTTAGGCAGCCGGCTGCGGAAAGATAGCTATCTAGGGATTTAAATATAGTATTAATTCGACCGCGATTCTCCAGAAATTCTCCGTCGGCGTGCCTTCCGATCAACGGTGATGTAGGAAGGGCTTCATTTATTGAAATGATTTTATATCATAAGCCTTACAAAATATTCGACGGCGTGCCTTCCAATCATCGATAATATAGAAAGGACTTAATCCAGCAATACGACTTGCTAGTCTCAAAAAATTAGTTCATTTTTTATAGAAAACTATAAAAAGAGAACAACACAAAAAAAACTCATCGGCCAACGAACGCGAGTGAAAAAAAACAATGAAAAAAAGAAGAAGGTAAAAAAGAGAAATGCGCGTCCCGAAAAGCACCACCCTATGATACTATTATTTAATTATAATGACCAATTACCCAATGCACTCGAACTGCGACACAAAAGAGACGGAAAATAACACGAAAAAACAGGACTGCACGTCCCCACAGGCACCGCACTACCTTTTCCATACATTTTTTGGATTTTTCCCATACAAACTTCACCCTCGAGTATCAATGGGTAAATGTTTGTCCCGCCCGTGTGGATCAATCGGACCGCACACTGGACTCCAATCCAGAGGTCGCCGGTTCAAATCCCGCGGCGGGCGCTCTAAAATTCTTTGTGTAAATATGGGTATTCGGCGCCGTCGCTCCGTGCCATACTTCCATACACTTAGGAGCCCAGGGCGGCGAAGTCCTTGTAGATAAAAAGGAAGACACTAGTGGTTGGTACTAGCAATGGTGGCCGACAGCTATAAAGTCAACTTCGTTTTAAATGTTGACCGATTTTGCTCATATTTAGCCCAGAATCCTAAAATAGCTTAAGAAACAATAATCAGCTTGTGGAGCGAGGTTTTGAGAAAAAGTCCCATATTCTGGGCACCCTAATGGACAGCTGCCAAAATTGTATGGAGGCTTATATGTGCGAACCAATGACACGAAATGGCTTCTTTGGTCATAGGAAATAAAATAGTCGAAATCGGCCGAATTTGTAGAGCCTTGCTCATTTGACTAAAATTGAGTCGCAGAACTCGAAGAAAATAAAAAATACACACAATTTTTTTGATGATTTAATTATTTGAAGTCCCATACTAACTTTCGGATAACCGAACATTCGGACTGTATATACCAGCCCATACTCGATTATCCGAAATCCTCGGAAAATTTCACCTCGGATAATAATATCTTTGGACAATCAAATCACGAAATAAAAACATGTTTTGTTGTCTTGTCGTTGAGCTAAAATATGGCCTCAAAAATGCTCTAAGACACCATCGGATAGGCAGAGTTGCCAGGTTGCCAGATGAATTTAAGATTTTTTTTCAAATTTCTAAATTTTCCTCTACTGATGAACTTGAGATTAAATTTGCTACCACCATCAGGGGTGAAATTGGGTCATACAAATTTCTGCATTTTTGTATGACCCAATCTCACACCCAGACCCAATGTCACCCCTGATGACAGTACCAAATTGGGTAGCAAGTTGTTGAACTTTCGACATTTTTTATTTTTTTAATTAGCAATACATAGGTTTCATCTAAATTTTGGATTGCTACCCTGTATAGAACCCCAAGACGAAGTTCCTCGTCAAAACTAAACCAACTCTCACCTGTATCGCCTCCGAGTTGGCCTCCACGAACAGGTACAGAATGGCACAGCTGAAGTAGTGCGTGTGGCTGTTCGGGTACCGCAGCTGGTTCGCGATCGCGTTCAGGAACAGGTAGCGCCCCTCGTTGTCCAGGTCCACCGCCAGGTTCTGGAAGATGTCCATGTGGGCACTGTGCACGATCGTCGCCATCGTGGGTCCCAGGTTCTTCGAACTTTAAGAAGTAAATTTGTCAGAATTTAGTTAAATCTACAGGCACGAATGAAAGCCTACCGAATGTGCGCGATGGCTTGCGTGCCGACGTACAGCACCAGTGCGTTCATCAGCGGGATGTTGTAGCGCGAGCCGGGCTCGTTCGAGATCTGCAGGTTGCTGCGCAGCTCCGACAGGAAGGTGACGGGCGAGCGCGCCTTCAGATACGAGTCCAGGTCCTTCTTGAAGCTCTGCGGCGTGATGGCGGCCGCGTAGTTGGTGAAGATGCGCGGTGCGCCGCCAATGTCGGTCAGCATGTCAACCTATAATGAGAGGGATTAGGGGCTGGTGTTCGAGATTAGAAGGTGCGGGTGGCCTACCTTCAAGTTCGGTGTGAACGGGTCGGGCAGGCGCATGTTTCGCGGGTACGCCGACAGGATCAGGTTGCGCATCTGGATGCAATTCGGTGGGATTACGTCGCAGAAGCCAAAGTGGTAATCGCACAGGAACTCGGGGAAGTCATGCAGCAGGACGAGCAGCACTCGCAGCGTTCCCTTGTACAGGTGCTGGACGGGTTTGGCCAGTTCGGCGTTGCGCAGGAACGGAGCCAGATACTTGAACAGGTCGATCAGCAGCTGCGAGTACATGGACCAGCCCTTCTGTTGGGGGATCGACGCCAGGATACGGCCGATGAAGACACGGTGTGAGATGAGCTCCAGCCAGGAGTAGCAGAAGCCTGGGGCCAGCGAAGGTCGCAGGATGTGGAACGTGTGGCAGAACGCGGTGATGACCGAGAGGCTGATGTTCTCCAGGACGGGATCGTGTGCGCTCAGCTCCAGGAACAGCATGATGAAGATACGATTGTATCCGAGCTGTTGGAAGGCAGTTCCGTGGACTTCCTGATCTTGCAGCAGGATACCAACGACGATTCCGAGAACCTTGTTGAGGAGGTTCAACTTGGTGCTGGAGTTGCCACTTTCTCCCGAGTGCTTTACGAGCAGCGCGATCAACCGCACGTACGCGTCGATCCACTGGAAGATCTTCGTTTTCAGTCCCGGATCGGTCATGTTGCGGTACGTCAGATCGATGCAGCACTGCGTGGCATGTCGGAAGAACCGGGTCAGCGGTTCGTCGCCCTTCAGGATGCCGTACGCGTTCATCTTGTTGACGAAGATGCTGAACGCCTTGATCGGGTCACGACCGGCCGCTTGTGTGTGGTAGATCGTGATCCAGTCCTTCAGCAGAAACTCGGTACGCTCGGCAAAGCCCGGCGGATCCTCAATGTCGGTGGCTCGCGCCTGGATGATTCCGGAGTGGATGTACGACGTCGGTCCAGCGAGCGCACGGTCCACCAGGAAGGTGTTGGGATCATGGTTCGAGCGGAGCATCTCAATCAAGTGGGCCAATCCCTCGGGGGCACGCGGATGCACGGCCAGTCTCGCCAGCAGATCGATCGTGTTCAACAGGTCGTTCTCGGTGATGACCGAGTTGGGACGCTCGTCGATAAAGTACGTCTGGACGAGCTGCATGGCAAACACCACCGCGACGTAGTTGTTTCCGTTGTCCATCAGCTGCATCAGCATCATGTCGTACTGCGGCATGTTGACAAAGTTGGACGAAATCAGCAGGTCAACCGCCTCCACGTTGTAGCGAATCTCTTCGCGGCACTCGAGCATGTACCGCGTGATGGCCTTGTTGGTCCAAACCGGCCCAAAAGCGCGCGGATCCTGCAGCAGACGCATCACCCGCAGGTGAATATCTCGGTACAGCTTGATCTGGTCGATGTGCTCCGGGATGTTCATCAATCCCTCCATAATACCCTCGACGGCCTTGTTCAGCAGATTGCACGCCGTCAGGTTGTCCCGCGAACGACGCGCCAAGATCAGACACTCCAACAGGTTGTGCATGTTGGTCACGTGAACCTGCAAGAAACAAACAAAACTGATTAATATTCATTCAACAACACCTTCGTACAACACGTACACTAACCTGCAGCTGCGGCACGTTGACCGCGGCGTTCAGGAACGCCTCCATCTTGCTGGCCAGCTCGTCGTACAGCACACCGATCTCGTCCGGCGTGACCTGAACGGCTGCTGCTGCAGCTGCTGCGGCCGCCGCCGAGAACTGTTGCGCTACCTGCGGAATCGTGTCCATCTTGGGCGCGAAAATCACGTTGTCCATGTCGGTGATCGGCTTGAAGCCGGGGATGTTCCGGGCAAACTCCTCGTACACCGCTAGCTGACTCGGCGAAACGCCTCCCACGCTCAGCCGAATCCGCTCGGGCATTCGCTCCGCCTGGTAGGTCAACACGCTAGCTTCGCAGTAGCGACGACCCTCCTGGCGAGCGATCTTGCGGTGTTCAAAGTCCGACGCCAGCAGTTTGTCCATCTCGGGCACGACCTTCTCGATCGCGGTCTTCTGGATGAACGCCGACACCAGCTCCATGTTGTCCGCCGCCAGCTGATTCGCCGCAGCATCGGCCACCTCCTTCTGGGCCGGGCTCAGCGTAGTCATGAACGCGCTCTTGATGCTGTTCTGGATGTTTTGCATCAGCTGATCGCGGCACGTGATCATGGCCATTCCGGCGGCCAGGTTGCGACCCAGATTGTGCGCCGCCGTACGCATTCGCTGCTCATCCGAGTCCAGTGCAAAGTCCTTGCGGATGATCTGCTCGCACGTCTTGGACGCAATCTTGACGCTGCGCTCCACCACCGGAGTGATCCAATCCGTGATGGTTCGCTCCAGCGCGGTCTTGATGATCTGCTTCAGGTGCGGATGCGTGTGCAGCAGGGCAATGTTGGGCGAGTAAGTCACGTGCTGGTTGATGCAGGCAAAGTTCGAGATGTTTATGTCCGAGTAGTGGAAGCGGGGCTCCGGCGGACCCGTAACAGCAAGCGATGGGTCCATCGCGGGGATCGCTGGCGATCCCGAAGGCCCAGCGGACACAATCTCCTCCGGGACCTGCATCGGTGGCATCGGTTGAAGCTCCTTCACCGGTTTCGGCTGCGACAACTGATACTCAATGTTCTGGGCCCGCTCCGGATCCTTCAAATAAATCGCCGGCTTCAAATCAGCCACATCAATGTTCAAGTTCTTGCACAGCACCTCAATCTCAAACTTCAAGTTCAGCTTCAGGTCCGGCTCCTGGTGCAACTCGGCCAAAATGTTCATAATCGCCATCGTCCACGGATTCGGAGGTTTGAACACCTTGCTCTTCGCGCACGACTCCAGCACCTTCGCCACAAACGGAACCACGTACAGAAGCTCCTGCTGGCCCTTGTTGTACGCCTCCACCAGCAGCGACTTCACGTCAATGTCCAGGTGCAAAATTGGCCTGTTCCTTCCGAGCGTCATCATGCCCAGCCAGTGACCCAAGTTCTTCAACAGGCTCCTGTCCGAAAAGTTCGCAATTCCCTTATCCGAACGCAGCAGCACCTTGATATTCCTAAAAGTCTCCTTCGTGACCAGCCGGTTAATCTCCGGAATCTTGAGCGCGTCCAAAAAGTTCGAGTACAGCACGTGGAAGTTGACCTCGATCGAGGCACGCTTCAGCACCAGATACTGCGCCAACCACGCGTGGTAGTCCTTCTGGATGATCTCCTTGATCTCCTCGCACTTTTGCTGCAGATTCAGCTGGCTCAGATTGTTGAAGATGAACGCCGTCTTGTCCTGCATCGTGTCCGGCGGCGTAATCAGCTTCTCCTCCCGGTCCTGGGTGGCCACCAGCAGCGTGTCGATGTTGGTCGCGTTCGCAATGGACTTGACGCGCGGAGGTTGCCCGGACGTGTTGCCGAGCTGGGCGCCAACTCCGCTGACTTTGGCGGCGACCGGCGGTGGTGCCGTGGCGGTCAGATTGCTAGCGTTCGCCACCGAGCTGCTGCGGTAGAGCGGGTTGCCACCTGGGACGACCGCGGGGCCGGGGATCAGTTGGGTGATGGATGCGGGCAGCGGTCCCGGTCCGAGCGTCTTGTTCGGCGGTTCTTGCGCTTGAGCTCCGTACTCAATGTACTCGATGAGGTGCGGCGGGAACTGGTCAAAGTGCGGGATCGAGTGGACGTACTCGCAGTACTTCGGGTAGAGGTGCAGCTTGTTCTTGAACCGATCCAGCGCCGTAATTCCAAAGTAGTACATCTTGGAACCTTCCGGCTTCTTCAGCGCGTCCAGCACGCAACGCAGGGCCAAACCCAAGGCAACGTACGTGGTCACGAGGTTGCGCTCGACCATTCCACCAAACAGCTGTGCCGTAATCTGCAACTCCTTGTCCGGATACTGCGGGAAGAACTTGTACTCCTCAAACAGGTTTCGCAGCATACACTGATAGACGTCGCACTCGCGCCGAATCGGCGAATCCTTGAAGCGCTGCAACATGTCCAGCACCTCGTCGATCGACAGATTGTTGTGCGGCGGATGGTTGTAGATTCGCTGGAAGTAGCTGTTGGCTTCGTCTTCAACCTCCTTGGAAACCGCTTGACCTCCGATCTCGGGGAAACTCGCTTGTCCTGCACCCGCCATGTTCAGCTTGTCTCCGGTCGGAGTTTGCGGCAGACGTCCGATATTACCAACGGTTCCAGTCGGCGGCATCGACATCAATGGGAACGGACTGTTCGAGGGACCACCGGCCAGCAGTCGCGAAGGTGAAGCCGGAGTCGATACCAGATTGCCGAGGGCACTTCCGAAGCTGAACGCACTGTTTCCAGGCGCTCCCAGGTTCAACCCGGCCATGTTCGAGGCCAATCCGGACAGCGATTCAACCGAAGGTCCCGGGAAGATCTGGCCTCCCAGCGCGGATGCCGTGAAGGGTGCTTCCAGACCACGATGCTGACGCAGCACTCCCGGCGGCGGTTGCTGCTGCTGTTGGGGCGCCTGCTGGGCACGAGTCTTGCTGGTCAACAGCAGATTGTACTGCGACATTCCCATGATAACTTCGGCCACGTCCGGACTAACATTTCCCACGCAGGCTTGCAGACACGTCAGGATGGTGCTCAGCGTCTCCGGTGGAAGTTGCGCCGATTTTGGGATCTGCTCGTCGGCAAACTTCCCAACCATGATCTGCGGACAGCGACGCTGCAGAAACTTGATGATCGTCTTCACGAATGGTTCTCCGTGCTCGCGGATCTTGTCGGCGAGCCACTTCTCCAGCTTGAGATATTCACGGCGCGAGGCCAAGCATGCCAAGTCGATGATGAAGATGAACGAACGCACGTTCAGCAGGTTCGAAAGCGCCTTCAGGTCTTGCGCCACGTCCAGAATCCGCGAGAGTCGCGATTGGTCATTCTCGCCGCGCAGATACCATTCGCTCATCGAGTGCAGAATGATGTGCCGCAGCGACGGGTTGAAGCTGGTGTTGTTCCAGGCGTGGTGCAGGATCGTTCCGGAGTTGGGGTGATTTCCCAGGAAGATCGGAATCAACGTGGTGAACAGCTCCTGGCGGGACATCGTGACGGGGGGGTTGATCTGCAGCAGTGCCATGAACAGAATGTCTGGGCAGAGCTGGATCGGAATCTTGAAGATCTCCATCACTTGCTGGTAGAAGCCGTTGTCGGCGATGTACAGCAGAACGTCCACCAGGTGCAGGGACATCCACGAAGCCACCTCCTTGTTGTCCGTCTCGGGTGGCGTTTTGAGCAGATCAACGGACACGCTCGTGTAGATGTGATCAGCAAACGAGTACAGATCCGGATTCTTCAGGATCATCGTGATCAACGACAGCTGACCTTCAACATTCGTCCATCGCTGGTAGACGCATTCCACCGGGAAGTGCTGTCCCAGCCCACTCGACTGCACGCCCATCTTCACAATCGACAGCAGCAGCGACAGGCCGGGACGGTCCTTGATCAGGAACTCCTGATGGTCCAACGCCAAACACACATCCTTCCAGTTCAAGCCCGGAACCACCTCCTTCAGTGCCTGCACGAAGATCTCCGGCTTCCAGGTGCTGTTCTCCGACCCGGACCCACCATTCTGACCATCCTTTCCCTTCCCCCCGGGATCCGCTCCCTGCGGCCAGAAGCTGCTCGGCGTCGGTAGATTGATGCTACTCTCCGACAGCGACGCGTGCGTCAAGCACATCGACGAAATGATCTTGGCCACATCCTGCGCCGATATCTCCCGGCCGCCAACCTTCAGCAGGTGGTTCTTGCAGTCCTCGAGCGAGGCCGTAAACGTGTAACCGATCTCCATCACCAGACTGCCCCAGGCAGTGTCCATTACGGACGACCGCAGCAGCGACTGGGAGTTGGCCTTGACCGCTTCGGCCGAAACTTCCGAGTCCTCCGGGTAGAGCAGCGGCGCTAGCACCACCGGAACGCGCTCCCGCGGAAAGTCCCGACACAGCTGCTGCACGAAGCGGGCGTACGTCGAGTCGGCGAGTCCGAATTCGCGATGCTTGCCGTGCGACAGCACCGATAGAATGTGCTGCAGTAGCTCCGGGGTGACGTCGTTGAGACTTCCCTCCTGGCTGGATTGGCTTGGTTCTACAGGAGATAAACGAAATTCATAATTGCTTCACTCGAAACTTCAAACTTTCAAAACGAACCTAAATTTATGTACGATTCAATGAGCCCGGCCAGGCAGATTCGGCCGTGGTTCTCCGCACTCAGCACCGTATCCGAGTGGGCCGAGTTGAGGAGCGCGAGCGCGAGGGCACCCTCCTGGATGGGCGAGCAGCCGAGAGCAGTCGATACCTGGGCGACCAGATGCGGCGACGACTTTAGGGTCTGCAAGAAGAGTAGAGAGGTTGTTAGAGTTTTCGTATTTTAGCAAGCAGAATTCAGCGCTCTCAATCTTTCGCTTACTCTCACACAAAATCTCAGGATGTAATGTTTGAACAACCCCTAAGAGTAATGTGCTCCTTACAAATATATGATATTTTTATCGGAATATACCACAAGAAATGGATGCCAGTTTAAGTTCTAAAGTGCTCGTTACTTTCTGCAGTGTTGTCAGATCTTCTGTTTTTTTTTCGGCTAAATTTTAACTTAAGTTCTGAGCAACAATTCTTTAGATTTTTTCTAAAGATTCCTATTTATTCCGCCGACTATAAAATCACTCGAAAAACGAACTTTTTGGTTAGACCTCCTAGACCTACCTTCATTTGTACATATCGACTCAGAATCACCAGCTGAGCAAATGTCTGTGTATTTGGCTGTATGTAGACATGTGTACCAAATCAATGTCACTGGAATATCTTGTCACAGGCTCAACCGATTTTGGCCGGAATGGTTTTAATCGATCCGTCTTAACGTCCCTTAAGTTGCTATTTAAATTCATGCAGTTTTATCATGTATTTAAAAAGTTATGTTGAAAAAACTGTTCCATATTAAATTAAAATTATGGTAAAAAGGGTGCTTTTTTCATGAAGCCCTCACATGTTATATATTTTTAGAAAGCATATGAGAAGACCTTTCTTGTGGATTAAGAATTTTCAAGTTCTGACTTACCTATCTAAAATTACAAGCAGTTTAAAAAATGGTCTGAATTTACATAACCTCAAATGGTCCCGTCTGATCGCCACGAAAAAAGCTATGTAGAGGGATGCCATTTTCCTGAAAGGCGGTGTATGTATAACCTTGACAAAAAGTCTGTAGGAAGTCTGTTTTTTTACTCGTCACTTATTTTTATTTGGACCTCTTAGTTGCTGCGATCACGTTAGGGGAGATCCATAAACCATGTGGACACTTCAGGGGATTGTAATCACTCTATAAATGAGAGGAAGGCACCAACCACCTAAAGGTGCATTAAGTAACGTTTTTTTTATTTGAATTAAACATTGTCCAGGCATTTTCTATGTCAAAAGAAGCCATACAATTTTCGTGGTCATAAAAAATAGGCATTCTAATATTCAAAAATCTGTTTCATGAGAAGGGATTTTCTGATCGATTTGGTGTCCTCGAAAAAGTTTTAGTAGGTTATAAATTGAAACTACCCAGAAAAACATAGGTTAACTGGTGAAAAAAATGTTTTTTATTTGAATTTTTAAATTAAATCTAACATAGACGCTACGAATCCGATGGGAGCACGCTGGAAAGTCTTTGGGTCAGATTAAGTCCCAAGCTCATTTTGTCAATATTAACATTTTCAGTACTTCTGAGTACATTCGAAAATGCATTAAAAAAATGTAAAGCGGCCAGCCCAACTGCGTTATGTTTACCGCGGAGAGGATTTTGTGAACGGATCACATTTCACAGAATCTACAAGGAAAGAAGGATGCGTGGACATACCGTACCGAACGCTCCAGTTTGTAGTTTTTTTCTGTTAGAGTTTTTATCACTAAACGTTGAAATTCCAAAATTCGCATTTCTTTAATTTTTGATTTAATTTTAATTTACCGATTTTTCAACTGCTAACAGTTCGGTAAACTGAAAAATTACTGAGATCGGTAAAACCTTACCTCATTACCTTCGGTAATGAGGTTCATTATTGTTCATCGTACAACCGATTTTCGGTATTTTTTGTCATTCTGACAAATGGTTTACCGATCTAAACATTACCGATTTTCCACCTCAGAATTCGGTAAAAAAAAATCTATGTGTGTGTTTTAAGAGATATAAGAAGGTAAGATGCTGTAAAATGTGGTGCCGAAGTGGTAAAAAAAACAGTAAAATGTGGTAAAAATCAGGCACAAAACATCAGATTTAGATACAAAATCAAATTTGCAATCGAAAATTACAGTACACACCTGGATTTTTTTTTTACCGACTTCGGTAGTTGAAAACTCGGTAAAGTTAAGATCGGTAAACCATCTGTCAAAATTAACAAATTTTTACCGAATTTCGGTTGTACAAACATTAATGAACTTCAGTATCGAAATTTGGTCAGTTTTTACCGAATTCGGTAACTTTCAGTTTACCGAACTGTTCAGCAGTTGAAAATTCGGTTTAAATTTTGTAATTTTTTTTTTTTTATTGTCAACCAATTATACCTTTTTTCTAGTCTCGGTAACTATTTTCAATGATAAAAATTCAAACTTTTGAGAAATTTTCAGCTCTTTCAATGGCTAGATTGCTAAATTTTGAAATACAGTCCAGACTCGATTATCCGAAGGTTTGTATGGGACTTTCGAATCACGAACAAAAAAAACCTTTTTTAATATTTTCTATTTTTGAACATCAAATTCGAGTTTGTTAACCCCATTTTGATCAAATTTGAGTTGTTGATTGCCTTTTAGCATACCAAATATTTTGTTCAGTATTTTAACCCCACCGCCACCATTTTGGCCCCAACCTTGGATTTAAAAATTCTAAATCACTTTAGGGCATGTTTGAGGTCATATTTAAGCATAACAATTAAAAGCAAGACAACAAAAAAAGTTTTTTTTCGTGATTCGATTATCCGAAGTGAATTTTTTCCGAGGCCTTCGGATAATTGAGTCTGGACTGTATGTATATTCGGAGCAGAAACTTTAAAAAGTAATCACTTTTTAGAGATATAAAATGACCGAGATGACACAGAGAAAAACTCATTTTTCACAATATTTTAATTAAAAATAATTGACAAAAAGAAAAAAAAACAAAATTGTAATACATATCCTCGCTTTTTAATTCAGTACTGAAGAAAAATCTCAAATCATGATTACAATTAAAAATATGTTAAGAAAAACCAAAATTTCTTCAAAGTTGCTTAAAGAAATGGTTTCTCAGGTTTCCTTTTTTATTTTGGTTTAATCTTCTAGAAACTCAAAATAGTGACCATTTTTAAAAATCGAAAAACTGCAAATATATCACTGAAATCAAAGTTTCGGTGACTTGAAAAAGGGGCCCTATATCAAAAAATCTGTAGAGTACTTTTCGATTGCAAATTTAATTTTACATAAAAATATTAAGTCAAACAAAACTTTGCATAATATATCGTTTATTCCCAAAACTCACTATTTTTTCAAAAAATCATAACTCAGCGGCAGATTTTTTGCCCATACTTCTCTAAAACATTAAAAAAAAATCAAAAAATACGAATTTTGGATTTTTTTCTTTCGTATATCTTTTTTTCTCAATAGTCTTTACCCACAACTTTGCCAAAGACACCAAATTGATCAAAAAATACAAAAAAATTGAAATAACAAGCCATACTTTTAACATTTGCATGGAAAAAGTGTTTTAAAATGCATTTTACACTAGTTCAGTTGTTTTGCAATCATTAGTTTTCAAAAAATGTAAGATTTCGTGCTTTCCATTTCATAAGGGCACAAAACTTTTGTAAACAAGAGTGTATCCCTCTCACACCTTATGCAAACTGTCATTTGAGTGAAAGGGATACACTATTGTTTACAAAAGTTTTGTGCCCTTTTGAAATGTTAGGCTCCATTTGACGAAACCAAAAATTTTACCGAAAAAAAAAACATTTTGCGATAACAAACATCGAAAATTTTCAAAAATTCAAAAGATTTTTAAATCAACCCAAACATGCTAAAAATGATTCATTTTAAATTATTTTCAGCTGATTGCACTTCAATTTCCATTGAATTTTAAGTTTTTGATTTTTTTTGCCCTTGATTTTTCGGGCCAAAAGAGGATTTTTTTAGAGTGCTGACAAAATCAAGTTTTGCAACGAGTTCCATATAACATTTTTTGCAATTCCGTAAAAACACCCATTGAGTGAAATTTTAAGTCAAATTTTCATGTATTTTGTCAATAAATCAAAAAAATGATGAAAAGTGTTACTTTTCGAAACAAGTGCTGAAAAGTTCAACTTTTCAGCACCCATTTCAGTAATGCAAAGTAGAACTTTTCAACATTTATTTTGAAAAGTGTTGCTATTCGATTCTGTTATTTTTGGTACAGAAAAGTAGGCTATTTCGTCGTTCAAGAATGACAGGAAAAGTAAGTATTTTCACGACGGAATTGCAAAAATAAAATTTATACCAGCCTTATTTTATATTAAAAAAAGTAAAAAGTAGAGAAATTCATAATTAAGCATTTATGAATTTCTCTGCTTTTTCCTTTTTTTATATTTAAAATAAGGCTGGTATAATTTTTTTTTATAATTTAAGTTAGGATTTTTAATTACTGAAATAGCTTTTTCATTCCCAGATGATTCAGAAAAAAGCATTAAATTTGTTGATATCGCTCATAAAACTTAAGGATTGCAAGAATATTTTACAGAAGGTCTATAAAAGCCAGTGATTTTAAGATATCAAAGATTTTTAGATTTGCCTAAACATTTTAATTCATCTGATCTGCAAAAATATGTCAATGTTTTCAAGTCAATTAGGCATTTGGCAACCCTTCCGCTAATTTGCGCACACTCAAAAAAATATTCACGTTGAAGTTACGTGAAAAGCTATGTGGTTTTTTTCCACTACAGTTTTCACGTAACTTCTACGAGGTGGCCCTAGTAGAAATGGGATTTGTTTGACCTGATTATTTCTCGTTGATTCTATGTGTTTTACACGTAAAAGCTAAGTGAATTAACCGATGAGTTTTACTCATTTTTTTTAGTAAACTTTATATGAACTTTTTTGTTGAAAATTTTGGTGTTGGTTGCATTTTTTCAAAAAATAATATAAAAAAGATTTTTTTTGCAGAAAACTATTTTATTTATTCATCTTTAGAACAATCTTGCCTTTGAAGTCCTGCAGCATAAATTAAAACATAATTTGGTGCCTCTTGCGGAAAACATTCAGATGAAACGCGTACGGTTAGATCACCCAAGGTCGCGGGACGTGTTGTTCCCCCAGGTCATCGCTCCTTCCGATGTGCTTGATCCTAGTCTCCTTGCCGCGGATCGCCACGATAGGTATACCTCCAGGCACCACGATAAAATACTGCTCATGCTCGGCGGAATCGCTCTTGTAGTCGGGCCTGTTGGTCTGCATGGCCGCACGGCGGAACCAGTCGGAGACACACACTCGGGAATGACCCACTTGTTGGCTATTTCATTTCCGGTGGCGCCAAGAACCACAGTGGCACCGTTATTGCCATTCCGATCCATGATACCGGCGTCAGGGAGACTGCCAGGTTGTTACCTTCGAAAAGATCTCTGGGTCACCGCCTAGAACCAGTCAGAATTCCGGTGGCCGTCGTATAAGAAGATGTTAGGTCCAGAAGTTAACTGAAATATCGTCAGAAATAATCGTCAGTTATAAATAAAAAAAACTGTTCAACTTAATTTAACTTACCATCATTTACATTTTGACGAGCACAAGTTCGGCTTCTGATCTTCACCGTTCGCCATCAATTTTCATACTAAAATAATCACGTAGAAATTTGGCCCACTCGAGTAAAAGAAGTTTCGTCGAAGTTACATTCCAAAACACATAGAAGCTACATGAAAAAACCTAGTGGAAAAATACTATAAGGTTTTTCACGTAATATCAACGTGAAATATTTTTTTTTGCCGGTACACTTTCACATTATTTTTACGTGTGTCACGTAAAACGGACCTATGGAGGGGAAAATTGGGATTACGTGATTTTTCACGTAGCATCTACATGTGGATTTTTTTGAGTGCAAAAATTGAGGTTATGTGCAAAACTCCGACCGGAGAGAAGTTGAAAACTCCCAGCCGTCGCAGTCGCAGCAGCAACAAACAAGAACAAAAAGATGAACACAGACACACGAACACGCACATACACGATAAAAAAGAAAAAAGAAGAAAACTTTCGGCAGGTTTTTCTCCGCTTACCTTTTGCTGCGGCAGCAGATTGTCCACCGCGTAGCAGACGTTCCCGACCAGCTGGGGCTTGGTGAGCAGACCGGTCAGTTCCTCCGACAGCAGCCGGATCAGCAGGCCGTTCTGCGTTTGGGCCTGGGCCGGGTTCGGCGGGGCGTCCGAGCTAAAGTCAATCGCCGAAAACAGGGCACGCAGCAGATGACGGTCCGCTTCCACACCAAAGTCCTTCACAAACTGTGTGTGCGGGAGGGAACCAAACCGAACCGGCGGCAGGTGACCCCGAATCAAAACGGTAAAACCCGGATTTCCAGCAGCGGCAGCAGTCGTCGTCGTCGCAGAGAAAAAGAAAAAGAACGAAAGAGAAAATTTTTCTTCAGCGAAATTCTTCAGCAAAAAGCCCGAACGGTGACGCGGCTCAGGACGGTTTCCAAACACTCCGTCACAAGTGGCCACTCGCGGTACGCGTCGGGGAAGCTTCCATGGTTGGCGGCGGGTCGCGACGGAACGGATTTTTACGGTTTTTCCAGCCCCGATCGTTTTGGTCTCGACTTTGCTGTCTTTCACTTCCGATCAAACATGGCCGAATGAACTTCGTGTTTGCTGCTGCTGCTGCACTGCTGCTTCTGCCAAACTTCGGATGAACGCGCGTGCGGCGCGTCGTTGTTTGACAGGAACAGGCAGCACCAGCTTCAGCGTTTCCAGCAAAACGATAACGAGGCGTGAACGTACTCCAGAAGTTATGTTGCGAAAATGGGGAGTGAGGGTGAGCACCAGCTTTGTTTATATTTGTTTATTTATGTTGCGAGACGGAAAATGAAGAGGAAAACAACGTGTTGCACTGAAGGAAATGTTTACCCGTGTTTTTTTTTTTTAAGTCGGTGTCATTGTTTGTAACCGAAATCCTGAAAACAGTAAACAGTATTTAATATTAAAAGCAACTTAAAATTTAAAAATTAAATGTTGCAAATATTTTTTGAAGTTTATGTCCCTCAACTCTGAAAGCCTCCAGAAGTACTTGTTTTTTTTAAATTTTTTTAAGACTAACATTTAAAAAGGACGTATTGAATGTTTGGCCCTTTTGAAATGGTAGTTTTGATTTTAAAAAATATTTTTTTCAAAAAGATCGGAAAATTTCACGATTTGCTTGCCATTACTTGCTGAAATATCGACATTAGAAAATGGTGGGTTGTTTGGGTGATCAAAACCCAAAAAAAATCAATTTTCCTGTTTTTTAATCTTTGCATGGCAATATCTCAGCAACTAAGGGTCGTATCAACAATGTTCAAAAAAGCTTTTCAATAATATTTTTTCCAAAAGTGAGCAAGCATGGGCACTAGTTTTAAAAATGAATAACTGCTATTATTTCCAAAAAAGTTACCTAAAAATGAATATATCTATATCTAGGGGACCATCCACAAACCACGTGGACATTTTTTAGGAATTTTCTGTAGAACATACCAAAGCTGTGAAACTCGATACTGAAAAGTTATTAGCGATTTAAAAAAGTAATTTTGGTATGAAAAACATTTTTTTCACCAACTTTAGGCTCGGGTATCAATGGGTTAATCTCAACAACAAATTTATTCTGGGTATTTTATGCTACAAATCTACGCAAACAGTTTTGATAAATACGAAGAAAGTTGATGTTTCCAGATGAATTTGGAAAAAAAAAATTTAGGAAAACAAATTATTTTGCAGGTATTAACAACACTGACGAGTGAGATAAACATTTTTCCTTAATAAAAGTGGTTCAGGAAATGTTATTTTAAGTGCACTTTTTTGGTTATCTTTAGTAATTATTTCGTTCCTTTTATATGTTTTTAAAACTGGTCCTTCATGAAAAACGTTACTTAATCCACCTTTAGGTGGTTGGTGTATTCCTCACATTCATAAAGTCAATACATGCAGTAAAAATAGCAACATTCCCTCTTAATATGTTTAACAAAACAACTTTATTACTCATTTCTTTTGATAGGGTTCGCAGACCTTCAATATTTCTGACTCATCGGCAAGGTCTGATAAAAACCCTATCCAACGATAGTTTGATGGAAGATTCAGCCAATATTTCTATCACATTATCTGAAATCCGGCTCCAAAAAGTGTATAAATATCACTTAAGTTCTAATAACTTTTGATAGGGTTGTCAGATCTTAGATGTTTTAGGCTCATTTCTCGACTTTTTTTTATTAGGTCCTATAAACATATGAAAGACAATAGGTTATAGGACCTTTTCAAAAAAAACTCTGGATTTGAAAGGTCTTTCAATTATCTAACTAACGACGGATTGCATAAGGGACCCGGACATCATTTTCATTGAAATATCTGAGATCCGGCCTCCATAAAGTGGATAAATAACACTTAAGTGCTAATAACTTTTGATAGGGTTGTCAGAATGGTTTTTTCAATACCTTTCTGAAAATGTATAACATGATAGGTTTTCTTGCAAAAACCACCTTTTTTACAATCATCCAGACATACGCAAAATTCGTTTTTTTAGCATAACTTTTGAAGTACTTAACTAAACCTGCTGATTTTGAATAGAGACCTATGGGACCCCAAGACGGATCGAATGAGACTAATACGGTCAAAATCCGTTCATCCAGTCCGGAGACAATTGAGTGACAATTTTTGTGTCCACCCACCTACACACATCCACACAGCCATTTGCTCAGAACGTGATGCTGAGTCTATGTATACGTGAAGGTGGGTCTACAAGTTCAAATTAATAAGTTCATTTCTCGAGTTATTTTAAAGCCTTTCCTTAGTAAGAGATGAGGAAGGCAAAAACTCAAAAACACGGAAGCAGAACTTTGTTTCATGTTTAAAAATGGGATCTGGTATAAAAATTTGTCATAAAACATGTAATTTAGATTTTTGGAAAAAAGTAAAAAAACCGAAAAAAGTTTTATCTAAAAAAAACCACTCGAAAATGCTTTCGCTCCAACTTTGTGTCTATGGAAGAAAAGTAGGAAATTGTCCGCTCTTTCGAATGGTAATGGCAAAAATTGAATCAAAAGGTGCCTGATTTCCGAAGAAAATTTGATTTTTTGCTGTTTTTTTTACTGAAAATGAAAGTTTAAGCTTTTGCAAATATTTTCATTGAAAAGATATGAATTTTTCAATTTAAACGTAATTACAAATAATTTAAAACTTAAAAAGTTCCTAAAATTCAAATGCCATTGTGAATTACTAAACTGAGTGCACACAGGGTGGCCACCACATTTCGATTTTCAATTTCCCGGTTTTTTCCCGGTTTTCTCCCGAGGCTAGAAGGAATTTTCCGGAATGTTTTTAAACCAAATTACAATTTTTTTAGGCTAACGTTGGTATCAACATACTTTTGGAACGCATACATTTGGTTCAAAGTTTGAGCTCCTCAAGAAAGCTTTCTAATATCTTGAATACAAAGTAAGTACACCCAACTGGCAGTCGCATGATTGTGATGCGTGGCGGCATGAAAGTATATCAGAATCTGCATGAAAACTGTCCTCATGCATTTTTTGCGATATAGGGGTATGACATTTTTGCCCGTTACCGACAATTATCGACATTACCGACGGCTTTTTGGTTGTATTTCACAAAAAAAACCCTTAGCAGAACGAGGATTGAACCACCAACTTCTTGGTTATTGATCCGACACGCTACCACCGCGCCATGGACGCTTGATGAAATGAGAGTGAAAGAGCACCAACATATTCTTCTCTTTGGAGTGTTGCTCGGGGACGGGCCAGCATTATATGTGTTGGTGAGAATTGCAGATCGCTGAAATGTTTACACGCGGGCAAAAATGATCTACAGGATTGCTGCAAAAAATGTTATAAAATGTGACATTTTCTGCAGCAAATTCACTGTTGCAGATTTTGAGATATATTTATCCTTTGGGTGTAAGTTGAAAACGAAGCCGTTTTTATCTGTTTCCTATTTCCCCTTATGATTGGGATTTTTCATCATCATGCTCTACAGATTTTACAAATTAAAATTTTTTATTTTTATTTTTTAAAATAACATAAATTATTATAAGAAAGCAGGAAATGGCATTTATAATTTATTAATTTTGTAGAAAAGATTTGCTAAAATACATTGTTAACTACATTTATATACAGGCTATTTTATTATTATTTTTGGCTAAAATTATGTGAGTACTTTCATTTTAACCAAAAAAGTATTTTTGAATCATTAGTCCAAACAAAAATGTATAAACTTTGGCAGCAGAAAAGTTCCATACAAATGTAAAAAAATCGGTAGCTTGAAACTTTTTTTATCGACTTAGTAGCTTCGGTAACGTCATGATTCGAATTCCCGGACGCTTCGAAACCTGGACATCTCATCTTGTTTTATCAATTATTTGGATATAAGTTCGCATTATGAATGTCAAAACTGTGTTATTTGATGAATTCTAACATCAACTTTCATTTAAAGTTTGTTTGAACGCTGTAGTTAATGTCAAAACAATTAAATTAAATTAAATTATAAGATTACCAAAAATGCGAAACATTTCGCGTGAAATATTTCATAGGCGTCCGAAGCACCAGGAAGGCAATGCAGAAATTTATGGTTTTGATTTCCTTAAATTCTAGCAAATTTTCATATAAAATATCGATTGTTTTGATGTTAACAGCTTTTTTGAGACCTAAAGTATGCCATTCACTAACATTTCAGTCCAAATTTGTGCAATTCATTAGCAAAAACGAGTGTCCGGAATTCGAAGCAAAAGTGTCCGGATTTCGAATCAGCTTTTATCAGTGTCCGGGAATCGAAGCACAACAAGTCATTTTAATTTTCAAATTCTGATGGAAAATTGTTAGAAGAGACAAATTTTGCATGCATTCTCTTAAAACTGACTGTTAATACTACATCCTGATGATATTTTTTCATTTCCAACTTATTACATGATTTTTTGACAGCTATAATGAAAATGATTTGCTACTAAGTGTCCGGATTTCGAATCATGATGTTATGTTTGTATGTATTGATGGGATAAATTTTCGAAAATAATTTTAATTAAAAAAAACTGTCTAAAAACCCCAAAACACAAAATGGTAAAAATTCGTAAAAAATGACCGTGCTGCGATTTTTTCAACAACACATAAGGCTGGTACAAATTTTATTTAAAGTTTTTGTCTTTTAAAAGTTGCTTAAAAAATCAGGAGGCAAAAACTATATTTTATTTTATTTTTTTTCAAAAAAACATCTAAATTTTAATGGAACATTAAGTGCAATCAGCTGAAATCTATTTAAAATCCATTCCCTACCGTTGGAAATCATTTTTAAGCATGTTTGGGTTGATTTAATAATCTTTTGAATTTTTTAAATTTTTCGTTCTTTCGCAAGCAGTTTTTTTTTTGTTGAAATATTAGTTTTCATCAAATATTACATTTTTGGAAGACTAATAATTGCAAAACAACTGAACTAGTAAAATGCATTTTTAAACACTTTTTGCATTCAAATGTTGAGACTATGGCTTTTTCTTTGAAATTTTATATTTTTATAATTTTTTGGCCCCTACACAACGTCCATGTACATTTCTTCAAATCAGTTTGCTTAATAAAGATTAATTTCGGTATTTCTTTTAAACTGTCTACTGCAAATGCCAATAAATTTAGAGATATTCCTTTTGTAAATTAAATTTTCATCGACTTTTTCATTTCTAAAAACATCTCCCATAATTTTAATTTTTATTTTTATTTTATATCAATTTCTGATGACGGACGAATAGTTTTTGGAACAGAGATTTTTGAAACTGCCCAAACTTAAACATGCTATTTAATAGTACTTTTAAGGAGTCGTAGCTATTTTCAATAAAAAATAATTCTATTTTATCTTTATAAAATCGAATGGTTGAGAATTTTTTTTAGTGCTTTCTTTGGAGGAAAAATCTTGATCTTTAAATAAAAAAAAATCTTGATTTTAATTTTATGCAAAGCTAATATTTTAGCAAAGAAAGGTCAAAATGACAATATCCAAATAATGAAACGTAAGATTTTGTTCACAAATATTTTGAATGTTTTTAATTAAATGGTAGTTGGCACAATTTACAAATTTGAAAAAAATATTCGAAGAAAAAAACAAAAAGATAAAACTCTAAATCGGTGCACTTTACTTTAAATTCTTAAAATTTCTTAACGAATGCAAATTATAGGTTTATCATTCAAATATTTTGTAAAACATTTTCTGATTGGTCAAATATAATTCGCCCGTAAATCAATGCACCTTAAATATGTTGGTTAGTTTTTTTGCTTCAAATCAATTTGTTTTTTTTTTCTCTTAAATATTTTGTGGACAAATGTCCGCCATTACAGGGTTTTTCTTCCGGACCCCTGAGACTGCTCGTGGTAAATCTAGGTGTACATGTACCCCAGGTTGAGAACCGCTGCTGTAGAGAAAAAAAATGCCTTATTTAAAAAAAAACAAACTCGTCAAGTAAAAATATCATATGATACAACAGAAAAAAACATCCATAGCCAAGAAGCATAAGTCTATTACACAAATTAAAACATAGTTTTCGCGAATTCTTCATTTAGAATAACAGGAACAATATTCTATTTGAGAAAAGAACATATTGAATGCATTAAAGAGGCTTTTGTCAAATTTTAACTAAACTTAAAATATTTTCCCGGTTTTTCAGTCGAATTCCCGAGTTTTTCCCGGTTTTCTCCCGGTGGATAAAAATCCCGGATTTTTCCCGGTTTTCCCGGTTTTTTCCCGAGGTGGCCACCCTGGTGCACAGGAGTTGTTGATTTGAGTAGGACAAACGCTCCAGCAAGTATTATTAAGGTCGGAAATGGTCCTGATTTTGAGTGGTCGATTTCGCGTGGAAACCGTCAAGGAAAAAAAAAAATGATGATCCCACTGTTCGACAAAATTCGTGCAGAATTTGTGCTTTTGAGGAAATGTAATTTCCAGAAACGCAAATAAATCAGAAAGGTGAAGATTTTTGCAGAAAATAATCTGGCAGAAATAATATTTTTGACGAGTTTTAGGCAGATTAATATTCTGCCAAAAACTTTGACGAGCAAGTTGTTCTGCTTTCGGCAGAATTTTGCCGAATTTGGGCATAACAAACTGAGTGTACAGTAAGCTTCGCATTGTTTAACCATTAAATTTATTTTAGGTTATCATTTTTTTCATATTAAATAGAAAAGAAAAAAGTTTCCTGACTGGTTGACATAATGTTTTCTGTTTATTTTTTGTGTAAATTCAAATAAACCATTTTTTGCATAAACTTATTTTTATTGGAACCTTTTTGGTACTAGGACCTGGTTTGGAACGAGTTTTAAATAAACCATGACAAACTGAAAGTTCGTAAAGAAATTACATTTAGTTGTCAAACATTCGTTTAACATTTATTTGCAGCCTTTTTAGATATATTAATTTTTTTGCTTTTTTTCGGAATAATGAACGAAAATTTCGTCATATTTATTTAATTAATTTAATTTAACGCAAAATTTATGTCACTAAAAAATCGACTAAACAATATTACTTGTTTCAGTGTTACTTACCGCTTTGCAGGGGTAGTTTTGTTATTTGGAATTCCCTGAAAGTGATCATTGTAACAAAATTCTTAAAACACATTAATCTTCGATTTCCTTCAGTGCAACACATTTCCCCCACTCTTCACAATCACCCCCGTTCGCCACACCAACCCACGACAACATTCCGAAATCGATTTCCGTCGTCCATCTTCTTTCGTCGCCATCCGCCACGGCACCACGACTGGAAATTCCTCCAAACACGTAACGCTTTCGTGTGTTAATCGCACTACCGTAACAAATAATGATGTGTAGATGATGTTTTTCTGACGGTAGTTAATCACAGTTGGATGATTCAAGGCACAAAATTACGACAAAACACTTGGATGAAATTTGCAGGAGTAGTAAATGATCGATGAAGGGGGGGTTAAATCACACAAACACGGCTGGACACTTCCGAATGCTTTTATTTTTCAATCTCACCTGAGCTATTTGGCGACTGCTCGCGGCAAAGTTCTTCTTGTTCAAGTTCGCTACCAGGCCAGTGATCTGCGTGAGGGCGTATGAGCAGGGCTCTTGGTTCATACTTCCATCAAACGGGGGCCAACGAGCGCGTTCAACGCTTCCGCGGTTGAAGCCCTCTGAGTTTGTTGGCACTTGCGGTGGATGTGGGAAGAAGCAACAGCAATCTCGATGGACCACCGACGTCCGAGTCTACAACTACTCCGAATCTTCTTTTGTTTTGCTCCCAAACGACGATGCCCGTCAGCACCAGCTGCTGCTTCACTCGCTGTTGTTTTGACGGCCAGCTGCTGCTGTGGTGACGTTTCTCCACCACACCGTTGTCGTCGTCTTCTTCTTTTTCCGCTGACCACCGCCACCAACACAAACACGACGTCGCCTTCTTCCCTCTCCTTCTGCTGAAGGGGCTGCTGCTGCTGCTCGTGACGACGAGGTCGGCGGGGGAAGAAAATTTCGCTCGCGGGACGATTTTGACTTTTTTCGATCGCAATTTTCGCACACTTGGCCCACATTGGGGCACGATTCGCCGCACGTACCGGACACCCGCGCACCTGGCGCACCCTTTGCACCCGCTTCCGACGACGGGCAGGCGTGACAAGGTAGCGGATTTTGCAATTCCGAAAGCGCGCACAGTTTCACGACCGATTCACGACACGACCACTTCCTCGATGGATGGATGGAGTTATGACAGTGCGCGATGATGGTGGCGAGGTGCGATGACACATGACGGTAAGTTTTTTTTCTTCTCTTCGTCTATTTTGACAGATGAGCGATCAGTTGGGAGGAGTGCGTTCGCGGGGTGATCGCAAGGAGGTGTGTACGCTGCGAGGGAATAGGACAGATTCATACCCAAAACTGAGTACGGAGCGGATTCGTCAATTGGGTACTAAAGCCCTTTGACAATTTTTATGTACAACGGTAAAAAACACAATTAAAAACCATTTTTGATCACTTTTTTTCATTTTAACGCAAATTTTTTTTTTGACGAGACAACATTTTTTCGATGGATTAACTATGGTCCCCTTGGAACGAGCTGTCAAGTAGGAGCTTTTCTGTCAAGAAGGACCGCGAGGTAAATTTTTCAAAATTGATTTAAAAATCCATTTTAAACCCTTTGTGGTCGCACAAAGGGTCATTGTACTCAGAAAAATAAGCTTTATCGCTGTAAACAATAATATCAGCAATCTAAGCTTCATTTTAGGACCCAATTCGAATGACTGCCTTCGAATTAGCGAATTCGAATCCATTTTGAACCCTCAAAATAATAAGCCAAATCGTTATGGACTAAGCTAAATTATAGCTATTATAAATTCCTAAGACCCAATTGGATCGACTCACAGCTTTCAAAAGCAAGAATCGTTTGACGTTTCTTCGCGCGGTAATTGTTTGCAATATGTTTTGATCAGCGATTGAAGAATCATCTTCAGGGTTTGTTCAAATATTACGTCCAGAGATTTTCGGGATTTCAGAACCCCACCCCCCTCCCCCCTGTCACGCACTTTTCCTAAACCTTTAACATGGGCTGTCACAAACCACAGACCCCCCCCCCTCCCTCTATTCATGGACGTAATTTTTGAACGAACCCTCAAAAGAAAATCATTTGACGCTCATAAGTAGTGCTAACAAGAAAATTCACAAAAATTCTTCAACAGATTGTTTTTATTTGAGAATTTCGGGAGCGATATTGTTTTGCGTGATTCACCTCCTCTCTCTTTCGCTGGTGAAGAAAGGTCGCAAGCGAAAATGTTTTTTTGCGATGATTCCATCCCTGGTTTTCGCAATTCGCAATTTTCAGTGTAAGAACGGGCCTTGACCGATCTTATGCACCAGGTTCCCGACGAACACGCACTGCCCTTACACCTACATATCACCCTTGCTCTGAGTCAGTACGAGCAACACGCTAGAACACGCTTTGAGTGTTCGTGCCAGGCATGCACACCTTTTTTTCCGGTTACGCATTTTAACTCGGCCGGGGGTGGTACATTACGTAGGGTTTGATGTAAGCTTATACTTACCATTTATAGTGTGCGAAAAATGTTTTATTTTTAGTTTGAATTCGAAAACTAATTGTTATTTACTGTGTATTGTTTGGTCCTGAAATCTTCCCTAATGTTAAATCGTGTTAATCTGTTGCTATTTCTTCTGTCACGGTGTTTTGTTACAATATTTTGGTCCTAAGCATTTTAGAAAAGTTTTTCAAAAGAACAATAGTAATATTTGTGTTAATCCTTTAATCATTCCATAAATTGAGTAAGGGCTCGAACCTCACTAGCTTAAGTAAAAGGTGAAATTTCAAAACAATTGACAGTGAAGGAAATATACTATGTAAAGAATCAATAGTAAAAGAAAGCTAGTAATTTATGAAGTAGATAAAGAAATTAACAATAGTTAATAAATAGAGCATAGATTGTATTGAGGGCAATTTACAGGGAAGATGAGAAATTATTCAAATAGATAAATAAAGAAAAGGCACATGATAAACAAAATTGACATCGCTGCCAAATTAAGGAAAATTGACCTAATAAAAAAAAATCTAGAAATTGTCTTTTAATTGAAAAATTGACAAACTTACCAACAAAATTCTGCAACAATCTGATTGTAAAAATAGGCAAATTTTGTTGTAAATCGCTAAGTAGACAGTACTTTAGGGGATGAATGGATTTTTTTTTCGATAATTCCCGAAGTTTCGAAAATACTAAAATATCTGTAACAAAAATCTTGATGCAAAAGCTCTGGTTGATGTGCGCCCTTAAGAATTTAAGAATTTAAGAATATAAGAATATAAGAATTTAAGAATTTAAGAATTTAAGAATTTAAGAATTTAAGAATTTAAGAATTTAAGAATTTAAGAATTTAAGAATTTAAGAATTTAAGAATTTAAGAATTTAAGAATTTAAGAATTTAAGAATTTAAGAATTTAAGAATTTAAGAATTTAAGAATTAAAGAATTTAAGAATTAAGAATTTAAGAATTTAAGAATTTAAGAATTTAAGAATTTAAGAATTTAAGAATTTAAGAATTTAAGAATTTAAGAATTTAAGAATTTAAGAATTTAAGAATTTAAGAATTTAAGAATTTAAGAATTTAAGAATTTAAGAATTTAAGAATTTAAGAATTTAAGAATTTAAGAATTTAAGAATTTAAGAATTTAAGAATTTAAGAATTTAAGAATTTAAGAATTTAAGAATTTAAGAATTTAAGAATTTAAGAATTTAAGAATTTAAGAATTTAAGAATTTAAGAATTAAGAATTTAAGAATTTAAGAATTTAAGAATTTAAGAATTTAAGAATTTAAGAATCCCAAGAATTTAAGAATTAAGAACTTAAGAATTTAAGAATCTAAGAATCTAAGAATCCCAAGAACTTTAAGAATTTAAGAATTTAAGAATTTAAGAATTTCAAGAATTTAAGAATTTAAGAATTTAAGAATTCAAAATCCTAAGAATTTAAGAACTTAAGAATTTAAGAACTTAAGAATCCCAGAACTTAAGAACTTCAAGAATCTAAGAATCCCAAGAATCTAAGAACTTTAAGAACCTAAGAACCTAAGAATTCTAAGAATCTCAAGAATCCTAAGAATCTAAGAATCTAAGAATCCTAAGAATCCTTACTAACCTAAGAATCTAAGAATCCTAAGAATCTCCAAGAACTTCAAGAATCCAAGAACTCTAAGAACTTCCAAGAATCAAGAATCTAAGAATTTAAGAATCAAGAATTTAAGAATTTGAATTTAAGAATCTAAGAATCTAAGAATTTAAGAATCTCAAGAATCTAAGAATTTAAGAATTTAAGAATTTAAGAATTTAAGAATTTAAGAATTTAAGAATTTAAGAATTTAAGAATTTAAGAATTTAAGAATTTAAGAATTTAAGATAATTTAAGAATTTAAGAATTTAAGAATTTAAGAATTTAAGAATTTAAGAATTTAAGAATTTAAGAATTTAAGAATTTAAGAATTTAAGAATTTAAGAATTTAAGAATTTAAGAATTTAAGAATTTAAGAATTTAAGAATTTAAGAATTTAAGAATTTAAGAATTCTAAGAATTTAAGAATTTAAGAATTTAGAATTAAGAATTTAAGAACTTAAGAATTTAAGAATTTAAGAATTTAAGAATTTAAGAATTTAAGAATTTAAGAATTTAAGAATTTAAGAATTTAAGAATTTAAGAATTTAAGAATTTAAGAATTTAAGAATTTAAGAATTTAAGAATCCAAGAACTCTAAGAACCTAAGAACCTAAGAACTCTAAGAATCCCAAGAACTTAAGAATCCTAAGAACTTAAGAACTTTAAGAATCCCAAGAATCTCCAAGAATCAAGAATCCCAAGAATCCTAAGAATCCTAAGAACTTAAGAATTTAAGAATTTAAGAATCAAGAACTAAGAATTTAAGAATCTAAGAACTTTAAGAATTCCAAGAACCTAAGAATCCTAAGAATCTAAGAATTTAAGAATTTAAGAATTTAAGAATTTAAGAATTTAAGAATTTAAGAATTTAAGAATTTAAGAATTTAAGAATTTAAGAATTTAAGAATTTAAGAATTTAAGAACTTAAGAATTTAAGAATTTAAGAATTTAAGAATTTAAGAATTTAAGAATTTAAGAATTTAAGAATTTAAGAATTTAAGAATTTAAGAATTTAAGAATTTAAGAATTTAAGAATTTAAGAATTTAAGAATTTAAGAATTTAGAATTAAGAATTTAAGAATTTAAGAATTTAAGAATTTAGAATTTAAGAATTTAAGAATTTAAGAATTTAAGAATTTAAGAATTTAAGAATTTAAGAATTTAAGAATTTAAGAATCTAAGAATTTAAGAATTTAAGAATTTAAGAATTTAAGAATTTAAGAATTTAAGAATTTAAGAATTTAAGAATTTAAGAATTTAAGAATTCTAAGAATTTAAGAATTTAAGAATTTAAGAATTTAAGAATTTAAGAATTTAAGAATTTAAGAATTTAAGAATTTAAGAATTTAAGAATTTAAGAATTTAAGAATTTAAGAATTTAAGAATTTAAGAATTTAAGAATTTAAGAATTTAAGAATTTAAGAATTTAAGAATTTAAGAATTTAAGAATTTAAGAATTTAAGAATTTAAGAATTTAAGAATTTAAGAATTTAAGAATTTAAGAATTTAAGAATTTAAGAATTTAAGAATTTAAGAATTTAAGAATTTAAGAATTTAAGAATTTAAGAATTTAAGAATTTAAGAATTTAAGAATTTAAGAATTTAAGAATTTAAGAATTTAAGAATTTAAGAATTTAAGAATTTAAGAATTTAAGAATTTAAGAATTTAAGAATTTAAGAATTTAAGAATTTAAGAATTTAAGAATTTAAGAATTTAAGAATTTAAGAATTTAAGAATTTAAGAATTTAAGAATTTAAGAATTTAAGAATTTAAGAATTTAAGAATTTAAGAATTTAAGAATTTAAGAATTTAAGAATTTAAGAATTTAAGAATTTAAGAATTTAAGAATTTAAGAATTTAAGAATTTAAGAATTTAAGAATTTAAGAATTTAAGAATTTAAGAATTTAAGAATTTAAGAATTTAAGAATTTAAGAATCCCAAGAATCAAGAATCCAAGAACTTCAAGAACCTAAGAATCCCAAGAACCCAAGAATCCCAAGAACCTAAGAACCTAAGAATCCCAAGAATCCCAAGAACCTAAGAACCAGAACCTAAGAATCCCAGAACCTAAGAACCCAAGAACTCAAGAATCCTAAGAACCTAAGAACCTAAGAATCCAAGAATCCAAGAATCCAAGAATCCAAGAATCCCAAGAACTTAAGAATTTAAGAATTTAAGAATTTAAGAATTTAAGAATTTAAGAATTTAAGAATTTAAGAATTTAAGAATTTAAGAATTTAAGAATTTAAGAATTTAAGAATTTAAGAATTTAAGAATTTAAGAATTTAAGAATTTAAGAATCTAAGAATTTAAGAATTTAAGAATTTAAGAATTTAAGAATTTAAGAATTTAAGAATTTAAGAATTTAAGAATTTAAGAATTTAAGAATTTAAGAATTTAGAACTTAAGAATTTAAGAATTTAAGAATTTAAGAATTTAAGAATTTAAGAATTTAAGAATTTAAGAATTTAAGAATTTAAGAATTTAAGAATTTAAGAATTTAAGAATTTAAGAATTTAAGAATTTAAGAATTTAAGAATTTAAGAATTTAAGAATTTAAGAATTTAAGAATTTAAGAATTTAAGAATTTAAGAATTTAAGAATTTAAGAATTTAAGAATTTAAGACTCTTTAAGAATTTAAGAATCTAAGAACCCAAGAATCCTAAGAACTCAAGAACTCTAAGAATCTAAGAATCCTAAGAATCCCAAGAACTTAAGAATTCTAAGAATCCTAAGAATCCTAAGAATCCTAAGAACCTAAGAACCTAAGAATCCTAAGAATCCAAGAATCCAAGAATCCCAAGAATCCAAGAATCTAAGAATCCCAAGAACTCTAAGAACCTAAGAATCCTAAGAATCTAAGAATTTAAGAATTTAAGAATTTAAGAATTTAAGAATCTAAGAATTTAAGAATTTAAGAATTTAAGAATTTAAGAATTTAAGAATTTAAGAATTTAAGAATTTAAGAATTTAAGAATTTAAGAATTTAAGAATTTAAGAATTTAAGAATTTAAGAATTTAAGAATTTAAGAATTTAAGAACTTAAGAATTTAAGAATTTAAGAATTTAAGAATTTAAGAATTTAAGAATTTAAGAATTTAAGAATTTAAGAATTTAAGAATTTAAGAATTTAAGAATTTAAGAATTTAAGAATTTAAGAATTTAAGAATTTAAGAATTTAAGAATTTAAGAATTTAAGAATTTAAGAATTTAAGAATTTAAGAATTTAAGAATTTAAGAATTTAAGAATTTAAGAATTTAAGAATTTAAGAATTTAAGAATTTAAGAATTTAAGAATTAAGAATTTAAGAATTTAAGAATTTAAGAATTTAAGAATTTAAGAATTTAAGAATTTAAGAATTTAAGAATTTAAGAATTTAAGAATTTAAGAATTTAAGAATTTAAGAATTTAAGAATTTAAGAATTTAAGAATTTAAGAATTTAAGAATTTAAGAATTTAAGAATTTAAGAATTTAAGAATTTAAGAATTTAAGAATTTGAATTTAAGAATTTAAGAATTTAAGAATTTAAGAATTTAAGAATTTAAGAATTTAAGAATTTAAGAATTTAAGAATTTAAGAATTTAAGAATTTAAGAATCTAAGAATTTAAGAATTTAAGAATTTAAGAATTTAAGAATTTAAGAATTTAAGAATTTAAGAATTTAAGAATTTAAGAATTTAAGAATTTAAGAATTTAAGAATTTAAGAATTTAAGAATTTAAGAATTTAAGAATTTAAGAATTTAAGAATTTAAGAATTTAAGAATTTAAGAATTTAAGAATTTCAGAATCTAAGAATTTAAGAATTTAAGAATTTAAGAATTTAAGAATTTAAGAATTTAAGAATTTAAGAATTTAAGAATTTAAGAATTTAAGAATTTAAGAATTTAAGAATTTAAGAATTTAAGAATTTAAGAATTTAAGAATTTAAGAATTTGAATTTAAGAATTTAAGAATTTAAGAATTTAAGAATTTAAGAATTTAAGAATTTAAGAATTTAAGAATTTAAGAATTTAAGAATTAAGAACTCTAAGAATCCTAAGAATTTAAGAACTCTAAGAATTTAAGAATTTAAGAATTCAAGAATTTAAGAATCTCTAAGAATTTAAGAATCCTAAGAATTTAAGAATTTAAGAATTCTAAGAATTCAAGAACTTAAGAATTTAAGAATCAAACTTAAGAATTTAAGAATTTAAGAATTTAAGAACTTAAGAATTTAAGAATTCTAAGAATTTAAGAATTTAAGAATTCCAAAAAATCTCTAAGAATCCCAAGAATCCCAAGAATCCTAAGAATCCAAGAATCCTAAGAATCCCAAGAACCTAAGAACCCAAGAATCCCAAGAATCCCAAGAATCTAAGAATCCCAAGAATCCCAAGAACCTAAGAATCCCAAGAACTAAGAACCTAAGAATCCCAAGAACCTAAGAACCTAAGAACCCAAGAACTCTAAGAATCCCAAGAATCCCAAGAACCTAAGAATCCCAAGAATTTAAGAATTTAAGAATTTAAGAATTTAAGAATTTAAGAATTTAAGAATTTAAGAATTTAAGAATTTAAGAATTTAAGAATTTAAGAATTTAAGAATTTAAGAATTTAAGAATTAAGAATTTAAGAATTTAAGAATTTAAGAATTTAAGAATTTAAGAATTTAAGAATTTAAGAATTTAAGAATTTAAGAATTTAAGAATTTAAGAATTTAAGAATTTAAGAATTTAAGAATTTAAGAATTAAGAATTTAAGAATTTAAGAATTTAAGAATTTAAGAATTTGAATTTAAGAATTTAAGAATTTAAGAATTTAAGAATTTAAGAATTTAAGAATTTAAGAATTTAAGAATTAAGAATTTAAGAATTTAAGAATTTAAGAATTTAAGAATTTAAGAATTTAAGAATTTAAGAATTTAAGAATTTAAGAATTTAAGAATTTAAGAATTTAAGAATCCAAGAATCCCAAGAATCCAAGAACCTAAGAACCTAAGAACCTAAGAATCTAAGAATCCAAGAACCTAAGAATCCCAAGAACTCTAAGAACCCAAGAACCCAAGAACCTAAGAATCCCAAGAACCCAAGAATCCCAAGAATCCAAGAACCTAAGAATCCAAGAACTCAGAACTAAGAATCTAAGAACTCTAAGAACCTAAGAACTCTAAGAACTCTAAGAATCCTAAGAATTTAAGAATTTAAGAATTTAAGAATTTAAGAATTTAAGAATTTAAGAATTTAAGAATTTAAGAATTTAAGAATTTAAGAATTCGAATTTAAGAATTTAAGAATTTAAGAATTTAAGAATTTGAATTTAAGAATTTAAGAATTTAAGAATTTAAGAATTTAAGAATTTAAGAATTTAAGAATTTAAGAATTTAAGAATTTAAGAATTTAAGAATTTAAGAATTTAAGAATTTAAGAATTTAAGAATTTAAGAATTTAAGAATTTAAGAATTTAAGAATTTAAGAATTTAAGAATTTAAGAATTTAAGAATTTAAGAATTTAAGAATTTAAGAATTTAAGAATTTAAGAATTTAAGAATTTAAGAATTTAAGAATTTAAGAATTTAAGAATTTAAGAATTTAAGAATTTAAGAATTTAAGAATTTAAGAATTTAAGAATTTAAGAATTTAAGAATTTAAGAATTTAAGAATTTAAGAATTTAAGAATTTAAGAATTTAAGAATTTAAGAATTTAAGAATTTAAGAATTTAAGAATTTAAGAATTTAAGAATTTAAGAATTTAAGAATTTAAGAATTTAAGAATTTAAGAATTTAAGAATTTAAGAATTTAAGAATTTAAGAATTTAAGAATTTAAGAATTTAAGAATTTAAGAATTTAAGAATTTAAGAATTTAAGAATTTAAGAATTTAAGAATTTAAGAATTTAAGAATTCAAGAAAACTTAAGAATTTAAGAATTTAAGAATTTAAGAATTTAAGAATTTAAGAATTTAAGAATTTAAGAATTTAAGAATTTAAGAATTTAAGAATTTAAGAATTTAAGAATTTAAGAATTTAAGAATTTAAGAATTTAAGAATTTAAGAATTTAGAATTTAAGAATTTAAGAATTTAAGAATTTAAGAATTTAAGAATTTAAGAATTTAAGAATTTAAGAATTTAAGAATTTAAGAATTTAAGAATTTAAGAATTTAAGAATTTAAGAATTTAAGAATTTAAGAATTTAAGAATTTAAGAATTTAAGAATTTAAGAATTTAAGAATTTAAGAATTTAAGAATTTAAGAATTTAAGAATTTAAGAATTTAAGAATTTAAGAATTTAAGAATTTAAGAATTTAAGAATTTAAGAATTTAAGAATTTAAGAATCTAAGAATCCCAAGAACCCAAGAATTTAAGAACTCAAGAATCCCAAGAATTTAAGAATCCCAAGAACTCCAAGAACCTAAGAACCCAAGAATTCCAAGAATCCCAAGAATCCCAAGAATCCAAGAACCCAAGAATCCAAGAACTCTAAGAATCCCAAGAACTCTAAGAATTTCAAGAATCCCAAGAATCCCAAGAACTTTAAGAACTTCAAGAATCCCAAGAATCCCAAGAATTTAAGAATTTAAGAATTTAGAACTTTAAGAATTTAAGAATTAACGGTGCACATCAACCAGAGTTTTTGCACCCAGATTTTTGTTACAGACATTTTAGTATCTTCAAACTACGGTCACTATCGACATATTTTTTTATTCATCCCCAAAGTACTGTCCACAAAGTAATTTACAAACAAAGTTTGGCCAATTTTACAATCTCGATGTTGCAGGATTGGGTCCGTAAGTTTGACAATTTTGAAATAAGACAACAACTTCCTTCGTTGCTGTGCACCCTTAAGAATTTAATTTGAACCCAAAACCCAGCCTAAGAATTTAAGAATTTAAGAATTTAAGAACTCAAGAATCCCAACTAAGAATCCCAAGAATCCCAGAATCTAAGAATCCCAAGAACTCCAAGAATTTAAGAATTTAAGAATTTAAGAATTTAAGAATTTAAGAATTTAAGAATTTAAGAATTTAAGAATTTAAGAATTTAAGAATTTAAGAATTTAAGAATTTAAGAATTTAAGAATTTAAGAATTTAAGAATTTAAAATTTAAGAATTTAAGAATTTAAGAATTTAAGAATTTAAAATTTAAGAATTTAAGAATTTAAGAATTTAAGAATTTAAGAATTTAAGAATTTAAGAATTTAAGAATTTAAGAATTTAAGAATTTAAAATTTAAGAATTTAAGAATTTAAGAATTTAAGAATTTAAGAATTTAAAATTTAAGAATTTAAGAATTTAAGAATTTAAAATTTAAGAATTTAAGAATTTAAGAATTTAAAATTTAAGAATTTAAAATTTAAGAATTTAAGAATTTAAGAATTTAAGAATTTAAGAATTTAAAATTTAAGAATTTAAGAATTTAAGAATTTAAGAATTTAAGAATTTAAGAATTTAAGAATTTAAGAATTTAAGAATTTAAGAATTTAAGAATTTAAGAATTTAAGAATTTAAGAATTTAAGAATTTAAGAATTTAAGAATTTAAAATTTAAGAATTTAAGAATTTAAGAATTTAAGAATTTAAGAATTTAAGAATTTAAGAATTTAAGAATTTAAGAATTTAAGAATTTAAGAATTTAAGAATTTAAAATTTAAGAATTTAAAATTTAAGAATTTAAGAATTTAAGAATTTAAGAATTTAAGAATTTAAGAATTTAAGAATTTAAGAATTTAAGAATTTAAGAATTTAAGAATTTAAGAATTTAAAATTTAAGAATTTAAGAATTTAAAATTTAAGAATTTAAAATTTAAGAATTTAAGAATTTAAGAATTTAAGAATTTAAAATTTAAGAATTTAAGAATTAAGAATTTAAGAATTTAAGAATTTAAGAATTTAAGAATTTAAAATTTAAGAATTTAAGAATTTAAGAATTTAAGAATTTAAGAATTTAAGAATTTAAGAATTTAAGAATTTAAGAATTTAAGAATTTAAGAATTTAAGAATTTAAGAATTTAAGAATTTAAGAATTTAAGAATTTAAGAATTTAAGAATTTAAAATTTAAGAATTTAAGAATTTAAGAATTTAAATTTAAGAATTTAAGAATTTAAGAATTTAAGAATTTAAGAATTTAAATTTAAGAATTTAAGAATTTAAGAATTTAAGAATTTAAGAATTTAAATTAAGAATTTAAGAATTTAAGAATTTAAGAATTTAAGAATTTAAGAATTTAAGAATTTAAGAATTTAAGAATTTAAGAATTTAAGAATTTAAGAATTTAAGAATTTAAGAATTTAAGAATTTAAGAATTTAAGAATTTAAAATTTAAGAATTTAAGAATTTAAGAATTTAAGAATTTAAGAATTTAAGAATTTAAGAATTTAAGAATTTAAGAATTTAAAATTTAAGAATTTAAGAATTTAAGAATTTAAGAATTTAAGAATTTAAGAATTTAAGAATTTAAGAATTTAAGAATTTAAGAATTTAAAATTTAAGAATTTAAGAATTTAAGAATTTAAGAATTTAAGAATTTAAGAATTTAAGAATTTAAGAATTTAAGAATTTAAGAATTTAAGAATTTAAGAATTTAAGAATTTAAGAATTTAAGAATTTAAGAATTTAAGAATTTAAGAATTTAAAATTTAAGAATTTAAGAATTTAAATTTAAGAATTTAAGAATTTAAGAATTTAAGAATTTAAATTTAAGAATTTAAGAATTTAAGAATTTAAGAATTTAAGAATTTAAAATTTAAGAATTTAAGAATTTAAGAATTTAAGAATTTAAAATTTAAGAATTTAAGAATTTAAGAATTTAAGAATTTAAGAATTTAAGAATTTAAGAATTTAAGAATTTAAGAATTTAAGAATTTAAGAATTTAAGAATTTAAGAATTTAAGAATTTAAGAATTTAAGAATTTAAGAATTTAAGAATTTAAGAATTTAAATTTAAGAATTTAAGAATTTAAGAATTTAAGAATTTAAGAATTTAAGAATTTAAGAATTTAGAATTTAAGAATTTAAGAATTTAAGAATTTAAAATTTAAGAATTTAAGAATTTAAGAATTTAAGAATTTAAAATTTAAGAATTTAAGAATTTAAGAATTTAAGAATTTAAGAATTTAAGAATTTAAGAATTTAAGAATTTAAGAATTTAAGAATTTAAGAATTTAAAATTTAAAATTTAAGAATTTAAGAATTTAAGAATTTAAGAATTTAAGAATTTAAGAATTTAAGAATTTAAGAATTTAAGAATTTAAGAATTTAAGAATTTAAGAATTTAAGAATTTAAGAATTTAAGAATTTAAAATTTAAGAATTTAAGAATTTAAGAATTTAAGAATTTAAGAATTTAAGAATTTAAGAATTTAAAATTTAAGAATTTAAGAATTTAAGAATTTAAGAATTTAAGAATTTAAGAATTTAAGAATTTAAGAATTTAAGAATTTAAGAATTTAAGAATTTAAGAATTTAAGAATTTAAGAATTTAAGAATTTAAGAATTTAAGAATTTAAGAATTTAAGAATTTAAGAATTTAAGAATTTAAGAATTTAAGAATTTAAGAATTTAAGAATTTAAGAATTTAAGAATTTAAGAATTTAAGAATTTAAGAATTTAAGAATTTAAGAATTTAAGAATTTAAGAATTTAAGAATTTAAGAATTTAAGAATTTAACGGTGCACATCAACCAGAGTTTTTGCACCCAGATTTTTGTTACAGACATTTTAGTATCTTCAAAACTACGGTCACTATCGACATATTTTTTTATTCATCCCCTAAAGTACTGTCCACAAAGTAATTTACAACAAAGTTTGGCCAATTTTACAATCTCGATGTTGCAGGATTGGGTCCGTAAGTTTGACAATTTTGAAATAAGAAGACAACAACTTCCTTCGTTGCTGTGCACCCTTAAGAATTTAAGAATTTAAGAATTTAAGAATTTAAGAATTTAAGAATTTAAGAATTTAAGAATTTAAGAATTTAAGAATTTAAGAATTAAAGAATTTAAGAATTTAAGAATTTATCGATTACAGTTTTAATAGGTCCTATCTGCATAGGAAACCCATTAAAGAAAGGTTGTTATGAAAAATTCGTGCTTTCCATTTTATTAGGGCACAAAACTTTTGTAAACAAGAGTGTATCCCTCTCACACCTTATGCAAACTGTCATTTGAGTGAAAGGGATACACTATTGTTTACAAAAGTTTTGTGCCCTTTTGAAATGTTAGGCTCCAATTAATCTAGATTTCTCGATTAAATTTTCAAAAGGCCCTATCTGCATAGGAAACCCATGAGGGATAGGTTGTTTTGAAAATTTAATCTAGATTTGAGAATTTAAGAATTCAAGAATTTAACTCAAGCTCAAGCAGTCCACATTGGCCTATTTAAATTGTTTTGCTGGAAATAACGCAAAAACATCAATTTAAGCATTCTCAATTTTCGTGTATAAAATGTTTTATGAACGTGTTCCATTTTGTTTACGTCACATAGTTGACAGTTATGTTAAAAAAGTGAAAAAGTTTTGCAAATCCTCCCGATTTTTCGTGTTTTCCACTATTTTAGTCAAAATTTCTGCGTTTAAACCATGGACCTAAAACAAATCGACGAAGAGGCCCGCCAAGCGGCCATCAAGGAAATAAAAAACATGTTCCAGCGGCCGGGACAGCTGGAAAAGGTGGAACAGTATCGGCACCGTGTCTACCGCAAAAAAGTTTCGATCGAAGCGATGCTGAAGACTTGCATGCAGAACCAAACCGACGACGTGAAGGTGGGCGTGACGAAGCTGCTGGCGGCCACCGAGGACATCAAGGAGGTGGACGAGCAAAGCAAGGCGGCCATCGCCCAGCTGACGAACGTTCCAGCCATTTACGACGCGCTCGAGGCGGTTCGGGATGAGAATGCGAAACACTCGCAGTACATGACGGCGATGGAGAATTTGAAGCACATCTTTACGGTGCAGTCAAGTGTGGCGAAGACGATGCAGTGGATCGAGGAGGACAAGCTGCTGCACGCGCACCAGTGTCTGTCGGATTTGGAAAATTCCCGGGATGATTTGCTGTTTGAGCTGCACAAATTACCGAAGCAAAATGCGCATGATAAAATTACGCTGAAGCGGTACTTTGAGAAGGTCGAGACGGTTTCGGCGACGTTGGAGAAGAAGATTCGGTTGATATTGCAGCGCACACTGAATACTGTGCGGAAGGAACCGACGGTGATTGTGACGGCGTTGCGGATAATTGAGCGCGAAGAGAAGGCGGACGCGTTTGCGCTGCAGCAGCAGAAGCAAAGTGGGTTTATTCCGCCGGGGAGGCCGAAGGAGTGGCGCAAGAAGGCGCTGGAGGTGCTGAATGAAAGCGTGGTGCAGCGGATTGAGGGATCGAAGCTGGAGGAACGAGCGGATAACAAGTTGTGGCTGGTGCGGGATTTGGAGCTGACGCGGCAGTTTGTGCTGGAGGATTTGCGCGTGGTCAAGTCGTTGTGCGTGCCGTGCTTTCCGCCGCATTTTAACATTCTGAAGGAGTACGTCAGCATGTACCACAATGCGCTGTCGAAATATGTAGGTTTTTGAGGTTGTTTTGAATGAAATTTATTTGAGAATATCGCTTCTTTTCAGCTGGAAGAGCTCATCCAGATGGGTCTCGAAGGCAACGAGTTTGTGACCATTCTGTCCTGGATCATGAACACTTACCCGGGGCGGGAGCTCATGCAGCACCCGGATCTGCAGATCGATCTGGCCGACGTTGGTCCGCTTGTTAGCGTGCAGGTGCTCAAAGAGATGGAGACGGCCTATCTGCGCACGATGGAAAGGAACTACCAGGACTGGATGACGAAAACGCTGGAAACGGAAAAGGCGGACTGGATCAATGGCGTTCCGGCGGATTCGGCGGACCAGTATTACCACACTTCGGCACCGGTTATCATATTCCAGATGATTGATCAGAATCTGCAAGTTACGAACACGATCCACTCGGATTTGACGTTTAACGCGTTGATTTTGAGCATCCAGCAGGTGATCAAGTACGGGCACAACTATCGTGGTGCGATCATCGAGTACAAGGAAAGGCACTTCCGGGATCGTAGCCAGGCGCCGTTCTTTACGCAGCATATCATTACGATCGTCAACAATTGTGCCCAGATGATCGAGCTGGCGCAGCAGATGAAGCAGCTTTACTGGCCCAAGTCGAAGCCTCAGCATTACGAGGAGTTTAGCCGACTGTTGGACACTTACCAGAAGCTGCGGGATGAAGCTGGTCTGTTTCTGCTGGAGGAAGCGTTTCTGGATCTGGAGGTTCACTTTAACGATCTGTTTACGGTTAAATGGGTTGGCACGTCGGTTTCAGTCGATACGATCTGCGTCACGCTCGAGGATTACTTCCAGGACTACAACCACCTGCGCTCGACAAACTTTGAGTACGTAATCGGCGAGGCCCAGCGCATGGTCGCCAAGCGGTACATCCGGGCAATGCTGTCGAAGCGCCTCAGCAAACCTCGGCAGGAGTGTGAAATCCTAGCGAAAAAGATCGTCAAAGAGACCAAGCAAATAAAGGTGTTCTTCGAGAAGGTGGCGCCGAACGTTTCCTCGAGTGATTCCCCGATCGATGTCATTTCCAACCTGGCCTCGTTGCTTTCGTGTGACGCCGAAATGTTGGTGCTGGATCTGCACACGCTGCTGTCGAGCTATCCGTCGCTGACGGAGGATCACGTGGTGCGGTTGTTCTACCTGAGGAGCGATTTTAAGGCCAACGAGGTCAAGGAAAAGGTGCACGACGCGATCGTGTCCAAGAAGACGACGGTGAGCCACGACAAGCAGGACAGTATCTTCAAGGAGATTGTGTTTTCGGATAAAATTATATGGTCTAGCAAGTAAACGTTGATTATGTATTATTATTATTATATCTACTGGAAAGTATATAAAATAAAGCTTATTTAGTTGTTTAACTTAAATTTATTTATTTTTATTGTGAGAAAAAATTGAATTTATTAATTTAATAACTTTTTCTATTTCTATCCCCTTTTCCTAGCAAGTTTAGTAAGTTTTTTTTCTTAATTTTTCTTACTCTTGGTAACACCTTTATTTACAAGCAATAACTGTTCCAAAATGGATTATGATGTAACACACAGCTGAAAGGAACTCCAAAACTCTGTTTTGTACCTCAAAAGAACTTATTGTATCTTGATTATTCACCAATAAAACCGAATTTGATTTGAATTTATTAATAATAATTTGGTATTTGCAACTTTTAAATCGATTTTTTCCAAAACGACTAAACTCTCTTAACCGTGCACACCACCCGTCGGAACACGTTCACAAAGTTTTTGTTTTCCTTCTTTTATGCTTTCGTTCCTCCCCTTCTGTTTTGACAGTTCCAGCCAACATAACACACCCACCCCCACACACACTCACCACACCCCACCCAGCAACGTCGTCATCTTCTGTTTGCCAGCCGCAGCAGCCCGTCGTCAACATAAAGAAGAGGCATTTTTTCGCTATTGAATTGTTTTTTTTTGTTTCATTCCTCCAGAGGCATTCAGTTTTTATCACGCCAGCAGACAGACGAAGGCTCACGCAATTCTTATCAGCCGGTTGCATTTCGTTTCGATTTTCAGTGTTTTGCCATCCATCCGGAACAATGGTAAGAGAGAGAGAGAGACCCCCGCGACGCCCCGAATCGATGGCCATAATTGACGCTAAACGGTCATTTCCGTGCAGCGGAAAAGAAACACAAAGAAAGAAAGTGTCCCTTTAAATCCTAAGCAAATTTTGTTTTGACATGTTTTAGTCGGAGGCCCAGATCTGTGACATCAGCCCGGAGGCCAAGGAGGAAATTAGCAAGTTTCGGTTCCGGCGGAATGCCACTAATACGGCCCTGATTTGTGAGTACATACCTAAAACACTTTTTTTGCTGGATGTCAAGTGGATCAGGCGATTATCGAGATGAGTCACAATCCTGTTGGATTGATTTGTAATGAGTCATTTGCCTGCAAGCTGTATCAGTTCGTATCTAGGCGTGTAATTAAATTTTGTACGCTTGAATAATCGAGTTTCTCAAGTTGATTAGCTAACTTGTGGGCATGATCGTTTTTGCTTGCGTCTCTGAGCTAATAGGTACACCAATTTAAACAGCATTTTCAGCCTTCAATACAAAATTTCTGTGGCAATATTTTTAATAAAAATACTCAAATATTTATAAGCGATAGTAATGTAAGATTCCGCGAAGCGAAATAAAACGCCTGATTCTTCCTTTTTTTTCAACGACTAACCTCGACTAACCTACAGCTCTGCCCTGATCTTCCTTTGGCTCTTTTTATTATTTTGCAAAAATGGCATTTTGGGCGCCCTGGGGCTTCCTGAGGGGCGCTTTATCATTTTCAAGAAGGCGCAGCACAGTTTCTCTTGGGCCCTGCTGGGGGCGCCAAATTGTTTAAGGAGGGCGACATTTTTTGTAAAGAACTTGTTAGTCAACGACTAACCTACAGCTAAGTTTCTTTCACTTAAAAAAACCTCTTCAAATGTAGTTTTTCGGCAGAGCCTCGTTGGAATAATGTACAACTCGTGCTGAAAAACATAAACTTTGAAAAATATTTTCAACGGCCTAAACCAACTTGTTAAACTTTTCAAAATTTCTACTGCTGTCAAAAATATCTGATCAAAGAATTCATGAAACAAACTGGCTATTAAAATAGTCAAATATATGTATCTTAAGGTCGTAGATGTTGTCTTTCACTCTTGGAGCAATAACACTGTCATTGATGATATTAGATATAGATCTCAGAAATAGTGAAAATTATTGAAAAATTATTCACGATATGTACAAACAACATGTAGAAAATAATTTTTTTTATTGATGCATTCTGAATCAAGATTTCATTGTTTTTCTAAATTAGACATTGCCAAAAATAGTCGACTAGGAATTCAAATGAGCCGCCAGGGTGGCCACTCAAGTCGGGAAATCGGGAAAGTCGGGAATTCGCCAAAATCCGCCAAATATCGGGAAAAAGTTAAGAATTTGCGATTTTTTTTTGTCAAATAGTCGAGAAAAGTCGGGAGCATACTCGTTTGAAAATAATTTTTCTCTGTCATGAACAATTTTGTAATCTTTTGTACAATGTTGAAATTAAATTCATTCAATTCTTCCTATCTCAATCTATTTAAGATTGGATGCATCTAACACAGGTATTCATAATATTTTTTTAATGAATCAATTTTTTTTTATTAATTTTTGTTTATCAAAAAAGAGTTAACATCTAACTTAAAACAACAACCAAATTAATGAAAAATGAATTTTAATTATAATAAATAATGATTCTGTTTTATTTTGTCACATTGATTGAATATTTGAAAAAAAAAATAACTTGAATTTGGCAATTGAATTGTTTCCCTTGAACTTTTTTGTGAGTATGCGTAAATTGCTATAGATCAAGCTTAATTTTCAGATATCGGAAAACTTAGATATCGAATAAAATCAAATCGTTGTTCGATCAGAATGAAAAAAAAAAACGAAAAAAGAAATTTCGCTTTAAAAAAATATATTAAAAAAAATAAGTCTAACAAATTTTGATCTAAGTTATTGCAAATATTTTTAAAGAATTAGTTTTTTCAGACAATTCGCATAAAATAAGTGAAAAAACATAGAAACTTATTAAACTGAGTTTTTAATTGAAAAAAAAAATAACAGTTAAATACTGATAACTAATATTGATTCAAAAAATCAATATAAAATTTACACAATTAAAAACGAACTTTGTAAAAACGTGTTTAAGAAACCAATTTTTATATATTTTTCTAAATTCTCTGAAAAAATAAAAACAGTAATCAAGCTTTAAGAGTTCTTTGATTTAAAATAAAATAAAATTAAGAGTATAATTTAAATTCAGTTATCATTAACTTTTTGCCATTTCCAGTTGAAACGAAGTAATTTTCAAATACTCATTGTTAATGTTTCCACTCTGAATCAAAATAGGGAAAATATACCCTTTCTAATCAAACACCTATCTTCGTCTTATGAAGAGTTTGGTGCTCGATTAAAGCTCCAAAAATACTATTTAGGCTATAAACTTACCAGCAACAGCACCGCCTCGAGTAAGCACGTAAATTTATGCCATTTACTGGCCAAAAAGATCAAATTTAATGCACTTTTGATCATAATTTCTATTTTGCCAGACCATTTTTCATCATTTTGGGGCACACACATCCACACGCAAGATCAGAGGTTAACTGCTTAACGAAAGTCGCCATCAATATCTTTTCACTTGCGCTAACGATTTCAAAGCGCTTAAAATATAAAATTGCTTCCAACTACCGGCAACGTGTTCTTTTGCACATTAGTTAGTCACTCACTTGAAAAATAATCCCGAAGCATGTAAATAATTAGCAAGCGCCATCTAAAAAACAAACGCGCCAAGTCTTTTGACGTTTGAATTTTGAATACCCATTCCAATCGAAGGCTGAAGAAAATCGACCGAGAAGCGAAGGCAAATAAAGAACAAAGGGTGGCCACCAACACCACCACGGCTCCTGTTGGAGTGAGCCAGTGTTGCCAAGAAGTTTTCTCTATAAATGCTACTTTTCGTGAGTGTTCGCTTAAAATTTCATCAATTTTGGCAGCACTAAGCAGATCCAAAAGAGCGCTGGGAGAAAAAAAGAACTAAGCTGAAAAAAGGGAAATGGGCGTGGCCCAATGCACTCGACTGATTAGAATGCATTTTTGAAATATTTTTTTTAAATGCTTGTAAAAGGAATAGCATAACTTTTAATAAAAGTGAAAATAAACAGAAATGTTCACAAAAAGTTGCTCTACTCGTTGGTGTACTTGGTTTTAGAAAATTTCATGGAACACTCCAGATTATCCAGCATCATTCAAACACGACCGCTTATTAGGCTTAAAATGGGTATATTTCCCCTAACGATTGCTTAAATTTTTGAAGTATTTTTTTAGAACTCAAGAAATGTATAAGTTAAGTTTTTGATTTAACAAAAATGGTCAATAGTTTGATTTGTTTAAAATCTTTCTTAGGTAAGAAATGCCTATTATTTGAGTTTCTGGAAAATGTCGGGAATTTGAAAATGGGTTTGAATGCCTTCATAAGTGAAGTGCTTCTGAGGACGCGCAGTCCTGTTTTCTCGTGATAATTTTCGTCTCTTTTGTGTCGCTGTTTGTGTGCATGGGGTGATTGGTCATAATAATTAAATAATGCCTTCATAAGTGCAGTGCTTCTGGGGACGCGCAGTTTTGTTTTCTCGCGATAATTTTCGTCGTAAATGATCGTAAAAATTTATTCCAACATCAAACTATCGATTTTATGAAGAGTAAAGCGTCATTTATTTACTATTTTTGAAATTTGCTCGCGTTATCTAAATGGTAAAAACAGTAAAAATATACTGATAAGTCCAGCCCATAGCACTACTGCTCGGCTGGCACGCGTACGATAAAAATAAACTATTTTAAATAATCACTTATCTATCTTTCCGCAGCCGGCTGCCTAAGATTTAAAAAATTTCAACCGATAAACAAAATGCTCATGGTCACATCACTGCCACTCGTGAATCCTGACCTCATACCCATCTACTAACCCCTCAAAACTCATGTGATACTTTGTCGGAGAAGCAGTCGATTGGGCGGTCTCTATCACTCAAGTATCGGACTAACATTCCCATCCACTTCCCCGTGACCCTACCACTGGTCGTGGCCGGCGCCGGTATTGATCAGCATGATAGGGGCCTTTGAGAAGTTGCGAAGCGAGGAAAGATAGCACCCACTCATCTTCCACGGCTCGTGGATGTAACTTCTGGAGGTCCTGGTCAATAACGGAGTAGCAACTGCGGGTGGGCACCTATGCTTATGCTTATGCTTATGCTTAATGTCGGGAATTTGAAAATGGGTTTTGAGTGGTCACCCTGTGAGCCTTAAGAAAGGATTTTCTGATCGATTTGGTGTCTTGGGCAAACTTGTAGGTAATGCTTAGAACTTCTCAAAGAAATAGTTACCTACCAGTGTGGTAAAAATATCAAGCTTTCAGTTCTCAGCGACAAAACTCAACATGCCCGAAATTTCATCTTCCAACTTTCAATCGCAATTCTCAGCACCAAGAATTGCCAGTCTCTATCGTGTTTTTACACAATCCCTTGTGACGTTCTCGTTTTCTCTCTGATTCCAATAAAATAAAATTTGCCAACGCAGTTTAGCGAGACGTAGGTAATACGTGGTCGTTTATCAATCTCCCTCTCGCGTTCTTTCATTGCGGTTTTCAGGGAAAACAAAAGAATCTTAGGCGAGTGTGCGTGAACGAGGAAAACAGAAGGAGTGATAGAAAGAGAATGCTCCTGCTGGCAAGCACGAGATAAAAGAAGAGAACTAATAAGGTATAGTGACGGTCGCTGTACTTTCAGGAATTCTGGTGTAGGGATTATCATCACTGCTCACTGACACTCTAAACCAAAAATACCTTTTTTATGCAATTCGACAAAAAAATTACACAAAACACATTTTTGAAATTATGATTTTTGAACATGTTTTTAACATTTTTAACATGTCTTAAATTAAGGCGACAAAAAAATTGGAGCTTTGGCACAAGTTTGTCAAAATTAATTTTGAATGTTTGCATTTTTAAGTATCATGATTTTCCAAAACGTCCCGTGACGTATACGACGTGAAATAAGTGTTAAATCAAATTTGCAATCAAAGAGCACTCCTCTACAAAAAGTTTCGATATTGTGCACCGTTTTCAAGTTACAGCCACTAAATGTTGTATTTGTGTTATTTATTATACTTGATTTTGTTACCTGTAAAAAATATGAACAAGCTTGACCAGCCTAACTATATTTCTATCGAAAAAAATAAAATAAACAGTTCTATGAATTTGCTGCTAAGATACTAAAGATTGTTGCTTTGATACAGCCTTTAGCTGAGAATCAGTATGTTGGGCCTTTTCAAATGTTACCATAGTTTTCTAAAATCACATTTTTTTTTCAGTGAAAATCGACCGCGAAAAGCAGCTGGTTACGGTAGACGAATTGCTCGAGGACACCCCGCTGGAGGACCTGCAAGAGCAGCTGCCGAGCCACCAGCCGCGCTACATCATCTACAGCTACAAGATGCTACATGACGACGCGCGCGTATCCTATCCAATGTGTTTCATTTTCTACACCCCACGGGACTCCCAGATGGAGCTGTGCATGCTGTACGCCAAAACGCGGATGGCGCTGCAACGCGAGGCCGATCTGACGCGCTACTACGAGATTCGCGAGCTGGACGAAATGACCGAGGACTGGCTGAAGGAAAAGTTGAGATAAGCATTTGATTGCCGTTTCATATGTTCAGAGAGAGCCAAACGATTCGCCAAGTAGAGAGACTGTAGAATTTTAGCGCTTTTGCCCGTGTTTGCTTCTGAAAGTTTAGAAATGCTTTTTTATTTGGACGAGAGAGAACTTTGTCACTATGCTGTACAAAGTGCAGCCTATTTTCGGGAATTTACAACAAACTGGAATTAAGATTGAACTATATTTGATTTTATTTTGCTGAAAAAAAAAAATAAACGTAGAAAGATCGCATCATGACCAACTAAAATGTGATGTGTGCATTTCCTATTTTAACATCTTTTATTCGAAAAAAAAACTGTCAGCATTATCCCTTTTAAAGACACTAGAGCTTAAGATTAAATCGAAACTAGAATTGTAAGCGTCGAACGATATCTAAAGTACCATTACTACCTAAATACTAAAGTAAGCAATAACACACCTCGACGAGTTTGGAGAGCCTACAATTGGTCATAAGAACTGCGCACGTTCCCACGCAAACACACAATAGTTGTAAAAACCCAAAGAAACTGTTTTGCTTTTCTAAAGTAATTGTTTTACCTTGCTATTCGCGTTACGAGAGCTTGAATCGAGTCCGCCTCTCGATTCTTGCGTCAATTTTGCCGTTTGAGAGCAACAGGTCCATAAAAGAAGCTAAACTATAGTTGTGGGTGGGTGGTGATGACCACCACGACGAGTTGAGACATTCAACCGGCAGGCAAGGAGTTTGCAGGATCATGAGCCATAAGCTGGAGGGGTATCGTACCATTAAATATTAATCCGATTCCAAAACACGAAAAAGGAAACGCGAAGCGACGATTCCAGGAATGCTTATACAAGAGAGAGTACAAGATATAATACATTTATAATTGAGTGATTTTGTTTTCTACTTGAGAGAAAAAAAATGATAACCAGAATAGCAATCATATACAGCGCAATAAAAAAAAAGCTGGAGTATTCCACACTGATACAAAGTAAACGTGTTTTATTGTTGCATTGACTCTTCCTTTTTGAGAAAGAATGGCGACCTTTAACGCAATAAAAGAAACAAAGGCAGTAAAGATGGCCAAAAGACGCTCACAAATCACCATAAGGTGCCAGGATTAACTTGGATTACGAAGGCAGATTGAGATGTCAAGTTTACTTCTCAATGACTGTGAACATGAAACGATTAAGCTGGCGTCAGTTGCAACCCAGATTTGAACCTACGACCTGTCGACCGATTTACCTGCTGCATTCACCGTTGTCCGCAAAATACAGGGTGGAAGTTGAGCTTGAAAATTTAAGAGAATGAGAGAATGAATGATTTAGAAATATGAATATGTTTTTTTTTATAAATCAGGCGATCCAAATTTCTCCATTCAAATATTTTTTTTTACTTTCAGATCATTGCATTGCTCGATAAAAAAAAGTTTGTATATTCCAACTTAAAATCTAGAGTTTTTTTTTTAAAGGTCCAATAAACTTCTTATGTAAAATTTGCAGGGGAATGCGATGACGAAGTCAAATTTTAAAAAATAAATAAGGCTGTTTTGAGGTACGGCCTTTTTAAGATTTCAATTGCGCAATACAGGTAGAAAAAACATTGAGCTTAAGACCGACCTTCTAGATTTGTGGTTCCTGAGCTATCGCCGTTTGAAAATAGGGGTTTTGCTCAAAAATCGCCAAAAAGTCATTTTTCAAGGATGTACCAAAATTGAGGGGGTGGTCCGATTTGGACAAAATTCAGGATTCTTGCATGTTTTGATAGTATCAACAGCCCTGCCAAATTTGAGCAAGATCGGAGAGGGTAATTTCAAATGCTGTTCCGCTTCAGATGGAATGACCCATATGAAAATTCATAAATCGGTATCTTTTGAAGGATTGTTTTGATCGGTTTGGTGTATTCGGCAAAGTTGTAAAGACTACGCTGAAAAAAATGATAGACGGTAAAATTTTGTTTGGTGATTTTTAATTTCATTTTTTGTCACTAAAACTTGATTTGCAAAAAAAAACACTTTTTTTATTTTCTGATATGTTGGACATCAAATGCCAATTTTTTTTTATGCTGGACATCAAATGTCAACTTTTCAGAAATTCCCAGAATTTGCAAAAAATCTTTGACCTAGTTTTGAATTTTTGATGTTAATTTTTTTAATCTATATATTGTTCGCAGATTTTTTTAACTTCATTTTTCGATGTAAAAAGAAAATTTGCAATAAAAAAGTACTTCAGTGAAATTTTGATAAAGTGCACCGTTTTCAAGTTATAGCAATTTTAGGTAACTTTTTTGAAAATAGTCGCAGTTATTCATTTTTATAAATTAGTTTGCCCACTTTTGAAAAAAAAAACATATTTTTGAAGAACTGAGAAAATTCTCTTTATTTTGCTTTTTTAAACTTTGTTGATACGACCCTTATTTGCTGAAATATTGCCATGTAAATGTTTAAAAACAGGAAAATTGATCTTTTCTAAGTCTCACACAAACAACCCACGATTTTCTAACGACGATATCTCAGCAACTAATGGTCCGATTTACAATGTCAAAATATGAAACACAAGTAAAATTTTCCGATCTTTTTGAAAAAAAATATTTTCAAAAATTTTAAATCAATACTAATATTTCAAATGGGTTAAATTCGGTAATTCGGTAATTTCGGAATACACCCTTCCGGCAGCAGCTGAAGATTCATGCAGTCCCACGTCGCATGTTCGGGTGTAGACCTACGGAAGACCTTGCCGCGAGGAAGGTGAGTAAGACTATACGAGCCACCTATGGCATAATTCCTCGGGCTCCCCAGGTCAACCATAAGCTACCCCAGGTTCTCCGTGCAGGACACATTGGGGGTAGAAAGCGGATAGAATAAGCAAAAGATCAAAGCAGGCCGCGAGGCATACTTTTAATGTGGTTTGTATCTGCAAAGGAATTTGTATTAACAAAAGGATCAAACATAAAAAGGCGATACTAATTAATACTTCCCTGCGACCTTGGAGGTCTCTCGGTTGGACATATAGCCGTGGACACCAAGCTTGGTAGCAATCCTCGTCAGTCGGTGTGGTATTGATCACAGCTGGTGTTATCCTGCGGCTGCGTAGCAAGTCAGATGCTCGCTCATTCAGTTTGAAACGAAAAGAACAAAAGAGAACACAAGAAAACATTAGATTCTGATAGTGAGTTTCACCTCAGCTGTAAAGTGTAATTTCATATTAACGGTGCACATCAACCAGAGCTTTTGCACCCAGATTTTTGTTACAGACATTTTAGTATCTTCAAAACTACGGGTACTATCGAAATAGTTTTTATTCATCCCCTAAAGTACTGTTCACTAAGTAATTTACAACAAAGTTTGATTAATTTTACAATCCCGTTATTGCAGGATTGGGTCCGTAAGTTTGACAATTTTGGAATAAGAAGACAACAACTTCCTTCGTTGCTGTGCACCCTTAAATATAAATAATTATAATAATATTTTCACTTCATGATTCTTTATAGACACTTTATTTATTTGATTTCACTATCACTTTCACTATTTCTTCGGGTCGTCTAATTTTCGTCGTGTTCCCGTACTTGGAGAATGCCGCATAACTAATCACTGCTGGTTTGTAGTGTCATGTCGAACATGTTACAAGCTAACACAACAGTGACACAGAAACAGAACTTCACAAGCACGGGAATTTGCACACGACCTCCCAGTGAATTAATGCCGAGCTTTAACTATTTTTATACTACTATTCTATTACCTGAAATGTCCAAAGCAGCTCAGCAAAACTCACTGGGAGCGTTCCACAATTTAGCCCCATCCGGGGGGAGCTTATCCCTTTGTACCCTCGTGTTTGTTTCCTTTGATCAGTAGTCTAGGTAGTCCAACAATGTTCAGTACAAGTTTGAATCGAAAGAAATTGCTTCAACAGCTGAACGGATCAAACTATTGCTTCCCTTGCTGAACTAACTATGCTACTGTTACTAAGGAAACAAAAGGATAAAACATCATGATTTGATGTTCTAACAATACGTTCAACTAGCCAGCTGCGAGACCCATCAGCCCGGCCGGGAACCAGTCCATATCTGTCGAGTACAGCATACGGTGTGGTTCACAAAATATCAAATACAGTGAACACAACACTAAGGCTATACATATGAACTGGCGGGATGGAAGCACGTGGACACCTCCCCCCAATATTTCAAATGGGTTAAACATTCAATATTAAGCCCTTTTGAAATGTTAGTCCTGATTTAATTTTTTTGAAAATATTGTTTTCGAAAAGATCGGAAAATTTCACGAGTGTTTTATATATTGACATTGTATTATCCGCGCACCACCAAACCGAAGTGCGCATCTCTTCTGTTCCGCAAAAATTCTGTTGCGCCGTACAAAAATTGAGTGATTTGTCGTAAGCGTGTACATCAGCCTGTGGCGCAACAGGCTTTGACAGATTGCGCTCGTATTTTGATTTTTGTCTGCCTTTACAATAAATCGGACCATTAGTTGCTGAGATATCGACAATAGAAAATGGTGGGTTGTTTGTGTGAGACTTAGAAAACATCAATTTTCCTGTTTTTAAACATTTGCATGGCAATATCGCTGCAACTAAGAGTCGTATCAACAAAGTTCAAGAAAGCAAAATATAGAGAACAAGCTTTTCCCGGCAAACTTCGTCCTGCCCTTTTTTTGGTTTGTTTCAAGTTAGCAGTAGTTTGTCTATTTATTTTTTTCTGTTACTCTTTTTGTTCTGTTTCTCTGTTACTGTACGGGTTTTATCCTTACCATAAGGATTTTTGAATCTCTCGAGTATTTTTGTCCGACTGGATTTTTGTACGGATTTTTTCCTATAGTTTGCGTTTGTACGAAATTTTGTGTTGACATTTATAACTTTTTTTTTTGCTAAGAACAATTTTTGATTTCTTTTTATTAAGAATGTTTTTGCATTTGTTGTTTTTTTTTTTGCAAGTTTGTCTTTTCTTTTTTTTAATTCAATTTTGCCTGTTAAAGTTTCGATGGACGAAAAAATGCAAGACGTTGTGATATCCAATGAGTTGAGATTATTTTCTGGCTGAACGTAAGCTTGTGAAAACCGACATATGTTCATGTTAATTTTACAAAGTTTTGAATGTTGTTAAAGTTTTAGTTCTGCAAATTGCTGCTTTTATAAAAGTGTTTTAATGTGTGCTAGTCATAAGCGCTCTGATATCAAAGTTAATTGTTTTTTTTGACCTAACTGTTTTCATTTTGAAATTTCAATTTTCAAAACTTATTTAAATTATTTCTCAACAGTGTACGGCGCTTGTTTTTCCTAACTCATTTCAAAATTTCTTTTTATTTCACTCATCGCTCCTTTTTTGTTTTTATTTTATTTTTTCATTTAAATAGAATTTCTTTTTCTTAAGGGTGCACAGCAACCAAGGAAGTTGTTATCTTCTTATTCCAAAATTGTCAATCTTACGGACCCAATCCTGCAACAACCTGATTATAACAATAGTCAAACTTTGTTGTAAATAACTTTGAAGACAGTACTTTAGGGGATGAATAAAAATTCATATCGATAGTTCCCGTATTTTTGAAGATACTAAAATGTCTGTAACACAAATCTTGGTGCAAAAGCTCTGGTTGATGTGTACCGTTAAGCTTCTTTTTTTTCTACTTAAAAACCAGCTTTGCATTTTAAATTCCTTTTCTTTGCATTTTTTTTTTCATTTTTCACTTTTTTTCAATTTTGATTATTTACGAACCTACAGGTTCAATCTAGAGCAAAAACTGCAAGTTCTTTATTCTCTTACTGTCTGCACTTTTGTGAGAAAAGTGGGCTAATTGTGAGTTTTGCCTTTCTATCCTTAATGTGGTTGTTTTTTTAAATCACTCGAAAATTAACATCTTTATTTGACCTATAACACAAAAAAAAATATTTCCGAATATTACATCATTTATGATGTAACACTTTTGCACGTCGTTAATCATTTTAATTTAAATACAATTTGTTGTAAATTAGCAACAAATTTTACGTAAAAACATGTTATTACGTGCGATTCAACCGTTTACGTCTAATCTCATGTTTACATCAACTGAGTTTACATGTGATTAATTTTTCCGTGTCGAGTAAATTCACATATTATTTTCTGTGTAGGTCCACCTTAACGTATGCATATCGACTCAGAATCTAATTCTGAGCAAATTTTGGTGTGTGTGGTTGGCAGTTTATTAAAATAATTGCACTTGGCAAAATAGATGTTGTGATTGGATTCCACAAAGTGAAATGCTTCTAAACCTACTTTTACAAAAATCCAAAAATTTATATCATTTACCTCCGTCAGCTAAAATTCTCTTCGATACCTCCTCTGGAAACCCCAAAAATCTCCGGTGGTCATTAACCATTTTTTTTAAGCTGGTCATATCCTGAAAATATGATTAATTTCTTGTCAAATGCACGTGAGTAGATCATTTTTTTTAAATTTTTCAGCAAAGATACAGCATTGAGTTTTTCGTGTTGTTTCTACGCACCTTTTTTAAAAGTCTGCGTTGTAACGTTACGAAATGTTAAGCTTTTGCAAAAATAGGAAACTGTCTTTGTTTATTTTTACTTTATTTACTTTCTAAAAGCTTATTTGCATTTTCAATCCATTTTCTTCGTTTTAAAATGAATCTGTTGGCCTTTAATCAATTATTAGAAAACAATTTGATTCTTCTTAACACTGGAACGCCCAACGCATGTCAAACTTACATGGACGCTCGGGCATTTTCTACTCAACCAATCGTGACGATTCTTGTAAAATTGTCTAGAAGATCCTAACATTTTGCAGAACTTGATTTGAACAAATCTGTAATTTCTGCGACCGAAAACATCGTTCCACCTTTTTTAAAATGACTGCCTCCGCGTAATTTTTGACGATTTTTTTTTACACGCGATAAAAAAGTTGGAACGATGTTTTTGATTGCAAAAAATACAGATTTGATCAAATTAAGTTCTGCAAAGTTCTAGAATCATCTAGACATCCTAACAAATCACTGGAAAGAAGAATCATCTTAATTGGTTGGCTTATGCCCGAGAACCATTGAGTTGAAGTTACCGTTCCAACTTTTTTGGAGCCTTGGGCGTTGGAATGTTAAAAAGAATCTGAAATAGTTTTCGTTCTGCCGGCACTTTTGTGTTTATTTAAAACTTTTTTTATCCTACCTTTTTTCATAATTTAAATGTCTTCTTCATTTTTTACATTTTTGTTTATTTCGATTTTAATTTCCCGTCATGTTTTTTTCGTAACCTTTTTTCCATTTCTATTTTTTCCTTTGTTTGTTCCAGACAATGTTTCCATTTCCTTATCATTTTTATGTCGTATTCAGCCATTTTCTTCCTTATTTGCATTGCATTTGTCCTGACTTATTTTTCTTATTTTTTCTTCTCAAACCTATAATAAATGATAATCTTTTAATATTTTTACTTATTTGTCAATACTCACAACTATATCACTAAATTAAACATTGCGGCTATTTTTAAAACTTTTTTTCTTTTCACTCACTACATGAAACATTACACCTTTTTGACATTTTGAATTTTATTTTTCTATGAACTTATCTTGACGCCTCCTATGATCATAATTTCTTTTTTTGAACCGTTTCCCGTACAATCGGCAGGTGTTCCGGATTCGGGACCAGAGTGGCCAAAGTGTCAACTTATTAGCGTAAAAACCTTCCTTGGGCTTATACGAACCCAACGCAACAAAGAGCACTTCGATCCGACGCTCCGTATTGAACTGATTCGCGTTCGAACAAAACCGTCGAAATTTTTTATATATATAGATTTTGTCAGCTCTTCAAAAATATTTTTTTCAATAGTGGCCAAACATGTGCGAAAACGAAAAAAACTAAGTTGACTTTATAGCTGTCGGCCACCATTGCTAGTACCAACCACTAGTGTCTTCCTTTTTATCTACAAGGACTTCGCCGCCCTGGGCTCCTAAGTGTATGAAAGTATGGCACGGAGCGACGGCGCCGAATACCCATATTTCCACAAAGAATTTTAGAGCACCCGCCGCGGGATTCGAACCGGCGACCTCGGGATTGTGAGTCCAGTGCGCGGTCCGATTGATCCACACGGGCGGCCAAACATGTGCACTAATTTAAAAAAAAAATGAAAAACTGCTAATATTTTCAAAAAAAAATTACTGAATTAACTTGAAAACGGGGAAAATTTCACAAAAGTACATTTTGATTGCAAATTTGATTTTACATCGAAAAATGAAGTTGAAAATTTTTGCAATAAATAATTCGATTTTTTGAAAAATCAGTACTGATTCAAAAATGTATAACTCGGTCAAAGATGGAAAATTTCTGAAAAGGCACCAAAAAAGATTCAACTGGATTAAAAAATACAAAAAAAATCGAATGACCGAAACCTCAGAGAATTGCTCAAGGGCATAACTGTAATGATGTTAAAAGAAATTTGTAATACTTTTCGCCTAGAAAAAAAAATGTAATTCAGGCTTCCAATTTTAAATATATTTTATTTTGTTTACATACTACAAATTTCAGCATTTTTGTACGACCAATCTCACCCCCAGACCAAAATGTTACTCCTGATGACTGTAATTCAAAAAACGTTACTTAATCTACCTTAAGGTGGTTGGTGCCTTCCTCGCATTCATGTTGTATTTTAGGTTGTTTTTACAAATTAATTTGAGAGTTTTATTTAATTTTTGTTAGTGTTTTTTCATTTTTTTTAAATAATTATTGATTTTACTTGAACAGCAATTTTCAATTCTTTTTTTTACCAACTCTCTAAAATAAAGGAAAAAAGTCCCCCCATGAGTTATATATTTCAGTAAAAAGTTCGTGTAAATCTTTGTCGAGACAAAATGATGTATTCAGCAACATAATTAATACAGATTTTTTCCAGAAGAGACGCAGACACTGCTTAAGCAATGTGGCAACCGGGCGATGCGCATGCAAGGGGGTATGGCTGCCAATCCCCCGCGTGGTCAGATCAAAATCCCTACGCATGCTGCGCGACTCTCGCGCGTAAGCAAAAAGATACGGCCTTTGAGGTTATGCAAAAATTACCCTTTTTTGTAGCTACAAAAAAAACTTTTTCTTGGCATAACCAAGGGGTTTCCAGCATCAAGGATTACTGACCAGTCTAAATGGAATTACCAGGATTACTGGCAATATGTCATGAATTACTTTGATTTCCCAGAATTACTTGGGATTTCCAGAAACCACGCAGAATTGCTCAAATTTATAAAAATAACTTGGAATTACTGCCTAGCTTCCAGCATATTGAGAATTGGATCGAATGACAGCTGTCAAATGCACAAAACCACGTGCTTGGCAATAGTACGTCCATCCCGGAAATTTCTGGCACAAAATTCCCGGGATTTTTATTTGTTGTACGGGAATTTCCGAAATTAAACAAAAATCATAATTTGGCCTGGAAATTACATTAGTATTACAATTAATAAGTTTAAACTTTTCTAAAATTTTACATAAATTGGTACCATTTTATTTGTTGTCATTTTTGTTTTTAGACATCTTAAACCAATTTTCAAGCTTCAAAAATAAATATTTATAAGATACTTATTTAATTTGAATTAGAAATGTGGTGCATATAAAATTCAAAGCACAACAGAGAACAGCAAAAAATTGTTTAATGCTGGAACGCCCAACGCATGTCCAACTTACAGACGCCCAAGCCTCCCAAAAGGAGGAACGGTAACTTCAACTCACTGGTTCTCGGGCATTACTCAACCAATCGGGACGATTCTTGTTTCTAGTGATTTGTAAGAATGTCTAGATGATCCTAAAATTGTGCAGAAATTAATTCGCTCAAATCTGTAATATTTGCGATCAAAACATCGTTCTACCTTTTTTAAAACGACTGCCGCCGCGGAATTTTTGGCGATTTTTTTTTACATGCGAAAAAAAAAAGTTGGAACGATGTTTTTGATCGCAAAAATTACAGATTTAATCGAATTAAGTTCTGCACAATTTTAGGATCATCTAGACATTCTTACAAATCACTAGAAAGAAGAATCATCTTGATTGGTTGAGTTATGCCCGAGAACCAGCGAGTTGAAGTTACCGTTACAACTTTTTTGGAGCCTTGGGCGTTGGAATGATAAGCTATCTAAAAACTGCTATCCTTGTTTGGATTGATATTAATAGTATTGAGCTAATTCTATAAATTTAAAGCTGAAAAAACATAACAAATATAAAGAAAACATAGATTTTATTACTTTTTCAAAAACTAAAAACTTTCCGGGAATAAATAAATATTTTTCCGTTTTCCGAGAAACTAAATTAGACGTCCTGCTTGGAAATCCTCGAACAAGTGGGTAAATATCAACATCATTTTGAAAACTGATTTTGGCGTTTGATTGCATTTAAAATTCAAAGCACAACAAAGAACAAAAATCTTCAAAACTATCTAAAAGTGCTATCCCTGTTTAGATTGATTTTAATAGTATTGAGCTAGTAGTTTGATTTTAAAAACATAACTAATATAAAGAAAACATAGATTTTACGACGTTTTCAAAAATTTCCCGGGATAAAAATATATTTTCCGTTTTCCGATAAACTCAAAACTCGGGAAAATTGGACGCCCTACTTGGAATAATGTGGTAAACATCAACGTCAGTTTGACAACTGATTTTGACGTTTGAATGTTTTTCATCCGAATACATTTGAATTAGAGAGCATCCAAATTGGCGGACATTTCGAATCCGCTCTGTACTTCTTACAACCATAAAAGCATCAAGGAAAAGCAAAATGCATTCTGCCGATTTACCTTTAAAGAATTACTAGTAGTTACTTGAGTTAATGGGAAATACACGAATTACTGAGTAACTATGGAATTACTCGAATTACTACGGAATTACTAGGTAATTCCAGAATTACAGGAATTACTGCAGAATTGCGGAGTAATTCTGGAATTACTGAATTACTTACTCAAAATCCGAATGATCCCGTACTAGCTGTAACTTTGGTTTCATACATGAAAATTAATTGGCAATAAATAGAATTATAAAAGGTTTATCGAAATTATCATTTTAACAGTTATTTTTTATTATTTTATTATTTTCTGAAGTTTGTTTTCACAAACAAGAATCATGGAATTACCAGGATTACTGGGATTATTAGGAATTACCAGGATTACTCTGGAATTACTCAGTAAATCCGGAATTACAGAATTACTTGCTCAAATTCCAAGTAATTCCGGATTAGTGACCAGTCTGACACGATGCTGGAAACCCCTTGGGCATAACTTGAAAAGTACTTCATTAAACAGAATAAAATTTAATAGGGTCTTAGGGAACCCCAAAACGAACAGAATAAGGCGGATCCGGCCAAAATCGGTTCAGCCAGTTCTGAGATAATCGTGTGGAAAAAAAAATTATGTCTACACACATCCCCACATACATTTGTTCAGAATTTGATTCTGAGTCGATAGGTACACGTGAAGGTATATCTAGGAGGTGTATTTAAGAAGTTCATTTTTCGAGTGATTTCATAGCCTTGCCTCAGTGAGGTGAGGAAGACAAAAATCTCAAAGTGTATAGTCACTTTAGTAGATCAAATTTCATATAAATTGTGAAAACTTTTGATTCTTGCTTCGAATTCAGTTTAAAATGCAATATGAAACGAATATTTTATAAATAAAACTAGTTTTACCGATTTTTAGGCAAAATTCTTACTTTTTTTAAATACATTTTTTAAACACCTTTTTCAAACACTATTATTTTTTTGCTTAGATAGTGCATGTGTGGCCTACCCCAGAACATGTCAATAATTTTGAGCAAACAAATTGAAATCCTATCAATGTCACCCCGGTTTACGGTACTCAAATGAGTTGCAAAATGATCTTTTCCAAACTATTATTTTGGACGGTGAAAATAAGGCCATGTTGTCACTACAGAAGGACAACAAAAGTAAGTGGGTTTAATATGAAGTTGTAGAAACTGTTATTATGCTTGTATACATGATAAATAACTTCATTTTTTTTTTTAAACTTGATGTTGAAAAGACACCAGCTACTCTGTGACTACACTGAGATATGTACAATTACCTCAAATGACACAGTACCGAGTGCATTGTTCACGACCCGACCGTAGATCTAGGTTTAATTCGTTGTACGTGAACTAGGTGATGACGACTCGTTGATCTGAGACAGTACGTGGGCACTGCAGAGTCCTACAACTAGGCTAATGCGTTTTTGATTTAAGACTAAACCACCTGCCTGCACGGTGCATTCAAATTAGACGAGTCGTGACAAAATTCCGCCGGAATAAGCCGTTAATCGGTGAACAAGAAGATGAATAGAACACTGTCGTTAAAAAAGCACCTGACTTTTGAGAAATGGACAAATTATGCAAATCGACAGTCGTCGAAAGCCATCGCCGTGTGTGGTCCCGAGCGTGGCGCACCTCTCGACGATGGGGTCAAAAGGTGGACACGACACTATCTCAATTCTTAATCAGATTAATGACCTCACAAGTGAGACAATAATCCACGTTCGAGAATTTTCAAACATCACTCATTCAGCGGATGCTTTTGGTCCACCTTCGAGGTGCGTGCTTTTAAAGTCAAATTAGCCATATTCTTGCGTCTGTCGCGGGATTCATATTTATATTTTTTGAATAAATTATACTGAAATCGTCACCCGGTCTTATCTCAAACCTTAAACTATTAGCCAGCGAATATAGAAGATGAAGACTTTTGACAGAGCTCTCAAGCTTGAAAATGCGGATAGATGACGACTGATGTTTCAGTCAAGAGCTGGCTAGTTGAGAGTAGACAGAAAACTAAACAGCATTTAGGGACCTGGCATCACCACTTCAACACACTCCGTTGCGTGAGAGGACAATTCAGCGTATTGTAGCGTATTATTCACATCGGCAAAGGCTCGCGCGGAAAACAAGTGGAAGAACAGAGATCAAGGAACGCGATCGGTTGAATTTTAGAATAGTGTGGTCCTAAATTGTATCATCTTTTATACAAAGAGGACCCCCGATTTTTCAATTAGTTCATCAAATTGATTTTTTAAGTTTCTTCAAAACTCAAGATAAAATTTAAAAATAAGAATTTATAGATTTGTTGGGAAACAGAAATCATCAAAAATTAAATTAAGAGTCGTACTTTCCAATCACACTAACCAGCACTAATCGTAATCCTCTCCAAAGAAGTGACTCCTTCCGGACGGTGATTGATAAGTCGCGAGAAGAAGGAGGAGTAGGAGTCGTCATTGTCGTCGCCGCCGCCGCCGGTCGACATGATCGTCGCCACTGGGCGGCGAGGCTAGATTAATGAATGATGCCTGAGAAATCACTTCACACAAACTCATCGTACCTATAAGTTTAGTTTAGCGTGTGCACAACGCGGTGACATCAGCCTCCGAATCTGCCACACCGGTTTATTATATCAACATCAGCCGCACTAATGTTTGCCCAAGTTCGGTCAGCTTTCGAGCAAACATTTCAGGCTCTATTCGGAGAGGATGCTTATGTGCGTGCTATATGGTGGGCTTGGCTTAGCAGAACTCTAGTCGGTCAGTCGAATTGCTGAAAAAGGCAATTTCAACAATATTTGCGAAAGTCTCTTAGACACTTTTGTCAAAGCTGGTGATATTTTCATTCATATTTAAATCACATATTGTGTTAACCAAAACAGACATTCACATTTGATCGTTACTTTTGGACACTGTAATTTTGTCCATGACAATGTATTGTGTAAAATTCAGTTCACTTGGTATATATTTGAATATATTTAGATTTTCAAACATTTGCATTGCATTCTTAAAGTTGTATAGAGCGAAAAAAGTTTTAATTTAATGATTAAAATTCAGGCTTCAAAACCTGATTTTTTTTTGCTGAAACACCCTCCCTGGCTATAGTGTAATTTTAATTACATATTTCTGTATAATTTAAAATGTTTAAGATCGATTTTTCTTCTGACCAATTCCAACGATAATTTTAAAACATGTTTCTGAATCAAAAAAAAAATAAATTTAAAAAAACAACAAATTAAAGTTGTTAACTCGACGCCAACATTTCAAAAAGCATCATGTACAAACCATGCGTTTTGAGAAAAACGCATTTGAATGTTGAGCATCCATTTTCAATTCCCATTTTAATATAAAAGCAAAATAAGATGTTCCAATAATAACAAACGATGAAAAACGTTGCTTTCATTGATACTTGATCGTCCAAATTCAATAAAACATTATTTCCGTAATTTTATTTGAGAAAAACAAACATAACTTCTTTTGAAATCACCAACGTCTATATCACCCTGCTGTCATTGAGGGGGACGCTTTGTTATGATTCGTTTTTCTTCACCGAATGTACATGGCGCTTTGTTCATGTTGCTTTTTTTTCGTCACGAGGTTTATGTAGTCTTTTGTTTGACAGGTTGACAGGGCTATATAAACAGGGACGGCTGATGGCAGAGATTTTGTTTATGTTACTTTATTTAAAATCATGATTAAACAGACTTTACTGAAGTAACTTTTGCCCATTTTTGGTGGAGAGGTAGCTTATTAGGAGTATTTTCAGAATATGCAATAACCCAGAAAGTGTCAAAATGTACATGATGCCTTTTGAAATGTTACCGTCGAATTGATATTTTGACAGTACAATGTATCGGTTTTGTCGAGCCATATCTGCCGTAATGGAGACGTCAGTGAAAGTTCGGCCAACGCACATCTTAGGACTCAAATCTACAGACGCCACGTGTCACGCGAGCTCGTGGGCGAAAACGGCTTACGCATCCGCCAAATGGGAGCGTGTCTCCGTCCACCCTTGTGGGTCGTCATCGTGCTGTTTTATCTCAGGGATTTTTTTTTGATATTTTCGGGGATTAAATGTGTGGTTCAGTGGGAGCCAACTATTGTTTACTGTTTAACCTTTGAAGATCCCTTCTTTATTAGTCAATACCGGCGCCCTCCCAAGAAGCCTGCAGTTCAACAAAAGGGAGGAATGTTAGTCCGATAGTTGAAGTTGCAGATTAATCAAGCACACAACTTTTCGTTAAATACTTGTAGACACCACATGAGACCGTTGAATCCACAGCATCTCCTTCAAGCATCACGGGATTAATATTCTTTGGGTTAGTAGGACAAGGTATTGGCTTTTCGATACCTCCAGAGCTACGATGCTATGGGAAGGTATTTCTGGTTATCATACAAAAACACTCGTGTATCGTATCGTTTCAATATATCAAATCAAATCAAAATCAAATTGTTCGCTCTACAGCATTGCCTTGGCGTTCTCGATTGCGAGATTCCTACTCGAAACTAGGTGTTCGAAGGCTTGATTTTTGAGGCAATTGCAAACCTCTTTTTACACCTTAGCTTCCATCCACCCCGGGATTCGAACTGACGACCTTTGGATTGTTAGTCCAACTGCCTACCAGCGACTCCACCGAGGCAGGACCCAGGGAGACGAATCCTACACCTGGACTGAGCTTACGACCTAACCTTTTAGGTTAGTCCGGGGCCAACATTTACTTCCCTTCCGACGGAAGGCGTGATCAGACAAATCTCGTCTCGAAAAATGCCACCGAGACCGTCTGGGATCGAACCCAGGCCGACTGGGTGTGAGGCAATCACGCTTACCCCTACACCACGGTCCCGGTTTCGTTTCAATATCTAATAGATGGAAATTTTACTCTACCAAAAACTCGACGATCCTAAAACGTCAACGTGTCTTTCGGTCAAAGATTATATAGGAATAACTTTTCACCGTGAAAATGTTACACATTATTCTAAAAATGATCACACAATTAACACGACGTCGTGGCTTCCGATCAACGATGATATGGACGGGCTTATATAGGAAGGGCTTTAAAAATCACAAAACAATTAATTAATTAAAACTAAAAAAGCCACGTGGTTTCGCTTCCACAGAACCAAAGAAAATCAATTTCAAATAGCACAATGACCACCAACTGCATGTAAAACGGAACCAAAAATGAAACAAAAGAAACGAAAAAAAATCAACCACGGGGTTTCGCTGCTTTCACAGAACTCAGAATAATCCAGTATGCTGTAAAACAATTTTTACTTAAATTAAGACCAATGAGGCAAAATTATAGCAAAAACATGTCACAATAGACAACGGTCTGCCACTTTGCCAAATAACACATGATCTGTAATTCCACGGTCAGATATTCCACGTCAAGATATTTAAAATTCATCCCAAACATTGATAAACAAAAACTTACCTACCTGCTTTTGCATAATTTCTAGAGCAAAATAAATAATGAAAGGATAGTGACGATCTGACAACACTGTTTAAAAGTTTGATCTTTTAAGAAATTAATAAGTAAATCGACAAAAAGTTTGTGGATTATGTACGAGCACAAATTTTAACTTTTATAAAATCTATTTTAAGAGCATTTCAATATGCATTTTTAACTATAACCAAAACAGTAAAAAATGTTTATCTTTTTTTCAAAAATATATTTAAAAAAGGCCTAAATTGGAATTATTTTATACATGCATATTTAAATCAGAATTAAATTTCGAAACCTGATTTTTGCACATATTTGAATTTTTTTCTGATCTGGCAACACTTCTTTATGTAACAAGAACCACATGTTATTTGATTAAATTATGGAGTTCAGAATCATTGTAAGGATTTTTCTGATGAGTATATTTAGTGATTTGGTCGTAGATGCGTTATGGTCGTAGATGGTGTCTTTGAATTTTGAGGCAATTACTGTCAATGATGGTTTTGAATTCATTCCAGAAATAGTAAATTGAAATTAAAAATTAATATCTATACCTACGCAAAATGCTTCTACAAACAACATAAAGAAAACCTTTTTTTGTTTAATACATACTGAATCAAGATTTGAATGTTTTTCTAAAACAAACTTGGCGACCAAATGGCCGACCGGGCATGATGCCTTTCAGAGCCTTCACGTGACTTAAGTATAATTTCTTGAACTTTTCAAGATATTTAAAGCAAATTCAGTAGAAAGAATACAATTTATGAAGGTTGAATGCTGCAAATTTGTAGGTAAATGTTACTTTAAGAACATACAATTTGCTATTTTTGTAAAGGAACTTGAAAGAATTTTACAATGAACCTCACATTTGATAATCTGGAAACACTGTTATAAGAAATTTAGAGGAGTTTGTATAGAATAAATGTTACAAATTTGGAAGATAATGTCGTTTTTAAATGATATGTTGAGTTTTTTTGAAAAGGTCCAATAAACCAAATTTCCAGTTTTTGCTTTTTGAGTGTTTTTGAAATCGCTTTGAGTCATGGGTATTAAAAACACCCAAAAAGCAAAAACTGAAAATTTGGTTTATTGGACCTTTTCAAAAAAAAAAAAAACCTCCAGATATCCATTAATTAAATTGAGCAAAAAGCGATGTTCTTGAGCCTTAAGTTAATTTTTTTATGGATTTAAATTTTACTTTAAAATTTTATAAGTAGAAGTAAATCATGTAAAATAGGAAAAAAATACAAATTGCTTCATTATTTCGAACCGTCCCTCGGTCCTAATCTGGTCACAGCACCAAAACGGACCAAATAAAAATAAGATAAGAATTAAAAAAAAAATGCTTTTCTATGACAACGTAATGACTCATAAGACAACAAAGCATGACATCGACACCATGTGGACATCATCATACCTGGCACACACACGTCCTAGACTGCCACGTCGCAAAGTTTATTTTGAATAATTTATTTTATATTCCGTAATTTGGTTCGCTTTCAAACACATTCATTACGGTGTGATTTGTGACACACCATTTACACCGCGTGTGCTGTGCATGTGGCCGGGCCGAGTCAGCATCTTCCTGGTCCGACTGTGCCGGGGGACACCTTCTCTATGGCGTGGCCACACCTTTGGCTCTACTTAGGGATAGGTTATGTCGCGAGAAATGAAGAATGATTTCCCAAATCTAAGCCAACGCGGGATACATCCCACGTTCCCCAGGTTGACAGTCCCGCGGGGACGTCGGAATTGGGGTTGTGAAATCTCAATTTCTCGGACGGATAAAAAGTAGCTTGACATTAGTGCGATGGCCCCATGGACGCCCCCGCGGATGGAATCTCGAATCGCGTCAAAGCTATAGGTAAACTTTGTGAAACAGTTTCGACTGCGGTTGCAATCGGGATAGTTTCTCACCTGAGGCGTATTTGAAGAAGAGGTGACCATATGGTTTTAATTATTGAGTAATTTCACGGACTTGAGGAATTGCACAATAACCCTTAAACTATTTCTTGTAAAAAAATCATTTTCACCAAAATGACGATGATTTTAAAAAGATGCTGCGCTACTCAATTTCACACTACTTCCTCTCTGCGTCAACAAACGGATTAAAAACAGAAGCGCCAAAACCCGAGCCGAAAAACAAATCGTCAAAATTTTTATGTATAATTAAAAGGAAGACCATCTCGAAACCGGCAGAAGAGCGGTGGGTGGAAAAGCATTATTGCGTGCACATACAACAAAAAAAATCAAAGAATAAAAAGCATAAACAAAACCATCAGAAGGCAAATAGTCACACATTTTGGTGTGCGCTAAATTTAGGTTACTTAAAATAAATTTTCAAAATTATACACATTACAGCATATCGTGCGCGCTTATAAACATCGCAGACCAAAGACGGGTGTGAGCGCGCGCGCGCGCGCGAAGGGAAATATTAAGTCACTGCTGGTGATGTACTAAAAATGAAATATTTATAGCAATTGCAGGAGAGTTCCGACGGTGGTGGTAGACTTTCCGCTTCATCCGCCTCATCCGCGCTTCTCAATCCGGGTGGGGGAATTTTCCCTCTGACGTGGTTCATTCTGATCCGCACTTACTCATGCCGCGAGGCGTGTGGCAACATTTTTCTAGTTCTGAATGAATGTATAATCTGTGAACGATTAACGATTTTTTTCACATCAAACAAAACAATACAAAAAAAATCAATAATTTTTTATAATTGTAATTTTCTCTATATTACATCCTTTTATCATTTTTATCTTGTTCGATGCGATTTTTAGAATGTATAAAATGAGATCATTACTACCATTCTCAACCAAAAATTTTCGTCACTGATTCGTCCATATAATTTTCCATAGAAATTTGTGATGAATTTAGTGTCTTCGAAACAGAAACATTCACAAAAAAATAGTAAAAAACACCCATTTTTCACATTTCACATTTTAACTCAAAACACACAAATCCTGAAAATGTTAGTTTTTTTATATTTTTTGCAGGATGATTTTTTTCGCATTATTTTGCAACACTTTCGATTTTTTTTAAATTAGGGGTTTTGGAAAACTACAAAAAAAATCTTTTAAAATAACTTAATTTTTAAATGCATAATCGGATTTTTTTTAGGTGATTCAGCCGCACATTGTTGATGTCGAAACCTCTAAACTGGGCCCTCGTCCTGTCACGTCCGTCAGTAGTCTTGTCGTACATTACAACTAGAACCAGATCTGCCAATGAGTACACTTCGACCAAATAAACACCGACGCTGTATGGATCTGACTCTAGAATAAATGCACAGTTGTGTGTTATTCATAAGTCCAAAATGTTCAATTATTCATATAAGTCCAAATATTCATTTGCGGATAGATACCTAACTTGAATTGAATACAAGATTTAAAGTAACCTATCCGAAAGCTACTCTTATCTCAAATCCCCGACATTTTAATTAATAGCCAAAAAATCTAGAACGTTTCTTTTAAAACCTGTCTGGCTTCTTATAAAAAACAAAAACAAAAAAAATAGATTAACAGTTCATATTTTACAAGTCGTGAATTGAAAAAGAGACGACCAATTGATCGTCAAAATTCCAGTAGATCCTCGATTCGCAACAATGGTCGATACAATCATAATCCGACAACCGTTAGTTCAACAGATCAACGAATTAAGTCCGATATCATTTCACTATTGATTGTTCGAGACTCTATGGAAATTTTGACAAATCAGAATGGTTTGTATGCTACTTGAATGAAAATCACCTATTTTTGATAGAATTACTAAATTCACTATTACTAATTTTGTGCCTAAATAACTAAATGCAAAGTATAAAAAGTTGATATTTATAGTTAAAATTCTAAATTCTACAAAAAACAAATTTTCAAAATCCCCCATCCTAACCTGACACTCACATTACGATACGGAAACATTACATATGTAGCGGTTCATTGTACAAATGTGATATTTCCACTATCGGAGAACCTCCTTGTCTCGATGACAGCTTACCGGCCATCGATTAAGCCCTGAGACTACGTCAAAGTGGGTTCTCGTAGCATGCAGTGTGTAAAAATGGAAGCTTCAGCAATATACTGAAAACTTCGATTTTAATTCCACATCGGTTCAAATCATACTCCTTGCCAAACAAGCATCAAACCTATGATACTCATTATGACAAAGCCCAGGGATTTTTAGATGCATAATCGGATTTAAAATCAAAATATACAGATTTTTTTGGCATTGTTTTCGAGATAAATCCACTTTAATTTTTTTTTTGAAAATTTTGTAATTTTTTCGTTTTTTTTTCTTTTTGGTGCCCATGGTTACCCAAAATAACATATGAATTTGTCTTTGAAACTTTGAAGATTGGCTAACGTGCAGGTACAAATAGAAAAATAAATAGGAAATATTAAATAAGTTATTACTTAAATTACTAAACGTTCAAATGCCGATATCTCAGCAACTTTTGTAGCGATTTTCAATAGCAAGTAATGAAACATATGAAACACAAGCCTTACCCGAAAAACTTCGTCTTTTCCTTTTTTCGTTTGTTGACGTTTTTTGATTTTTTCTTATTTAGCCTCCTATGATCAAAATTTGATTTTACGCAACTTTTCCCATACAATCTGCAAATTTTCCGGAATCGGTTCCAGAGTGGCCAAAGTTGTCACTTTTTGGCGTAAGAACCTTCCTTGGACTTATACGAACCCAACGCAACAAAGAGCACCTCGATCCGACGCTCCGTATTGAACTGATTCGCGTTCGAACAAAACCGTCGAAATTTTTTATATATATAGAAGATATGTGAATTTTTCAGATTTTCCCAATTAAAATATTATCAGATTCAATTCAAGAGTTCAAGACTAATAAAATTAATTTCTCAAATGTTAGTCTTTAGTTTAAAATTTTGATAATATTTTAATAGCAAAGAACGCAAAATTGTACGTATGTTTCATTTATTGACAACTGAATCAAATGAGAGAAAAAATTTCAACATCAACCCTTTAATACTCGATGGTTGAAAAAACGCAAGAAAAAATATAAAATAAAAAGATATGGAAAATCTACTTTCTCTACAATGTTATCAGCAAAGAGCGCAAAATTAATTTTTCAGCACTTGAATGTACGAAAAAAAGTACGAATCGTGCTGAAAAAAACTTTTGTTTGCAATATGTTGCATAAACTATTATCGACAAATTGAAAAAAAAAAAAATTGGATGAACGTCATATAACAAAGAGCTATAAAAAATCTAGTTCTTAGAAAAAAGAATACATAAAAGTAAATGATCTAGAGTAGTAAAAAATAATAATAATAATATTTCAATAAAAAAAATCTAATCAAATTGTTAGCTCTACAGCATTTCCTCAGCGTTCTCGATGGTGCTCGAAACTAGGTGTCCGAAGGCCTCTTTTTACACCTAAGCTTCCATCCACCCCGGGATTCGAACTGACGACCTTTGGATTGTGAGTCCAACTGCCTACCTGCGACTCCTCCGAGACAGGACCCATGGAAGTGAACTTATGTTTTCTGTAAACAAAGCAGCCCAATTAGACATCCAAAATAGGCAAACAATAAAAATGCATTTTGTTTTTAAAAAAGATTCCCGAAACAACTCTAGAACCAAGCACCTGAAACGACCCTTCGTACATGGGCTTCGTCAATTACGTGGCTCAGCTGTTAAAGCCCCATTTCCTATACAAAGTATCGTCATATCAGGAAAAAACCCTAAACCGCACCAAACCAGCTCACATTCAAGACAACGCACAACAAATTGCATCGCGATGACTTCGTTTCGTTGAAAAATGTACAAATAAGACTTTTCCTTATAGAGGAAGCCGTGCGCGGGAATTAATTTATACAATCTTTCGGAACGCCACCGCGCGGACGGGCCCAAATATGGCCTCGCGGGACTCTCGTCGACGGTGGCGACATCCGCATGTGCGATTTTCTAAGATGTGTGTGTTGCTGTTTGGTCCCGCAAACCCGCCAACGTGACTTCTGCGCGCGCGGTGACCAGTTCGGGTTCAAGTGGAAAAACAACAAAACAAGCCCCTTCTTCCTACACGATAATTAAATAAGAGAGAATATCTCTTTGTGAGCGCGCGCCTTATGTCTCGGGCCCCGATCTCGGCCCAAAAGTGGCAAACGATCCATTTGGCCATCGGATCTCCGGCGTGGCGTGGCACCGGATTGGTCAATGACGGCCAGAGGAGGCCACGGTACCAATTACAGCAGCGTTGGCGTTGGACCCAGCACCAGCGGAGGCAGCGACTATAAACTTGAACGAATTTTGGCCAAATTATATCACTTCTGAGCTGGCCGAGGTTCCTTTTGGAGGCGCCGCCACCACCGTCGACGATGACGACAACGCGTGGTCACTTTTAATGCGCGGTGCGTGAGCGGGGACATATTTGTTTGCATATACAACACCCCTTAGGTTGTTGTTTCAACAGGCTCGAGGTGCAGAGTGTTGTGGGTGACGGTAATGGGGCAATCTGGCCATAGTTTGGAGCGGAAGCTATCAAATAAAGGGATTCTGTAAACTGGGAAGCCCATGAAAAATGGCTCGTTTTCAATTTTAAACTATTCTAATTTAACTTCTGCATGTGCTCAATTTGAGGGGAACTTTGGGGTTCCCAGATTAAAAAAATAGACAGGGCCAAACGGATTTTACTTATCCAAACTTTGTATGAAGAGTTTTGGTGGTTCAATACTTGTTCATATTGCATGCAATTTCTGGTTTGGTTGGTTGTATCGTTGTCGAGATATAGCTATTTGAAGTTAGCAGTTTCAAAAAACGGGTGCCACGATTACTCAACACTGCTTCGACCAAATCGGCTCAAAATTTTGGTGAAGACTAGTTAAACCAATTCCGTGTGCATGACGATAGCCGATTTTCAAAAAGTTTATTTTAAAAAAAAGATACAAATATTTTATTCTATAAAAAATCGTCAGTTTTTGATTTTTGTATTTTTTAAATAAGCAAAATTTAAAAATCGGTCTTCGTCTTGCACACGGCATATGCCTTGAGAGTCTTCACTCAAATTTCAGCAGATTTGGTCCATCCCGTCTTGAGATATCGTGGCCGTCAATCGACTCGGTGTTTCGAGAAAAAACTCTCACAAAGTTTGACAGTTTGCTTTACGCATGGCAAAATTTTGAGCTTAAATCGTACTCAGTTTAATAATGAAATATCTTTACAAAACATTAAGGAGTTATTTAAAAACATCTTTTTAGTGGATTTAATACATTTTCTGGAATATGCAATTTTTCGATTTTCTTCATGTATGTAACCCCTTAATTCTCGATACAAACTTCTAAAACAGTGCTAAAAAAACTTTATTTTAAAAATTTATTTATGTAAACAGTGAAAATTTTAGATAAATCCGAGCAGATTTGGCAAAGCATGTGCTTTTTTGATCAATATCGTTTCGCAAATCATCTCTTCATTGTATTTTTTGATTTGGATGAAACATTGTCCATTTTTTTTTTTTTTTTTTTTTAAAGTTTTCCGTTGGAGTAAAGTTCCGGTGTAGTTCATTTACGAGTGGAGTTCAGTTCTGGTGGATCGCTTTCAATGTGGATTGGTTCCTGGTTCCTGCTGTTCCGGTGCAGTTGCTTTTACGATGGACTTCTGCTGCAGTGAAACTTTTCTGGCGGTTTTTCGGTTCCGGTGGATTAGAAGTCTTTTTCCAGCTGATGAGGAGGATTGTGGAGATAACAGCCTGTTTTCCAAGAGCAACAATCAAGGCGTAGTGGAACAACACTTTCCGGTTATATCGAGTTGGACCTAGGAGTTTGTGAGATCTATCCATTTTATCTATCATTATTTGATAGAAGTTTTTTTCCCTTATTTTATATAATATTCTATTGATCAAATGATATATCCATATTATCCCTTTCCCACCTTCCCTTTCTCCTATCCTCATTTCCTCCCCCTCCCAACCCCCCGCCTCTAAATATTATTATCTGCCAAATTTACACTAACACACCACACCACAACTGATTCGGAGCGTTTGGTACGGTATGTCCACGCATCCTTCCTCCCTGATGATTCTGTGAAATGTGATCCGTTCACAGAATCTGTCTCTGCGGTTAATGCAACGCAGTAGGCCTGGCCGCTTTAATTTTTGCTATACATTTTCGGGGTAACTCGGATGTACTGTAATCATTAATATTGACAAGAAAGGACTTGAGGCGTAATCTTACCACAAGTTCTTCCAGGATGCTTTCTTCGGACTGGCTGCGCTTGTGTTCGATTAGATTAGATTAGATTAGAAACATTGTCCATCGATTCCTGGGGTCAAAATAAGCCATTTTGTATAATTGTTTTATCCATAGAATTCTCCATGCAATTTCAAATTTCACGTCCAGCTTACAGTTATGCTTCTAACGAAATTTAGTAAAATACAAGTTTTTTTCAATAACATTTTTAATTTTTTCCGCTATAATTAATGATTTGCCCACTGAATTTGTTTTTTTGGGGAAAATTCAAAAGAAGACATTTTCTTTTTAGAATTTAAACAAAAAATGGCTTAAAATCAAAAACGATGCATTTAATCAAAAAATCACCTGAGTACTTTTTGATTACAAATTAAATTTGACATCCAAAAATGAATCTTGGATTTTTTTCGGGAAAATTTCTGATACTTGCCAAAATCAGTTTTTTTTTAAAGCTCATAAAGTGGAGAAAAAATAAAGCGTCCGTCATACCCAACAGCTTAAAAGTTCGCACTTTTTGTCTACTAAAATATACCTATCAGAAAATGAAAAAAGGGAAAATAGATTTTTTGTAATAATAAGGTAATTTAAAAAATGGCTTAATTTTTATGGATGTACCTATTTTTTCCAAATAGTCTTGAAACTTTGCCGAAGATACCAAATCGATTAGAAAATCTCTTGTTTCGATTCGATTTTCAAATCCAAAGACATGTTATCCTACGATTGTATCACACATTTTTGTGTGTATGGAGTCAGTTGCCAGTTGATTTAGAAAATAATTAAATAAAAAAAAAATGAAAAAAATAGATTTTGTTTATCTTGTGATTATTACGTCAATTTCTTTTATCCGACAAAATGTCAAAAATTATTTTAATTCATTCTAAATGGCATTTTTTCCAATCAAATTTATAACTCCAATATCTCAAAACGTAAGGAATCAGTTTGGGATCGATTCCCGCTAACTGGTCAATCCGGACTAAACCATTAAAATTTCATCTAATCCACTTTTTTTCAAGGCCCTAAGCTAGTGATTTCGACAGTTATTAAATTCGTCAAGAGATGGCAAAGATTTAACCTTTATATTCAACTTTGACGACGTTTTCAAAGTTTCTTTACAGCACTCAAAACCATTCACACGCATTCTTGGTTCTCTTGGGTCCATATCAACCAAGTGTCCCGAGTCCACACCGATCGCAACTTGTCCTGCAAGTTCCGAATGGGTGTTTGACATTTTATGCTGATTATGTGAGGCTGCATAAATTTCCACTTCGCCCGTCAGAGTGCAAAATTGTCCAGCGACTTGGCTGGCTGCTGAAAGAACTGAAGTGGCTAAAGTGGCTCAAGAGTGGCTCTCGAGGATTGTGGTCGACTGGTCTCTCACGGAGACACATCATGACTTCATATGAGCCCCATACAATGCTAATGAAGCGAGTGTGTCCCGCGGGTAATTTAGTCGTTCAGAGCTCACTCGAATCAAAGTTCTGTAATAATTGCCTGGTATATTGATGACCATAAATCTTCCATTGAGAATTATAAATTAGGATGACCTCCGGCTAACCTCATAATAATGCCAAGTGTGGGGCACGATTGATGCGTTTTACGAGCGGCTGCCACTTTGGGGCGATCTTTTTCTCCGTTTAGGTCATATTCGATTACTTCCACAACGCATCAATCGATGACAGCATGCGAGTGCGGGGGTCGAAAATGGGTTAGTTGCTCAAGGATTTTAAAGTCAGCGTGACTTACATTTGACGCTGGCCCGTTGCAGTGCGGAGGCGTCTGTTTAGATCAATGTTGCCTTCACTAGAGTGGACCGTTTCATGCTGCGTACAGAGTTGAGTTGAGGCAAGGGCAAAGTGGAAATTTGTCTTCCAATTGCAGACGCAGTTAATGGGGGTGAGAGTGTGCCACAAAGTTGTCATTAGACCACGCACGCACGCTGAACCAAATTGGAACTCCGAAATGGATTTATGCATCCGAGGCGAGAGACAGCGATTGCGAGTCAATTTGAATTCAATTTGAATTTATTAAAGTTTAGAATTATGGACACCAGTACGGAGGAGGTGGTGGGCTTTATTGCACCAAACGAGCTTGTATCGTTCGTTGCACAATTCAAGTACGTCTGTGGAAATCATTTTACCATTCAATTCGTTGACTGAAAATATTAAATGGAATAATCTTCCATATCGTTTAAACGTCATGTTTGGTATGCAATTTCTTGATTGCTAAACTCGATTTTGTAGCCTTACCGTACGTATCCCAGGCAGTGTGTGCTTTCAATACTCTTTTTCAGAAATGGTTCATCGGGACACTTCAATAATAACACGCCGAGAAATATTTTTTTTTGAAAAGTTCAAACCAGTTTCGATAGATTCTAGAAATGTGAACTTAGACATCGTGTAATTATAGGCTACGTGGCTCGGTCATACCTTGGTACAGCCAAAGTCAATTCAATTTTACCAGAAGAATGCCATGTAAAGTAATAAATCATGATCCAGGAGTTCAACTCCATAACATTATTCAAAATTTCTATAGATCGAAATTCCCAATTAGGTGTTTTATTTTTATTTATTTTTATATGTTTTAAAATTATCTCTGGTAGATGGATAATCAAAAACTCACAATTGTTGAAGATCTAACAACTCTATCAAAGTTATGAGCACTTGAGCCTCTAAAACCCAACCCCGCTTCTTGGCGAGCTTCGATCTAAAAATTCACCAAACTTCAATTTTATATCTGATTCTTTATATTTAAAAAGAATGTGAATAATTTCATAGTTGCAAAATTTGTTGTTTTTAATAACTACAAAAAGTTCTTTGTCAAAATGTAACAAAGCATTTACACTTAAAAAAAGGTGCAAAATGATTAGGTAAATAATTTACAGAAATGAGTCATTTAATGACAGTGTGCCAAATTCAAACTGCACAGAAAAAAAAATGATGGTAATATTCATTAGGAAATGGTGACAGATTTTGTGGCAAAAAAATGATTAATTTTACCCCAGAAAATGATGAATTTTCATCAGTTTTGATGAATATTCATCAGGTTCACATTTTTACACATTTGTTATGTAATATTACTCAAAAAAAGAGGTAATATTCAACCTACCAAATTTTCAACATTCCAAAAATCAACTTTTTTTCTGTGTGAACTTGAAGTTTTGTCTTTCATTTAAAAATGTTAGTACCCAAAAAAGAAAAGTTTTTTTTTCCATTTTCGTCATTTTCCGCAACGTCTCATACGACTTTTTCAAAGGTTAGGCTAGATTGATTTTTTTTGAAACGCCTTACTAATCGCCTTAATTTTCATCCAAGAAAACTAAAATCGTTTGGAAGGGCGCGAACATTTTCCAAAATTATTTTTCATATTATTTTATTTTCTTGCTTTTAACATCAAATTTGAGTTCTGCGACCCAAATTTAGTCAGATTTGAATAGTTGATTGCCTATTAAATTTTGAAATAGATTTTTTCAATATTTCATCACTGCTATTTTAGCCACCGTCTTGGATTTAAAAATTTTGAATCACTTTAGAGTAGTTTAGGGATCATACTTAAGCTCGACAATCAAAAATAAGACAATAAGAAAAAAAATATTGTGATTCGATTATCCGAAGTTTCGATTATCCGAAGTGAAATTTCGACAAGGCCTTCGGATAATCGAATCTGGACTGTATAACATTATGTTGGAACCCTAACGTCTCTAGTGTTCCACGGTGTAATTCTAAATAAACGATCTCTTCTAATCCAACCTCCGAGAAGGCAAGTTGCCTCTCTCGGAGCACCTGAAACCCTGGAGTTTTTACTTACCCGAAGTCTGGTCCGCTGCTACTTACCGTCCGCTGGAGTTGTCCGCTGCTGCATCGATGGGATCCTGGAACCTGAAAAGAAACGGTGGGTCGTCCGCAGTTTTCTGAGTCGGCCCCCTGGCCGAACATTGGTGCCGTGACCAGGATGGTCAAGCCGGAGGTCCACCGCCATCGTTTTTCACCGGTAACTATCGCCATCGCAGAAGGAATCCAGCTACAAAATGGCACCGTCGCCATCAGTGTTTAGTGTTGAGAAGAGCCAAGTTTTGTCCGTGTAATTGTTCTTCCGCAAAGCCATTTGGGTCAAGTTTTTGTCGGTTCGCTTGCAAGATGCGAGTCCTACCGCCTCGGTGCGCGGATCCAGGAACTCTTGAGCAGGTGAATCACGGAGCAACAAGCCTCCACTGTGGGACCCATTGCGCCGGAACGTCGGGTTTGTGCTGTGCGTAGGCAAACCGGGGTTGCCCAGCGTCAACCTTTAGACAGCAAGCTTGTCTGTCTGCGATTGCTTCCCGTGGAAACAAAGCACACGTGCGTAGCACAAAATGGCTGCTTCAACCATTTTTCTAGTTTAGCTTGTGACCCAGAAAACAAATTTAGAAATTAGGAGAGCAATTTAAAAACATTCGTTTTTGGTGGGGAGTATGTTGGAACCCTAACGTCTCTAGTGTTCCACGGTGTAATTCTAAATAAACGATCTCTTCACTGAGGAAAAAGAATGTAAGTTTTTCATAAGTCTACATCTTATGTGCTGCCTGATTTGAGTATCCACTAGCCTCTCGCGATTTTCATAGACAATCTTATGACCGTCACTATAAATTCATATGGTTATAACTAAACTTTACTTATGTATTTGGTCCACTGTTGATAGACTATGGACTTCATAAGAAATTCTTATGGAATTCATCTGTAATTTTTCAATGGTTTTCGCGTAAGATGCTAGTGTGAAATTTTTAGACATTTCAAGATGGCGAAAGGACGGATCAAGCAGACAATTTTGAATGCTCGCGACTCCAAATCGCCCCGTAAATCGTTCCGGTAACTACTTCACAAAGCTGCTGCAGCCGAGTTTCTGATCGGACGAATAAATTTTCTTATTTACCGCGATCTCCAAGACTTAGGTAAGTTCTGTGACGGGTGTTTCGTGGGTTTTGGTTCGAAGTTGAATATTTTGTTTTGGTATTTTAGGTAACATGGCTGTTGGTTCCGCCGGCGGCCCTTCTCAGCATCCTCCAGAAGGATCCGGAGAATAGCATCGGTGAGGACAGTTCCGAGCAGCGGTCGAAGGGGTTTAAGTTTGATTGACGCGGTCATGCCGAAGATGTTGGCCATCCGGCAGAACATGCCGACTCACCAGCAAAAGACGATTAAACCGGAGGCAGCGGAAACCAACGGGACGATGAGCAGCGGAGGAACAGTGGAGCGACCACGAATAAGAACGGAGAAAACATCTCCTCGAAGCAAAAATTAAATAAAGTTTTGGTTATATTACGATCATTCAAAAATATACATGTTTAAAAATTAAATTAACTTTTGTTTTCATTCAATTAAAAATAAGAAAAAATGGGTATAAATAACAATGTATGTTAATATGATCTCCATGAGCATTGCCATATATTTTGTACACAATTCCATCTATGAATGTCATAAGATAACTCAATGGAAATCTTAATTTACGGCTTTGTCAAATTTCCCCTCCCAGCCATAAGAAAATCTTAAGACATCCGAATAAAATCCTGATGTCGAAAGGTCATAAGACGTTCTTATGGATTTTGCCAGTACTTTTTTCTGAGTGTTCTAATCCAACCTCCGAGAAGGCAAGTTGCCTCTCTCGGAGCACCTGAAACCCTGGAGTTTTTACTTACCCGAAGTCTGGTCCGCTGCTACTTACCGTCCGCTGGAGTTGTCCGCTGCTGCATCGATGGGATCCTGGAACCTGAAAAGAAACGGTGGGTCGTCCGCAGTTTTCTGAGTCGGCCCCCTGGCCGAACACATTATGATAAATTAGAAAATCGAAATTTTCATTTTTTTTTTATGAATCATATTAAAATCGGTCATAAGGTTACTTCTAAAATTACTTTAGATAAACATTGTCACATTTCACAAGCGTTAGACTCAAAGTGAAAATACGTACGACAGCTCGTGTGCATGTCAGCCATCATCACCCAGTGTAGTGTTTGCGGCACGGCGTCTTCGTCTCTCTAATGTACCTAGCTAGTTTAGGTCTGCAACTCGACAACACACCGCCGTTGCGGAAATTTCTTCCCATTTGTTGGTGCGGCCTGTCTCGTCCGCTAATCGTGCTCCGCGCGCTTCTCGGGCTCAATTTGTATGCGTCTGTTGTAAAACAACAAACAGCTCCAAGATAAACACACGGTTTTGGCCGATTATGCGCCGCGCCGTGATTTTTATGGTTTGACGAAACGGAAGGCCGGCTCAACAACGACTGGCTCAAAATTGTAAGAAAAACACCGCGCGCAGCATCATAATTGGGTTCGAACGGCAAATGGTTTATGGTTGTGTAAATAGTGTTTTTGGCTGCGTTTCGTCAGTGCGTTTATTATTAGAAATTCATAAATCAAAATTCAAACCAACTGAAAAAATGTAACGAAAATTCGTGGTGGCACTACGGTGTGAAAATCAGCACTTTCCATGGCCACGAAATCACATCTGGTTGGATTTGCTCTCGCACCAAATGCTGCTGGTTGTGCACAAGTGACACCTGTGCACATTACACGAGTTGCTATTCAAGGTGAACCTAACCTGTACGCGAGCGTACAAACTCGCGCGCGCATTTTTTCTAAACGTGCAATACCGGCAGATGAAGGTAATTGATGCGTTAGCGCCCCACCGACTTGCGCTCAATTTTGCGCAATCGTCGAAGACACTAATGCGATATGGCCAATTGCGGTGACACACACAGAGAGAACTCGGTGGCGACGAAGACGATGACAACAACTTCGTTTGGTGGCGGCTCTAACCCTTTGATGTCCGAGATTTGTCGGGCAAATAATTGGGATTTACAGAAGTTGGACGGTGTGGCGATTGTCGCACTTTGTATCGAATTGCAAGGTGTCAATTTTCGGTGTTTATTTCTATAACAAATCTTGCATGTAAATGAATCGGTAGAATTATTTAAAAAGCTAAAAATAACGCTAGAGCAATTCTCCACGAAACCCGGAAATGGATTCAATTTATATTTTTTAATTTGATTACCTATTCTTTCCGGGGGGCTTCTTATGGAAAAGATGCAATTTTGCATTATTGATTTGCCGCACAAGTCTCCAAACAATTTTGGCTATCCATAAAAAAATGGTATTTAATTATTCGAAAATCTGAATTTTTAGATCATTTTGGTGTCTTCAACAAGTATTTGTTAGAATTATTCAGAAGGAAAAGTAACTTTGTAAAAACATATATTTTTTAATTACCTTTTTAGCGCAGAAAATTGTATTCCCAAAATACTTATTTTAGGATTTTAGAAATATTGATTTTCCAAAAATGTTTTAGGGAACCAAAAGATGCATATTTTGATTTATGCTTCTTTTCTATTTGTAGGATAAGGAATTGGGTATTCGATGCCTCCCGAGCTACGATGCTATAGGAAGGACTTTAATAACATAGATCCGTCGCCGAAGTACAAAAACACTCGTGCATTTTAGAGTCTAATAAATTCAATTTTGCACAACAGTTAACTCGACGATCCAAACGTCAGCGTGCCTTCCGATGAACGATGATGTAGAAAATGCTTTTTATAAAACAATTTGGACATATTACGCATCAATTCATAAATTGAATACATCACGACGCCGTGCCTTACGATCATCGATGATATAGGAAGGACTCCGATCGAGCTCAAAATTTTTCTGGGGGATCCTTGGCCGAAATAATTAGACCCGCGCCGAAATAATTAGACTCCGCGCCATTTCATCCGATTTTAGCTGTCCTAGACGCAAAAGAAAGGTGATTAGTTTGGCTATTTGGGAAAAATAGTAAGAAGTTTCAAAAATCTAGCTTAACATTTGAAAAGGTAGTATGGAAACTAAAAATGCTGTTTTGAAGGTCTCGGGACCAAAGAGCCTATGTCTGAAAATATTTTTATCGGATTCGTAATTGAAAGACGCAACTTTTGCCAGACATTCAATATTTCGTCCATTTGAAATGTTAGTCTTGATTCCAAAATTTTTAAAATATTTTGTTCGGAAATATCATAAAATTTAACCAATGATTTATTTTCCTACATTGAAAATTAGACCGTTAGTTGCTGAGATAGGCATGGCAATTAGAAAATGTGGGAATGTTTGGATGAGACTTAAAAAACTTCAATTTTCTTGTTTCTTTTATTCGCTGTATTTCAGCAACCAGAAGTCCAATCTTGAATGTCTCTTAAGCAATTTTATTAGAAATTTTCTGAACTTTTCGAATCATGGACACTTTTTAAAAATAAAAAAAACGGGAATTTTTCAGTTAAAATTCAATTTTAAGAGGCTAAATATTGAAAACAGTGCACTTTATCAAAAATCTGTACAGTACTTTCGATTGCAAATTTAATTTTAAATTAAAAATTGAAGTCATACCATTTTTTGACTAAAATTTTTATTTTCAGGCTGCAAATTATTGAAAAACATCTCTTTTTTCGCATGTTCAAAAATTGAAGGGGTCGTACCGTCCCTCCGTCACGAGATATCAAAAAACGGACCTCGGATTCGTGATCAGGGACAAAAGTTACCCCTTAGGACAAAGTTTCACGCAAATCGAAGAGGGGTCGGGGCAACTTTTCCCGATTTCGTGAGAGTTGGTAGAGAATTACCCAAAATTAAAAATAATATGGATTTGGAGATAATTGCTTTTTTTTGGAACAAAAGATAATTGAAAAATCGGCAGAAAAATATCTACAACTTTGCCGAAGACACCAATTCGATCAGAAAAATCCTTCAAAAGTTATAAATTTTCGAATATCTACGTACCATTTTTAATGAACAGCTTCCTAAATGATATGGAGACTTGACACAAAATTCCGATTTTATTAAATAGTCATGATACAATTAGTTCATTTATGTATATGACAGAGTTTTGCTTTCCTTTTAGCTGTGAGTTATTTATTAGTTCATTTGGAAACTCTAATTGCTTTAAACTAAGGGTTTAACAAAAGATAGAAAAAATAAAAAAAAATAACTGTCTGTAATGTCTCTTTGATTACACTGCCCACCATTGAAAAAACGGCTAATATCCACTTTTGGCAAAATCGAGATATTAGCACCAGGTGGTAGAGGATGTTCCAACGCATCTTCTAAAACTTGAATTTCACTAAAATAGTGTTTAGATTTGGCTGCCGATGCGAAAAACCAAACGGCTAATATGCCACTCTTATGGGAAATTGCCTTGACGAAGATTTGATGACAAACACTAAAACGCGTTTTTCTCGGAATACTTGATTTGGCATAATAGCCGAATTTTCAATTATGGGCAGTACAGGAAAGATCCCCACAAAGTTTGAGCCAAATAAAAAAAATGGTCAGAATCGGCCGATTGCTCGCGTGATTTTCAGCTGGCCCCTGAAAAAGATTCATGAATTTTAAAAGAAAATTGATAAAATAATTTTAAAAACGCAATTTAAAAGTAATTTTTAAACTTGAAATAATTTGAAAATCTGTATAAATGGAAGCTTGTATATTTGTTTTTTTGAACAGTGATGAAAAATTTATACATAGTTATTTAGTCATATTCTTGTAATATTCTTTGAATATCGTGTTAAATCAAGCTGAATTTCTTTTTTTTATCATATCATTGTACTTTGTAACCCCAATACAAAAAAATACAAATAACAAAAGGGAAACTTCCCGTGTCCGTCAAACGACAATCCGCTAAGCTTGACAGAATCGTGCCTTTGGTCGTCGGCGGTCAAAAAGACATCATCCCCGTCAGCTCATACAGGGCATGTGACCTGGCCAGGCCAGCCAAAAACCAACGGACGCGTGGTCAATGTCGCGCATGCTGCACGCCTCAAAACGTGTCTATGTGAGTGACAATTTGTTTATTTTACCGGGATTGGCCGTTTGTTTGTTGTCTACTTGAAGATGGCAGTGGTTTTTGAGGAGCTGGCTGAAACATAAAAACAAGAGTTGATAAAAGTTTTGGTGACCTAATTTTAGGAAACGCCTGTCACTTTGATGACCTACCAACTCTCTTTTTTTGTTAATTTTCACGTAGGAGTATTCCAATCAAAAAATTGGTATGACATAATAAATTTCTTCGAAAACACGAAAACATGCAAAACCAAACAGGAACATTCAAAAGTGACAACTTTTCGGATATCTCGGAATCAAGCCATTTATTAGCATTCGCACCTGAGGAGTGAAATAATCACCCACGCGCGCTCACCGCTCGTTATGTTAAGTACAAAAAATGAGCTTTTTCTCTGTTTTGTTTGCAGACTTGCTTTGCACTTAAAAAACGCCTAAAAAAGATCACTGCATTGGTGCGATATGCCATCATCGGCATAGTATTTTACATTGGGAAGGACTATACAAAAGCGGTTTAAAGAAAACGAGTTTTTTTTTATGAACTCTGACGAGGAGTCGATTAGCATATCTTGAGCGAATGATATCACGGGTGACAGATCGAACTAGTTTTAGGGATTGGAATTTGTAAAAAAACTTTTGAGTTAACATGTCATTTAAGTTTGAGTTTGTATCTTCCCTCTTCAGTAATATTCTACAAAAACAAACACAAAAGATCATGTGTCAACAAATTAATAACTTATCCAGCCATACTGCATCATTCATCACCATCCATCAAAATGATCCTTAGTCATAGTCAGGTTCTATACCAGGGGGGGTAAAACAAACATACCGCCTAATCTACCCAATCTCAACAATAAACTGCTCTGACTAAGAATGCACCTTACGACCGACGGCATGGCTCTTATTCAATCAATCAGCGCCGTTGTAATTTTAGTGCACACACAAACAAAGTGTGCAAACTGCACGAGATTTAATCCCACACCTTCTTGTGATGCAATTTGACGAGAGCAGCTAGTGTGTTAACTGCCTGGATATGATAGGCATTTTAAATCTAAAGCTTTTCATGATACTGCACCATCATCATCATCATCGTTAACACAACTCTCAGGTATGTGCGGTGGTATGATCTTGATCTTGATTACAATCGCTGATGAGTTTTGTCGGTAGCTGGGAAATTGATTTTTCCCTTGCAGATTGGTTTGGATTCTTATAGTAACATTCCATTTGAGGGTTTGAAAGTAAACTGCAGTTTCGTAGAACTCGATCGTTCAGAACTTGAAATTCAACCCAGCAAATATCGTCCGAAGAAGAGTGACGTCGTCCACTTCAAGAAGCTGAGAAGCCGCCAAAATCGCGCGAAAACAGGTATGAATCACCTTGCTCGCTGCCATGTGTAGCAGGACGCGAGGTTCCGGGGAAGTCGTTAAAACATTGACGGAATGAGCTATCCCCCTTGCAGATTGAGTGCGTTAATGTTGCAGAGCTATTTCCTCAGTGATTCATACGTCGATTAGTCGCGCAGCATTCGTCAAGGGACTATTGCTCATATAGCTAAAGGTAAAATCACTACCCGATCGAGTTGCACGCTGATGACGAACGACACTTCCCGCCGATCACTCGCGTTTTGTGGGTGTGAACATCTCGTCACCATATCGAAGAGTCGGTTTCACGCGATCTCTAGCCGACACACCGTCGCGAACAGCTCGACGCGTAAATTGATCCGATCCGCTTATGCTTTCAAAGGTAGAATGCATGTAGGAAACGTACGTGCGGTGTTCGTTCACCAAAAACCAGAGGAAATGGGCATGAACCGCTATCGCGAGTGAAATTAGCGTGGCTAGAAGTAAGAGGAGAACGCGCGAGCAGACCGGACACCATGTGGTCCGTAAGATCCGTGGCAGTCAGTGTTTTGGCGAGGTATGAGGTAATGCCGCTGAAATTAGCTTGCGTATATCGAACGAAGACTTGTAGAAAGATTTGCCTCCATGAGCATTGAGCAACTGCATGATCTTCGTATGAAGATCAATTCAAATACTTCACTTACTAGATCAACCACAATCAATTCTCTCTGTGCGAGGTGTGAGTCCGCAGAAGTTACTAAAGCGATTAATATTCGGTAATAAGTGCCGCTCAGACAATTTATCTTAATTGCCAAGTCGCGCCGTCACCAAGAAGCGCTAACTAAAACCTTTTAAGCGCTTGCGCGCACAAAAACGAGGGAAGCTTAGCCGCTTGGTTGTGCGGAATAATGGAAAATTGATTAAGTTCATTAGGGTGGTGAATGGCAGCGAGTAACAGCAGACAAGTGACGGAATCCGGAGAGTCATTATATGCGGAACCGCCCAAAAATTTGGGTGAGCTGTTGGTGATGGTTAGCGCGGTTCGTCGTAAAGGTGATCCTGGGCACGGTGAAATTTGGACTTTTTTGACAAGATATCTTTTTGCAAAAGGTTTAACGTAATTTACTAATAAAATATAGGGAAAATATTCCCATTTTAAGCATAACAAGCGGTCGTGTTTGAATGATGCTGGATAATCTGGAGTGTTTCTTGAAATTTACTAAAACCAAGTACACCAACGAATAGAGCAACTTTTTGAGAACATTTCTGTTTATTTTCACTTTTACTAATAGTTATTCAATTTCTTTTAAAAGCATTTAAAAAAATATTTCCCAAACGTATTTTAATCAGTCGAGAATGCATTGGGCCACGCCCATTTTCCTATTTTCAGCTTAGTACTTTTTTTCTTCCAGCGCTCTTTTGGGTCTGCTTAGTGCTGCCAAAATTGATAAAAGCAAACACTCACGAAAAGTTGCATTTATAGAGAAAATTTCCTGGCATCACTGGCTCACTCCAACAAGCGCTGCTGGTGGTGCTGGTGGCCACCCTTTGTTCTTTATTTGCCTTCGCTTCTCGCTCGGTTTTTTTCAGCCTTCGATTGGAATGGGTCGTCAAAAATCAAACGTCAAAAGACTTGGCGCGTTTGTTTTTTTTAAGGCGCTTGTTAATTATTTACATGTTTCGGGATTATTTTTCAAGCGAGTGACTAACTAATGTGCCAAAGAACATGTTGCCGGTAGTTGGAAGCAATTTCATATCTTAAGCTTTTTGAAAACGTTAGCGCAAGTGAAAAGATATTGATGTTGACTTTCGTTAAGCAGTTAAGCTCTCATCTTGCGTGTGGATGTGTGTGCCACCAAAATGATGAAAAATGGTCTCGCAAAATAGAAATTATGTTCAAAAGTGCATTAAATTTGATCTTTTTTGGCCAGTAAGTGGCATAAATTTGCGTGCTTACTCGAGGTGGCGATGTTGCTGGTTAGTTTATAGCCTAAATAGTATTTTTGGAGCTTTAATCGAGTATCAAACCTTCCATATGACGAAGATAGGTGTTTGATTAGAAAGGGTATATTTCCCCTATACAGTGCCATCCCGTTTTAGATTTTCGGATTTTCGTAACATTTACTTTTGCCAAAAATATCAGACTAACTGCACTAAAATAATTTTTCTTCTTAAATTTTGCTTGAAAATTAGGCCAAATCTTCACACGAAAATGAACAATTATTAATATATAAAATATAAGACCATGTTTGAGATTCAAACTGGCACAAATTAACTAGTGACAAAAATAAAAATTCAAAAATGTTTTTTTAATCGATAATAAGATCGCTTTGTACTCTTCAACAAAATTATAGAGCTGTAAATTCCACATCAGAATCGCACTCTTGACAAAACTTCCACACAATTAATACTACCTTCCAGGAAAAATCGAGAATTGTGCCTTTCTCCATATTGTTTTCTTTTCAGCAATTCCTAAACAAATTTTAACTCTCAACAGCGACCCCTAACCCTTACCGATTTGGCTCAGTGGATGTCACCTAGGATTTGCTTGAATTTTCCATTTTCCTTGTCTTCCAGAGCAATTCCAGAGCACTAAATCACAAATGTTGTATCATTTTGTTTGCATCTAAAAATTTGATTTTGGTGAATAATTTAAAAAAAACGTTTAGTAATGTGACACAAAAAATGCATTTTGTTCGTCCCACAAAATATTGTTCAACCTTTAACTTTAAAAAGAGGTTTAATCACTAGCGTGCCCAGCTAATCGAGGAAGGTGGGACGATAATATAAACATTATGAAAATTACGTCATTTATGGACACCCTCTGACCAAATTTAGAACAAATTTCTGAGGATGGTGAGGCAGTTGCCCCATGTTGCCCCCACCCTGTGCACGCTAGTGGGTTCAATGAATAGCTAATTTTTTTCCAGATTTTATGTTTTATAACCTTTTTCAACATAAGTTGCAGGTAACTGTTTAAAGTCATATTGATTAGTAATTTTTTACGAAAGAAATGCATGCAAAAGGCTTCAAAAAACAACAAACTGCACTAAATGCGAAGCAACAGCAATTCAAAAAATTAAGTGTTGTTTGTAAGTTTATTTAACGAACTGGAGATTATGCAATCTTAAAAAATAAAAAAAATATGTTGACGGGAAGGAATAAGTTGTGTTATTTTTCCATCACTTCTTTTCCCGTCCAATTTCTGGCATCTCAATTTACTCGTTTCCGCCGGTCCTCCGGAGTCTGTGAGGCCCAGCTGGCATTTCAGTAGTTTTTTTTTTACTGCCCTGCTGCTGCTGACAACGACGACCCACCACCACCGGACTCCACCACCACCGAGGGCATTCGAAGCCGAAAAGGCGCGCGTTCATTTACAAAGTAGCACACACGATCCGTCGAAATTTATGACAAATCATTTCGACGCCCTGCGTTGATCATGCCTACACAGACACAGTGAGCAGTTCGAGTACGTGGGGTGTACCTTTGGTCACAGGCAATTGGACACTGGAAATTTGGAAATCTCGTTTGGATATTGGATTCTAAAGTATATTTGTCTATGGTTCGTTTAATTCTCTGCCCGTTTGTCGTACTTAATGGTGGTGATGCCCTAAAATCTTCCTTTTTGCATTTACACGATGGTATCGTAACGACTCTGGTACGTACACGCCAACGAAGTAACTTACGACCTAGGACAGCGTGCATAAAGTGATGTCTTTAAGGAATGTGGCCAACACATGTTTTCAATTTCGGCACCCTTGGCAGTAAAATCGTAGGCTCGGGTTTTTTTTTCTGCATCCCCTTTTGCTGTGTAATGAAATGATGCATTTTGTGCATCTTAGAAAAAGCAAAGCCTTCGGGGTATCTCACGACTTCCTGGGTTAATTTGTGCAGCTTTAAGTCGAATCATATGATCTTTGTGCCTGTTTTGTCCACCGGCTGATGTTGTGGGAGAGCGCCAACAGCTGGTTTAGATCTGTCTTTACATGATACATCGTATACTCATCGTAGCGAAAAATCACCTCCCATAACGCGCGTCAAGGGGTATAATCATAGTTGAGTGCCTTGCTAAACTAATTAAGCTGAAGATTCTCGGCGGTATAATCACCAATTTCACATTACTTAATTCCACCTCGAAAGAGGGTGTGGGAGATACTTAAGGGGTTGATGCATCCCTGGAATGCTGACATTTGCATAAAATGCATAATTGCGTGGCGAATAAATCACTCGATGATGAACGTGGTGATTCGGGGCTTGTCCTTTTCTTCGGTGAATTGCAGTCACCCCGCGAGGTTAAGTGCAGCACACAGTGAGCCGGACAATAAAAGTGATTTATGTGGAAGGCTTGGGTGAGTGCGGTTGGAGCGCCCGTTGATTATGTGGAAAAGGTGTTCATCGGATAGCGATATGATTCCGTTGATATAATAATGACGCCGTAAATTTGTCTTTTTTATGGGAAAAGATCAATTTTGGATTGTGGCGATGTGATCGTCGCACAAATCTGTAGGAAGGTAAATTAAAAAGTAATTAAAATTCTTGCGAAATGAAGCTTTTTCGGTAGCACAATTACGATGCAATAGTATTGATTCCAGTAGAACATTGGTAAAACTAACCTTAAAAATGTAAAATGCAGCTTCTGCTGGTAATTAATTCACACAGTTTAAAATAAATGGTAGTATTACATCTGGGAATGAGTACATCTTTTATGTCAGATTTTTTTTTTAATTTTCTATAAAATGTGCAGTTTAAATTTAGGTAATTTTACATCTTAAAAGTGGTAATATTAAACCTTCCAATTTTGACAAATGAGCTCATTTTTACTTTTTACTATCCATGATGTGAAAATTTTGTTATAAAACTAATTTTCAAAATGTTGTAACATAAGGTATCACAACATGCTTAATACATTTTTAAAGGTTAAGTTCTAAAAAAATGTCAACGAATTTATGTTAAAAAAATATGCTATACGTGTTTCTGTGATAATTATTTTAAAAAAATCCGGTCTGATTGGAAATGCAAAAATAAATGTCCTAAAATGCATTCTTGATAGTTTACAATCTATTTTCAAATAACATATTTTGAACAGCTCACAATCAATTACACTGTTTTTTTTTAATTAAAATTAAAATTATAATAAACAATAAAAAATTGTATTATGAGTTCTAAATAGTTTGCAATCGATTGTAGAAAGTTTTTCCTTAAGCTTTTCTAGTAGCATTTTTCCTTGACCAAATGACCAATGATTTAAAAAAATATTAGAAAAAGATGAGGCGGGGAGACAACAACATAAAAAGAAATTTCCAATAACTCAATTATTTTATTTTATTTGAATTATTTGATTTTCTATTTATTATTAGATATTGGCAAACTTGAATTTGTTCAATATTAATATAAATAAATAACAGTTTATTTAAATAAAAATATTTAAAATAAATACAGATCAAATAAAAAAAACAAAAAGAAAAAAAAACAAGATGAACAATGAATGAAAACATCGAAAAATTGCATAAAAATTATCCAAAATAAATTGAATAATAACACTGCCCACCATTGAAAAAACGGCTAATATCCACTTTTGGCAAAAACGAGATATTAGCACCAGGTGGTAGGGGATGTTCCAACGCACCTTCTGGAATTTGAATTTCACTGAAATAATGTTTAGACTTGGCTGCCGATGCGAAAAACTAAACGGCTAATATGCCACTCTTATGGGAAATTGCCTTGACGGAGATTTTGTGACAAACACTAAAACGCGTTTTTCTCGGAATACTTGATTTGGCATAATAGCCGAATTTTCAATTATGGGCAGAACAATTGCTCAAAGAATTTAAGTTATCGCCTATCTTTTGTATATTTTTTGTCGATTTTTTTTTTTATAAAACAAGGATTAGCTTATAAAAATGTTCCTTCAAAATTTCAAAAAGCCATTGCGATTATTTTTTAAATCCTAGAACTTTAGACAAGGGGGCAATCGAATTTTTAATTGATAAATAATTATTTCATCGAAAAACCATTGAAAATTGATTGCATACTTGTGGGGCTTAAGATTTTTTCATCTGGTTATTTTATTAAATTTTTCGATAGCAGACCAATAGCAGACATGAAATTTATTATCATAATTTCTAAAATAAAGTTCTAAAAAATTGAAGGGACCAAGTCAACTTTTCCGATTTGTTGTAAATAATTTGGACGTTGGAATTAAATATTGAAAAACATAAAAAATCGCAAAAATATGGCCAAAAATCGAACGAATTTTAAAAATTTAATTGGCCATTGCATTTTTTTAAAGCAGTCGTCCCCTCCTCCCTTCTCTTCTACCTACTTCAAAAATGTTGTAAAAAGTAAATCTTGCTTTTAAAAAAATGTCAATGTAATTTGAAATGAAATCTACTCAAAACAATCCAAAATATTTTTTTTTAATTTCATAAGCTCAGTACAGTACGATTTCATTTCATCACAGAAATATTCTTTCGATAACACTTAGATTTTACATGATAGAGATTTCGAGATAATTGGTGTCGTGTAATTTCAATTTACACATCTCGGAGGTAATGTGGAGAATCTTCACCGAGTTCAGCGCCAAGTTGAAGAAATTAAACACTTGCTCAGACCAAGTAACGATTGTCGGACTCCCGGTTCTAACCTAGAACCCAAGAAAGTTAGCGAATAAAAAAGTATGTTTAGACAAACTAAATAGACTTCAATATATTAGGTTTATGTTCGTTAAGCAGGAAACACCCCCACACTGACTAATCGAGATATTTTAAAGATTTTTTTTTTCAGAAATCAATTCAAAAGTCATTTCCACTTTGCTGGAAAACAAATCTCTCGCCCGGCTTTAAGCTTCGCGTAGAGGTCGTCTCTTCCTCCGCGTCAATTCAGCAACAACAACAAAAAAACGCGTGGAGGAACTTGTTTCCACCAGCCTTCTGATCTCATTCATCCACAGCGGTGTGTCTCATTCATAAGATTTTTGCTCGTTAGGATCGTTGCCGCCACCACAGCTGAGATCATAACATTAAGGTGAAACTTGTTCGACACGGACAAAGTGTGCTGGAAGGTGTTGGCGGGCTCCGGCTGCTCCATTCATCGAACGAAATGTATGGATATATCCATATGGTAAAATGGCGCAAGTTGCCTTGGTTGGAGCGCCCGCCTGCTGCCCACATCTTCCTGCGCGTCCAAAGTAAGGCACTTGTGGGATGTCGAGGTCGCGCTGCAAGATCCGAAAGCTATACGGACCACTTTTAATGTACACCAGCACACCGGCTAATAACATCAGGCAGTGTCACCTTGCCTGCCTCTGGTAGCCGAGAAAGGCTTTGTGACAACGGGCAGCAAAGTGCAAGGGAGTGATATAGAGTTATTCCGGTTACAAAACATGGAATTTTTGCATTATTTTTTACTGTTGCCCACACTGCCTTGCAGGGAAAGAGTGGGAGCTGAATCTATTTGTAATATTTTAGACGAACTTGGGAGAACTAGTGCAGTGATTGATGTCTAGGTTGACAATCTCTGTAGCTTGTAATCTGTATTTAAATTTATTTTTAAACATACTCATTGTCATTTTAAAGAATCATTTAAAGATTTGCGTGTTAAATTTAATACATAAATAAAAATCGTAATTTTCAATTCAAATCAGGTCCACCTGCTCTTTTGTCGTTTTCTACACTACGTACCTCGAAACCCTCCCAACACACGGAGAACCAACTTCCCAACAAACAATAATGGCTCATCATAATGATCACCGTCAACGCAGAGACCTGCCCCACCACCCTCTTAATGTTTCACATTTTCACCCAGTGCCAACAAACGTCTCATTAACGTCTTGTCTAATGGCCACCTTCTTATAGAGATTGTTGGTTTGTCACGTGTTGTCTTCCGCTGGGTTTAGGATACCCTTACCTCCAGAGGTTTGTATAAGCATAAGTTTAGCGTCTTTCTTTCTTTATAAGTCCATTCATGTCTTCTGCGAGACGTTGACGAACTTTGCGTGACAGAAACCATTTCTGGAGCCGATGGAACATGTCTTGTGGCCAAAGCGCGGACATGTTACGCAACGTGGTTTAATTTATTTTCTTGCTTTTCTATGATTCTGGAATGAGGTATAGCTAGAACGTGCTGAAGAACATTACATCTCAAAAAATTAAGCACAAGGTTTATTTTTGGAAAACTTTTCAGAATTGTATTTTTAAACACGTTGAAAAAATAAGTCTCCTAGCTGTGCATTGTTGCCACAAGTCATACAAATAACATCTCTTTTGTTTATAATTTTCATTGATACTCGTGACTCCAAGAACCAAATTCAACAAATTTAGGAATATACTCAGAATGATCAGCTGAACAAAAAGAATTTGATATTGTTTACCTTGGATGCTTTAGACAAAAATGACGGATTTCTGTCACTTTCCCAATAACCATTCCCATAGATCATCTTTTTCTCGTCAAACTTTCTCCCGGTCCCCATAAATCGTGATTTTCAAAACATATGCGTCAACATCGCTACTTCCCCCATTTTCTATGCCACCATAGTTTCCCATATCTCGTCAGAACATCCACTCTTGACCACATTATCGCAGTCATCGTCACGTCACGGCGTGCATCGGATCGATTCAAAGGGAACAAAACCGCAAGTGTCTACGAGTCAATGAGCAGGGAGGGCTTGCCGATGTTGCTGCTGCATACATTACATTAGCTGCGCGGCGGACACTCATCAGAGATGCATTACGACTTTACAAAACTTAGTCACGGCGTGTCTATATACTACATTTTTTATAATATTTCGGGTTAGTTTTAATATGTCTTACGAATAAATAAAATGTTACAAATTTAAATAAAATACATTTTTTCATAATAATACAATTTTTTATTACAGTCAAAACAGACTATAAAGTATGAATAAAACATTTTCCACATTTACTACAAAAAAAAACTAAATGCAACTTGTTGCATAACTTGCTATTTTCAACTGACGATATCTCGGAAACTATTGATCCGACTTTCAATGTTTAAAATATAAACTTATGTGAAATTTTCTGATCTTTTTAATAAAAATAATTTTTAAATCGTTCTCAACTTTTGAAAAGGTTTTAAAATATATTTTTTTGCAAAGAAAAGAAATTTTAAATAATTTTCAATTTTAAACATTGAAAATTGGACCAATAGTTTCAAAGATATCGTCAATTCAAAATTACAGACTAATTAGATGAGATTTAGAGACATTCATTTTCATCGATTCGAATTCTTTGTGAGACTGTATCTCAGAAACTAATTGCCCGGTTTTCAAAGTTCCAGAGATAAACTTGTAGGAAATTTTCTCTGCTTTTCAAACATATTTTTTCGGATGCGTTTTTCTATCAAGAATTATATTTTAAACTAAAAAAACCTAAAAAATAAAATGTATGCCTGAACCTAGCTATAACTTAATAACAATACGTTTTAATAAGAAATATGAAATAGTAGTTTATGCAACAAGTTGCAAAAAGAGAATTTTTTCAGCACGAGTCGTACATTTATCCAACGAGGTTCACCGAGTTGGATAAATACGTCGAGTGCTGAAAAAAATCAAGTTTTGCAACGAGTTCCATACAACATTTTTTGCAATTCCGAAAAACACCCATTGAGTGAAATTTTAAGTCAAATTTTCTTGTATTTTGTCAATAAATCGTTTAAATCAAAAAAATGTTGAAAAGTGTTACTTTTCGGTACAAGTGCTGAAAAGTTCAACTTTTCAGCACCCATTTCAGTGCTGAAAAGTAGAACTTTTCAGAATTTATTTTGAAAAGTGTTGCTATTTGATTCTTTTATTTTTGGTACAGAAAAGTAGGCTATTTCGTCGTTCAAGAATGACAGGAAAAGTAAGTAGTTTCACGACGGAATTGCAAAAAACATTTTTCGATTCTGCTTAGATTTTTTAAATTTTGTCTTGTCCCGATTATCGGTATTTTTTCGATGTTTACAGCAATGAGCTGAAATCAATTTAAAACGCATTCCCCTGCACTTAAAATCATTTCAAACATTTTTGGTTTTTTTTCAAAAATCTTTTGAACTTTTTATAATTTACGGTGTACAGTACAGCAAAAAGTTTTTTTTTGCTAAAATTTTTTATTCCGCCAAATCATACTTTTTTGAAAACTAATGATTGCAAAACAACTGAATTATTGTAAAATTCTCTTTAAAACACTTTTTTCATTCAAATGTTGAGATTATGGCATATTATTTATTTTTTTTATATTTTTTATTATCTTAATTGATCAGAAAATCTCTTCTAAAGATTCAGAATGATCTTTAGAATTCATTTTCATACCATTTTGTATGACCAACACCAAAAATTGTATGGTGATTTGTACGGAAAAACTACTAATCATTAGTTATTTTTAGTTTTTAGTTTTTAGTTTTTAGTTTTTAGTTTTTAGTTTTTAGTTTTTAGTTTTTAGTTTTTAGTTTTTAGTTTTTAGTTTTTAGTTTTTAGTTTTTAGTTTTTAGTTTTTAGTTTTTAGTTTTTAGTTTTTAGTTTTTAGTTTTTAGTTTTTAGTTTTTAGTTTTTAGTTTTTAGTTTTTAGTTTTAGTTTTTAGTTTTTAGTTTTTAGTTTTTAGTTTTTAGTTTTTAGTTTTTAGTTTTTAGTTTTTAGTTTTTAGTTTTTAGTTTTTAGTTTTTAGTTTTTAGTTTTTAGTTTTTAGTTTTTAGTTTTTAGTTTTTAGTTTTTAGTTTTTAGTTTTTAGTTTTTAGTTTTTAGTTTTTAGTTTTTAGTTTTTAGTTTTTAGTTTTTAGTTTTTAGTTTTAGTTTTTAGTTTTTAGTTTTTAGTTTTTAGTTTTTAGTTTTTAGTTTTTAGTTTTTAGTTTTTAGTTTTTAGTTTTTAGTTTTTAGTTTTTAGTTTTTAGTTTTTAGTTTTTAGTTTTTAGTTTTTAGTTTTTAGTTTTTAGTTTTTAGTTTTTAGTTTTTAGTTTTCAGTTAGACGTATTACAAAATTCCAAAATAAAATATTTCTTCAAACACCGTACAGCCCACCAAGCTTGGACTGCATTCCAACTTTGCGTACACAGTACATGGTTGGAAAGTAAAAGCCACCATAAATTGAGTACAATCGCATGTTTTAATTGTCCACAGATGACGACACCATGGCAACCGCTGCTGCGAGATGTACTATTTAAATAATGATGCCCTGTCGGGCTACTGCCCGCCAACGAGTGAACCCTTAGCTGGCCACTCCCAACGGGGTTGGACTGAACAAAAAAAAACGGGTTGTTTAGTATTATAATAGGCAACGTCACTCGCCCATTCGCAACAAGAACGAGTTTGTTTTCTTGGGAAGGGCTCAGAAAATAGCCACAATAGCTCATTATACAAATTTCACGGAAAACGTCCAAAACAGCATATCTCGCTAATCAAATGTGCCACATATGAAAAAACAAAACTCCTACTTGAGCGCCAGCATAAGCCACTTTACCTTGACGGGTTAAAGCAAAAGAAAAAAAAAGAACTGAATCTATGACACAAAACAACCTCCCACGATACAATGAGATCTATTGAGCAAGTGCAAATCGCTTCAACCGCCACCGCACGAAAGCCACCCACATCACCTCCCCACCTCTCCTTGACGGCGCCACAAACCAACCTCCCACGCCCGCTCGCCGGTCCTCTCACACGTGGTGTATTCAGGCTGTGCCGCACGAGCCAGCTGTGCCGAAGAGTTGCAATTTCTTGCAAGAACAGGACCACACGGAGCTGAACTTTCTTCCGCGTCACCAGGGATGGGGTGAATATTGCGAAAGTTTCGAAAATGGTCGCGAAACTTGCGTAGAAATGCGCGAAAATGACTGCCAAAAGTGCGAACATGTGCGCGCGTTCGAAACTTAGTATTGCGCTGCTACTAGAGAGGTGTAACAGGCGGTGTGGTTAAGCATTAGTAATGCGTCGAAACGGAGTTGATTTTTGTTGTGATGGGTTGGCGTTTCAGATTCAATTATTCAGACTGTCTCAGCTTACAAAATCATCCGGACAATCAAGTTACGTGGAACTGCAGATAATTCAAAAATTACATCGACCAACAATTTTGCTGCACATCAAATTATTGAAAAACACCTCTTTTTTCGCATGTTGAAAAATGAAAGGGGTCGTACCGCCATCCGTCACGTGATATCAAAAAACGGACCTCGGATTCGTGATCAAGGAGAAAAGTTACCCCTAAGGACAAAGTTTCACGCAAATCGAAGAAAGGTCGGGGCAACTTTTCCCGATTTCGTGTGAGTTCGTAGATAATAACCCATAGAGGAGAAAATCAACTCGCGATTAAATTTTGAGGTTAGGAATTATAACAGGTTAGCAATTCTCTACCAAAACCGGAAATGGATTTTATTTGTATTTTTTAATTTGGCTCAAACTTTGTGGGGGCCTTCCCCATGACCAAAGAAGCAATTTTGTGTCATTGGTTCACCCATACAATATAATTTTGGCTGCTGTCCATACAAAAATGGTACGTAAATATTCAAACAGCTGTAACTTTTGAGTGAATTTTCTGATCAATTTGGTGTCTTCGGCAAAGTTGAAGGTATTGTTATAATCCGATTTTTTAATTAACCTTTTTGCACAAAATATGTATTTTTTGATTTTCGAGATTCTTTTATATGTTTTAGGGGACAATAACCCGCAACTTTTGAGCTATAGAGAAGTATGGTCAACAAATCTTCCGCTAAGTTATAATTTTTTGAAGAAATTGTGATTTTTGAAAAAATCTTAATTTATGCAAAAACAAATTTTTACTTAATTTTTTATGTTAAACAAGCCTTACCCGAAAAACTTCGTCTTTTCCTTTTTTCGTTTGTTGACGTTTTTAACTTTTTTGCTTATTCAGCCTCCTGTGATCAACATTTGATTTTACGCAACTTTTCCCATACAATCTGCAGAATTTCCGGAATCGGTTCCAGAGTGGCCAAAGAGTAACTTTTTGGCGTAAGAACCTTTTTTTTTTTTTTTATTCTAAACTTATTTTTATTAGGTCCTCTTAGGTTCTAAGACCAGGTTAGGACCGAGGATCGATCAACATATTAATTATACACATCAAAAACAACTCCTTATATTCCATACTTGGAGATCATGTAACTGACTAGGGTTACTTGGTCCAAGCGGGTCTTGCAGGTCTTGAACCTGCCGATGTACTCGGAGAAAATGCCCCACAGCTCAGCCGAACTGTAAAGCACCTCCCCGGCTTCATCCTCCGTAGCTCCACCGTCTCGGGAGCCACTGCTTCCTTTGCTGCTTCCTGCGGGTCGAGGGCGATCCTTCGAATTTCCGTCCGGAACTGCGCCCGGCAGCGGAGGGAACTCCGCCGGCGTGAACGCCGGAACTGCTGAACTCTGCTTCTCCGCCTTCCTTGCCGGCGGTTTCGGTTTCGACGCCTGCTGTCGCCGCTGGATGAAATCCACACGCTTGGGGCAGCTGCGGTCCGTGGCTTCGTGGGCTCCAGAGCAGTTGGCACACCGCTTTGGCTGGGCTTCCTGGACTTCGCACTCGTCCGTCTTGTGGGGACCCCACAGTTGTTGCACCTCCCTTGAGGTGACAGTTCCTGGTTCCATGACCCAGCTGCAAGCAGTTCCTGCACTGGGTCACGTTCGGTCGCTTGTGCCGGTAGGCCTCCCACCGGATGTGAAATCTCCTCAAGCGCTTGATCTCACTCAGCTGCTTCAAGTTGGTGTACCCCTTGGGGAACGTAACAATGTACGGGGTTTCCTCTGACGAGGCGGACTCTCCCTTTCTCTTGATGGCGTGTACCTCCACAGCATCCAGGTTTTGCGATTCCTTCAGGTTCTTCTTGACGAATTCAGGTGAAGCCGGTGGAAGTCCTCTGACGACGACGCGGAGTTGCCGCTCGCTTCGTTTCTCGTGGGTGTAGAACTCCACGTTGTTCGCAATCAAGTGTGCCCGCGCGGTCTCAAAACGCTCCTCGGAGGAACACAGCAATTTGATCCCAAACGGGGTTAGCTTGTAACTTGGCTTGGTTGTGCACGGCGACATTACACTCCTCAGCTTGGCGTAGCTCGTATTCTTTACCACCAGAGGTGGTGATTTCTTGGCCACTGGAACCACTGGTACCGTTGGGACGCTTCCTTTCCCGGCTGGATAACCATTGTTATTGTTGTTGTTGTTGTTCTCCGCCAGCGGGCTGAACTTGTTGTTGTTGAGAAGATGCTCCTCTTGGCCATTTTCGACAACGACTCCGTCGCTGGTCTTCTTCCGCTTCCGCGTTCCGTTTACGGAACGAAACTCCTCCCCATCGGAGGACTCTTCCACCTCCATCTGAAAGCACTTTGCCGCGCAACGAAAACCAAAATACGTCTTCTTCTGTCAAGCTGAGGAACGAGACTGGCGTAAGAACCTTCCTTGGACTTATACGAACCCAACGCAACAAAGAGCACCTCGATCCGACGTTCCGTGTTGAATTGATTCGCGTTCGAACAAAACCGTCGAAATTTTTTATATATATAGATTGAATTTGAAATCGAAAATACATTACAAATTTTTTGATAAATGGCTCCGTTTTCAAGATATAGCCACCGAAAGATTGATTTTAGCGAAATATTTGCAGTTTTTCGATTTTTTTTAAAATAGTGACCATGGGTGACTATTTCTGAAAATATTTTTTTTTTAGAGTTCAGAAAATTAGCTATAAAATTGTTTAAGAGGCATCGAAGATTGGACCTCTGGTCGCTGAGATACAGAGGCTTAAGGAAAAAGAAACAGGAAAATTGAAGTTTTCTAAGTCTCACCCAATCAACCCTGTTTCTATTGTCGATATCTCAGCAAATGATGATCCGATTTTCGATGTTAACGCATGAAACAATCGAGAAATTTTCCGATCTTTTTGAAAACAATAGTTTTAAAATTTTTGAGTCAAAAAAAAAGTCGAAATTTTTGAGTCAAGACTAACCTTTCAAAAGGGTCAAACATTCAATATTACGCCCTTTTGAAATGTTAGTCCTGATTAAAAAATATCGAAATATTGTTTCCGAAAAGATCGGAAAATTCCACGAATGTTTCATGAACCATTAAAAAAAAAAAAATTAGAGATGGTCACTCATGGTCACAATTTTTCAAAATCGAAAAACTGCAAATATGTTACTGAAATTAAACTTTCAGTGACTATATCTTGAAAACGGAGCCCTTTATCAAAAAAACTGTAAAGTACTTTTCGATTGCAAATTTAATTTTACATAAAAAAATAAGTCAAATTTGTGTTTGCATGAAATTTCCATTATTTTTTTTCCAAAGGTCACTGCTTAAAAAAAATGAGTAACTGTCAATTGGTTAAAGTCACTCACAAAATGAACTTTACGTGATCTGAGTTTATTTCTTTTTTCACGATTTGCTTGTTTATAGAAAGCCGAGAAAAAAATCAATAGAGGAGAAAAGCAACACGCGTCAAAATTTTGAGGCTAGGAATTTTGACAGGTATGATTTTCATAAAGTATTCGCCTCCTTTTCTCTCCCACAGAAACTTAGGACAAGGTAGCTGTCAAACTAGGCCAAACTGTTAAAGTTACTAACAAAATGAACTTTGAGTGATTTGAGTTCATTTCTGACGTCACGATTTTCTCCTCTATAGAGGAGAAAAGCAACTCGCGACAAAATTTTGAGGCTAGGAATTTTGACAGGTATGATTTTCATAAAGTATTCGCCTCCTTTTCTCTCCCACAGAAAACTGGGGACAATGTAGCTGTCAAACTTGACCAAACTGTTAAAGTCACTCACAAAATGAACTTTGAGTGATTTGAGTTCATTCCTGACGTCACAATTTTCTCCTCTATTCCCGGAATCGTACATAAAGGAGAACATCATGACGTCAGAAATGAACTCAAATCACTCAAAGTTCATTTTGTGAGTGACTTTAACAGTTTGTCCTAGTTTGACAGCTACATTTTCTCCAGTTTTCTGTGGGAGAGAAAAGGAGGCGAATACTTTATGAAAATTATACCTGTCAAAATTCCTAGCTTCAAAATTTTGTCGCGAGTTGCTTTTCTCCTCTATAGAGGAGAAAATCGTGACGTCAGAAATGAACTCAAATCACTCAAAGTTCATTTTGTGAGTGACTTTAACAGTTTGGCCTAGTTTGACAGCTACTTTGTCCCCAGTTTTCTGCGGGAGAGAAAAGGAGGCGAATACTTTATGAAAATCATACCTGTCAAAATTCCTAGCCTCAAAATTTTGTCGCGAGTTGCTTTTCTCGTCTATTGTGTTCATGAATCTGAGAACCACGAAGAAATTTATTCATGAGTAGGGTGTATTTGCACTATAAACGTGAATATATTCCTCCGTGGTTCTAAAATTCATGAACATAATTCACGATTTCGGGAATTGACTTTTTCCGTGCGGTAAGCAGGAAGAAATCTTTTGAAGTTTCATGGTACAAAACTTCAAAATGCATAAAAAAAGTTGAACAGTTTTTTCCTGGATCCGGATGGCATGAACTCTGTTCACGTTTACGCAAGTATTTTTGTTACGTACACTACCTCTCCAGTTCGCACAAACCCACACCCATCCGAAAACCAAACCAATGTAACTAAGCCCCAATGCAACTAAGCCTCAAACCTCTCACAATCACAAACCTCACTCATTCGAAAGTTGAAACAAACAACCAAAAATAGGGTCTCCGCGCGTCCATTCACTGTCTCCCTATGTAGCTCCCACTGTAGTAATTTGTCGCCGTTCCCGATCATCCATGCTACCACACAAAGGCAAGGTAGGGCCGAGGAGGGCATCGCACGGTTGGACGGACAACCGTGACGAACCCAGCGGAACGACGGCGAACACGAGACCCATGGTGTAGTCTGTCCACTTCAGCACTGAATCTATGCTCGCGGCCTATTGGGCTCATTTGTCATTAAAATGATTTTGTTCTAAATGCTGTGTGGTGGATCGCGCGGGACCAGCAACAGCAGTACGAGAGCATAAGGCAACATGGGGGTAACGCATAGATGACGGCACGATTCGGTGCAGTGCAAAAGTAATAAAGCATAATGCTTGGATGTTGACTGTGTGTGAGCGACTTCGTGGTTGCAGTCGAAGAGTCGAGTCATTCTCGATGCATTTTATGGCGCATAGTGGTGCGATTATGCTGCTACCAGTATAATATTGGTTGCCCCTAATGCAGAATTCATGCAGGCTTGTGGGAACAGATTTCATAAATGAGGGCGCAAAATGAGGTATAAGCTTAAAAAACTATTTTTTAATTTTAGTTTGCTACATTTCCCAGCTCGGGCCACACTGCGTAGCAAGTTGATGAAAAACATAAACAGGGACAAAGTGCTACACACTCACACGAGCATCCTTAAACACCTGAAAAATGTTCTTTCTTCTATTTTCGTTCTCGTTCTTTCTCACCTTACACTTAGTTCAGCTCGTTCGTTTTCGTAAAGGTATTTTTTCTGTGCTACCGCCGGCCGGTGCCTTCTATTTATAAAACTCTCGATTTCTCTCATATAATGCGCGAGGGGGAAATCTTTGGAAATTTGTTACGAAAAACTCACCGTGAGAACGAAAGACCCTTCGAAAAGGGAATCGGGGAATAGGTATCGGGGTCAATCAGGAGGGACCTGCTTTTGCGCCATTGTTGGACTCTTTTTTTAACCTTTCTTTGTTGATCGCCGTTGTTCTGCGTGATTGGGATCTGGCTTTAGTGATCGAACAAGTGCTGTTTCCAGGAGGGATCGACTGCTGTTGGAAGGCAAATTGAGTGGAATTTTTTTTCTTGGCACCAAAATTTGCGGAAAGTTTTTATTTATTTTTGCTTTTTTCAGCAAATTATGATTATAATCAGCACGAATCGTACATTTATTCATCGAGGCTCTGTCAAATTTTATAAATACGATGAGTGCTGAAAAAATCGAGTTTTGCAATAAGTTACATGCCAAATTTTTAACAATATCGAGTTTGAACAGAATTTTTAGTGAAGTGTTTGTTCCACTCATCAAGTTGATGTCCATGTGTTTGGGCAAAGCAAAAACCATAAACAGTATAGAAAAGTATTACTTTTAGAAACAAGTGTTGAAAATTTAAGGTTTTCAGCACTCCAATGATTGCTGTAACCAGAGCTGAAAACGTCAGGGGTCCTGACGCGAAAATCGGCGACGCATACACGATTTTTTCAGATCCATTCACTGAACCGCAAAATCGTGACATAAACAAACCCGACTCAGTCGTGAGTGCTCTAGCTCACTGAGCAGTTGCAATGCAAGGCAGTAGTCGACCAACGCTCATTCGACGTTGCACGCACACACATAAAGAAACAAGTTTTTACACAAAGAATTGGTATTTATGCGTGGAAATGTAATTTTGAATATAAGTTATGGTTGTTTTAAGTGTTTTGCACAGTCTAGAACCATTCAATTGTTTAAAAATAGTCAAAATAGTGTTTAGAGAGGATTTTACGAGTCAGTCATACGACACGAATTGAGTGAGTGTAGCTCATTTTTTCACGTCTCTCATTCTCCAGCAGTCGACCGGCACGAGTCAGGCGGCAGTGGTTGAACGGACACAGTAGGCTTACAGTCAGATGCTAGCAGTGAACTGACATTTTGGTTTGCTTCATGTGTACGCTGGGTTGGAAACATTTTGCATGCCTGGCTGTAACGATCTTTTTAGCACTGTTATTTTTGGCGTTGATAAGTAGGCCATTTGAACACTGTAGAATGATAGGAAAAGTGTTTTTTTTTTCAAAACGGAATTTCAAAAATTATTGTTTGTACTCCACGTCTACTCATAATTCTTGGTGATGGTTAATAGAGGTGGGCAAAATAAGAGCGAGCCGCTCAAAGAGACGGTTCACAAAAAAGAGCGAATAAACCTTGGCTCACAAAAAAAGAACCGCGGTTCTTTTTGAACTCCGGTATCTTTAAAATTACCGTTCCAAGATGGAATGCTTTATGAACTAGTTTTCATTAAATTTCTAACAAATTGTAGCAAAAAAAATATTTTTGAGAAAAGTTAATAATGCCATTATGTCAAAATTGTCTCACGGTGTACTTTTTCAAGTACTTCCGGATAAAACACGGCAGGTGACTATTTTGCGAAATTTTGAGAGCTGATTCGACATATTTCGTTGGGAGGTCTATTGCCACTTTCTCATCAATATATGTTGAAAGACTCTAAATAACATTTATGCCAATATTTGAACATATATGTTTTCTCACCCATATTTTCTTCCCCTTTACGGGCAAAAAGATAAAAAAGTATAAACATTTAAATATCAAGCCAAAGTTTTAACATTTGAATGAAAAAAGTATTTTAAAATGCGCCCGTGTGGATCAATCGGACCGCGCACTGGACTCACAATCCAGAGGTCGCCGGTTCGAATCCCGCGGCGGGCGCTCTAAAATTCTTTGTGTAAATATGGGTATTCGGCGCCGTCGCTCCGTGCCATACTTTCATACACTTAGGAGCCCAGGGCGGCGAAGTCCTTGTAGATAAAAGGAAGACACTAGTGGTTGGTACTATCAATGGTGGCCGACAGCTATAAAGTCAACTTCGTTCATTTACACTAGTTCAGTCGTTTTGCAATCATCAGTTTTCAAAAAATTTAAGATTTGATGAAAACAAAAATTTATCAAAAAAAACTTTTTATGGTACTGTACATCGAACATTTTCAAAGATTTAAAAGTAAAAACCATTTTGAAGTTTTTTTTTTTCAAATATTTGTTTTGCCCCCTGATTTTTCGGGCAGATTTTAAAGGGGGGGGGGGGGAGACTTTTTAAAATATTTGTACCAGCCTTATACAAGTCCAATACAAAATCCTAAAATATCACAAAAAAAGCAAAGCAATCCACTTTAACGACCCCCGGGTCTTTTGTGGTCTCTGTTGCAAGTTTCTGCTCATTTCTAGGCGTCCGAAGGTTATGTGTGGTGAGTCACTCAAAACCTCTTTTACGCTAATGGACCGACGTTTTACTTCCTCATCCGATAAAATATCACACTATTCTTTAAAATAACGTTTTCGTCGAAATTTTGAAAAAGAGCCAAGAGCCGCTCATTTTAATAAGCGAGCAAAAATGAGCGGCTCCTAAAAACGAGCGATTTTGCCCACCTCTAATGGTTAAGAAGCTAAACTAAAAATTGAAGTTATAATGAAACGATTCCAAATATCACTCCCAATCTCCGGGAGAAAATAAACAGAATAGATGGCGGAATCCGGACGGGGTCGGGCTGGCGGAAAATATTGGCTGATGCTGGTCACGTGGAGCATCATGTGTAACAATGCGGGACGATTCGGGAAGGGGGAAATCATGCGGGGCACGTGAGGCAGCAGAGGGGTCGAAATGACTATAAAAAGAAGTTGGAATCAAAACAAGAGTCATCCTCCCACACACTCACTGACAGACACATTAATGTAAAACACACACGCACGCACGAATACCCTCAAATAGGTCCAAGAAAAGAAACTTCCTCCGAGTCGTACAAATAAGAAACTCTTGGGATGACAACGAAGCAGGGAGGAAAAAGAAACTTGCCCTCTTTCGATTGAGCTGTGGTCCTGAAACATTGCAGTGCTTCTTTGAGCTGGCAGAGGTTGTTATTTTTCGATGCACTTCTCGTTACAATAATAACAACACCTCAGTTGCCACTTGAACCGGATCAGCGCCTGTCTTTTTCTGCCTGGACGTTACCGGTTCGGCGGAGAACGTTTCTTTTGTTGTACAAGAATTATTTTGAATTACTTAAATAATATTTAACAAAATATCAAAAGTATTTGATCTTCAAACAATCCAGAAGAGTTGATACCACCACCAACCTCGACCAACTTTAATCATAAGGTACCTTGGAAGGGCCTCCAAATCAACCCCGGTGGGCTCAAGCGCGAGGCTGGTCAGAAATTTGGTGAAATCAGCGCCAAAATATGCCGAAAGTGTCGAAAAAATAAGGCCCGAAATTACAGCCAACGAGAGGAAAAAAACCAAACTAAAGACCTGATTGAGGAAATCTCTCACTCTCACTGGGCATAGTTGGTTGACGTACTCGCGAAAGTAAACAAAAACGTGTTAAGACCTTCAAGTTGGACACCAAGACGCGAGGAAGATCCGTGTAAGACCTGCGACTCTCGGCGGGGTGCACGCAGAGATCATAAGTAATTCCACCAAGGCAAAGTTACGAAACCCTACCGCGAGAGATGCTGCTGCTCTTTTCAAGATTTTGTGTACCTTACTCGTGTGTGTATACGGCCTCAAGTATGTGCGCGCAAGAAGCAGCATCGTTGATCAACAGCAGAAGCACTGATCGCGCCGATGATGAGGCGGCTTGCTGGTGGAAGCCAAAGGAAGGTCTCTTGCTGGGTTGTGATGTTTGCGGTGGCCTGGACGAAACAGCAACAGCATCAGCATCCAAATCCAGATGCGGTTATGTGCGGTTTCAAGTGCGCCTCGGCATGAGGAATACCACGCGCTATGCGGCTACACGCGATGGAGATTACGGCGGCATGCGTTTGGGATTGGGACTTCTTGGACGATAGCTGCAGGCCTCTGGGGACCAGGAAGTGCACAACGATTATGATGCACAATTGGATGTACGTGTCGTTGGGGCCGCACCCATGCCGTGTTATTATCGTAACTTTTTTGATAGCTTGACCAGCTTTGAAATATTTGATTGCTTTTTTTTAATATTTACGTAAACAGACCTAAGTTTTAATATCCATGTTCAAAAAAATATATACGATCTAGACTCGATTATCCGAAGCCTCAGTTTTCCGAAGTTTCGATTATCCGAATGTTTGTATGGGCCTTGGGTAATCGAATCGTGAATATCTTTTTTCGTATTATTTTATTTTCTTATTTCAAACATCAAATTCAAGTCCTGCTACCCCAGTTTAGTCAAATTTGTACAGTTGATTGCACTTTACATTACAAAATGCATTTTTTCAATATTTCATCACCACCATTTTGGCTGCCATCTTGGATTTAAAAATTATAAATCGATTGTGTCACGTTCCCCAGAATGTACCGTCATTTTCAAAATTTCCAAAGTTTCCAAAATTTCCAAAATTTCCAAAATTTCCAAAATTTCCAAAATTTCTAAAATATTTAAAATTTCTAAAATTTCCAAAATATTTAAAATTTCTAAAATTTTCAAAATATTCAAAGGTTTCAAAATTTTAAAAAAGCTCCAAAATTTTCAAAACTTCAAAAATTTCAAAAAAAAAATATATTTTTTTTAGAATTCAACATTACCAACATTTTCAAAATTTCCAAAGTTTCCAAAATTTCCAAAATATTTAAAATTTCTAAACTTTCCTTAATATTCAAACCTTCAAAATTTTAAAAAAGCTCCAAAATTTTCAAAACTTCCAAAATTTCAAAAAAATATAATTTTTTTAAATTTTTCAGAATTTTCAAAATTTTTAAAATTTCCAAAATTTACAATTTTTTAAAAATTTCTAAAAATTTAAATGTTTTAAAAGATGCAATTTTTTTTAATTCAAAAAATTAAAAATTTTAATTTAAAAGGTAAAAAAATTTCTACAAACCAATTTATTTTTGGTGAAATTCAGTAAAGTTTTACTGAATTTTCATCTACTGAAATTTCAGTAAGGGACCATCCATAAACCACGTGGACACTTCAGGGGTATGGCGATTGTCCACGATCCATACAAAAAAGACAATTACGTTGTCCAATTTTGTATTTTCAAAAATATTCTAAAAAAACCCGATTTAATCCCACCTGGGGTGAGAAAGGGCCTTTCTTACTAAAGAATATAACAATGGTAGAACTTCTTTCAATTAATAACATCGACTTTGTTTATTTATAACGTCAGCACAAAAGAAAGTCTTATGATGAAAGCAATGTATTATGATGATATTATGAGTTTTATGAATGATATGATTTCCAAAAGAAATAAAAAACGCAATTTTCACCAAAAGAATATTTTTAATCGTACAATATGTTTGTACGTTTCTAATCAAACAAGCGTTTATGACAAACGCGATCATAGCAAGCTTCCCAACAACGCACACCGCGGTTTTGGTTTTCTAGTTTCGGTACGAGCCCTTTTGTGTGACTGTGTTGGTGTTTTGGTTCATCGTACCAGCGCACCAAGACAAGCAAAACCGAGGTACAAGTAAACCGCGTGTGCCGCACGGTGCATGGAAGCTAGCCATTCAGCTTCTACGAAAGTGACAGAGTCAGAGATAGCTATTTTTAACAACCGCACCACTACACACTCAATCGCGAGAACCTTAGGAAGAAAGCCATTGGAGTCGCCAGCATTGAACACTTTGAAAACGATATAAACGATGAAAAGCTTAGAAAGCTCCTATTATCCTATCCAATGAAGCCTGTTAAATAAACTTACGAAATCACGAAAAAATGAAGTCTACGTTTAGGCGATTTTAGGAGCGCACGGGAAACAAAATGATTGTAGCCGGATGAATGTCCTATGTCACAAAGGTTTTTGCATAAACATTGGACAGTTATGCAAAAACGGACAGGGCAAAAGAAACCGAAAAGCTACGATATCTTACATATTGAAGGAAACATCGGTAGACAAGCTACTACAAAAAGAGTATAAGTCGAGCCACAAAATATATGCGCCAGCATTCTCGCGCCAGTATTCGAAGCTCAACTTGACAACTTGTCGACTTGGCGACGAAGCGTCGAAAATCGATGCAGTGTGATTTTTTGACGATTTTTCCGATTAAAATTCATGCTTAATCGTAATATTTACGAAGAGGAAAATGACGTCCAGCCTTAAAGTAAAACCTATACCTTTCTTTAGTAAGAAAGGCAAAAAAAGTAAATCGTTCTAAAAATTGATCGGGATTGCCGATCGATGTCGAATTTGTTTCAGATGCTCACTCATGGTATGTACTATGAATGTAGCAAGAAATTTCGAATAAAATCAGAAATGAAAAATGTTGGCGAAGGCCACCAGGTGGGCTTTTACCTTTTTTTAGGGATTTTTTTTCTTATGGTAGGTCAATCAAACGACTCTAACTCCAGAACCATATTAGGAATCTGGATGAAAATTTGGGAGGTTGTAGGGCTCGAAAAATGCAATTTTTGAGATAAATAAAAGATATGAAAATGAAAAAAATTGACCATATTTCCATTTGAAAACTGTGTATTTTGTTGAAAAGTCTGGCCGCATTCGAAAACAGATGGATATTTCGAAATTTGCGCGGCAACTCGCCCAGGTTCAGCACACTAGCTTTCATCTGCATTTAGAAGAATCGAAATCGGATATATGGGAGCTAAGAACGGCGCGACACAAAATTTTGCAAAATTTTACCACATACGAACATCACTCGACCTTCACGGAATTTATTTTCTCAAAATTCGAGGGTTGGAGATAGACGAGTTCTGTCAAGGTGAATCAATAGAGCGTCGAAAATCGATGCAGTGTGATTTTTTGTCGATTTTTCCGATTAAAATTCATGCTGAATCGACATATTTATGAAGATGGAAATGACGTCCTGCCTTAAAGTAAAACCTATACCTTTCTTTAGTAAGAAAGGCAAAACTATTCTTTGAATCTACTTAGCGTTTTAATTCTGGGGAATTTTGGAAATTGTAAAAACATTATGAAAAATAATAACAAATCATATTAATATCTTATATTCAAAAAAGATTTCCATTTAAAAAATCAAATCTCACTATTATCACCCGTCCACATACCTTTCCTCTCTCAAAGGGGTGTGGTGTGACTTCGAAGCATAAACAAAACCTGATCTCCAGGAGAGATCAATGCCACGCTCTTCCAGCCTTTAATGCATGCTCCAGCAGAGGATTCTCGTGGATTAACGAATAGCAATGTTTGAATTTCCACTTCTTCTTGTTGCTTTCGTGGTTGCCTCCGTCCTCTTCAACGACATAAACCAGAAGCTTGTCGATCTGAACCTTGGACCAGAAATGTGAGACAAACTGGCTTTTTTATGATTGTCAATGAGTCAATAATTTGTGGAATGAAATGACTTAAACAGAATTTATGAATATTTTAAAACAGAAATGCCCAAAACTAAAAGCAAATAATTCTTCTTCAATAGTGTTTAAACCATTTTCAAATCATTGTCCAGAGTTTTCCCGAGCCCGTTCCCCGCTACCGTCGATGACCTGTCTAGCACGGGGTGAGCTCACCGAGAAATCTTGGAACGACTTGATTTTCTCTTCCAGGGAGAGAAGAATGCTGAAACGCCCTCACCATCGAAAAACAAGAAAAAAACAGTCAAGTCAAACATTATGCTTGAGTGAACGCGCTCGACGACCGAACCGATCGACCCCATGCAGATCGCTGCTGCTGGATGGATGCTACTTCTCACATACCGTCACATAAATAGCATAAATAATACAACCATCGCGCTACGGATGATCGCACCCTGCCCCTGACGAAGAGGGAGCAAAAAGGGACAGCAGCAAAAAAAAGCATAACATCAACATCGCAGTAGCTGAATGAGCAGCATAGATTTTAAATCTCTCTCCATGGGCTAAGTCGGCTCTCACCAACGCGCTCTCACTCAGAACAGTTTTCACTCATTCATAAATCACGTTTGTATAATTTTGTTAATTTTTAACAAACTCCCACCTTCATACAAAACATTGTTTCCAAATGAAATCAAGCATCCGAACCGAACATAAAGACTACGTAGTTTATAAACGTCTTCTAAGTCAATCTCAAAACGGGAGAGCATGGAAAGAGAGAATGAGAGAGCGCAAAAAAGAGAGTTTGACTTTGTCGACTTAGCGCAGCATAAACAACGGTATCACTTGTATGGGTGATCGGAGTCGTGTGGGTTGATCGTGCCTGTTTGCGTGAGAGAGGTACCGTTGTGGGTGTAGTTGTGAAGCGTAGCGGACCGACCGAGATGGTCGGCTGTGTTCTTTACCGTTAGGCGGGGTGGCTTTGAATGAATGGGGTTAGTGTGGTGGTGAGTGAGAACGGTTTGCTACACATCAAATTGTATGTTTTTTTCCAGATATTTCTAGCAAAACCGTGTAAATGTAAAAATGTAATGCAATAATACAATGTTTTTCATAAAAATAGTTTAGTTTTAAAATTGAGTTCTATTTTTCAAGTCCTTAAAAAAGAGTTAAACAATCTAATCACTAAAGATAATATTGATTTGATACTGGATAAAAAATTTAAAAGCAAAAAAGAAACAAAATGAGCAGTCTATATTTTTATAACATTTACATATTTTGTAAAGATGAAATGTTAAAAATTGATGAGAGAAATTTTTAAAAAGCAAATCAATTTTTTTTAAATACAATCCAGACTCGATTATCCGAAGGTTTGTATGAAACTAAGAATAATCGAATCATGACCATAAACATTTTTTTCGCTTTTATTATTTTCTTTATTTTTGACATCAACCTCAAGTACTGATCATTTTTGTATGGAACGCTGCCAAATTGTATGGAGACTTGTAAGGACAAATAAATAAAGCAAAATGCCTTTCAAAGAGTTTCAGCCAATATTTTATCAAAGTGGCATGAGAGAAATTCTACACGAATTAGATAATATTTGCATTTTTCTTAAATACGCCTTATTATTTTAATAAGAAAAATAAATAAGATATTAAAAAAAATAAATTAAAAATAAATTTTTAAATGTCCAAATCTAAAAATCCAGCAAATAGTCGGGTATGTGGTGTAGGGTAAGATTTGTGTTATTATCTTGGATCTATTTGGTATATTTATTTATATTTATTTACCAGATCACCACTTATTCCCTACACATTTGTGAAATTCGGCAACAAAACGATTTTTTTTTAAATTTCAAAACTAAGTCTAATCTAATAAAACTGGCAAATTGGGCATATGGAAACAAAAGACCAAGTGTCATCCAAGTTTGAAAAAAATACAAAATAAAAATTGTGAAAACCAAATAGCTTAAAATTTTCAAAGCTAGCCTATAATTTTCGTATAGTCCTCAAAATCATTGTTCACATCATTAACTTGACAAAAATTATATAAAAACTCAGACTTAAAAGTGTTAAACTAAATTTACATTCATTTGAGTAATTCATAAAATTTCTTGTCGAGGAATTGTGGAGTTTGGTTTTAGTGGTCCAATATACCAAGTTTTTTTTTTTGCTTTTTGGGTGTTTCTGAATACTACCGTAAACGTTATAAAAAATGGATTTAAAAACTCTCAAAAAACAAATATGTGTTGTTATTGAGCTTTGAAAATTGTACACAACAATTCTAGATGATTATAATTAATAATCTTAATTCCTGGACTCGTGGAGTAGGTGTAAGCGTGGTTGACTCTTACCCAGTCGACCTGGGTTCGATCCCAGATGGTCCCGATGGCATTTTTCGAGACGAGATTTGTCTGATCACGCCTTCCGTCGGACGGGGAAGTACATGTCCCCGGTCTAACCTAGAGGTTAGGTCGTTAGCTCAGTCCAGGTGTAAGAGTCGTCTCCCTGGGTCCTGTCCCGGTGGAGTCGCTGGAAGGCAGTTGGACTCACAATCCGAAGGTCGTCATTCGAATCCCGGGGTGAGTAGAAGCTTAGGTGTAAAAAGAGGTTTGCAATTACCTCAACAATCAAGCCTCCGGACATCTAGTTTCGAGTAGGAATCTCGCAATCGAGAACGCCGAAGCAATACTGTAGAGCCTAGAGCGAATAATTTGATTTTGAATTCAGAACAATTCCAACCTCCCACCACCCTTCGGTTCCTGTCCAACAAAGCCAAAGGGGGCACACGACCGACCGACTCCGACTCTGCTCTTAGCTCTGTGTGCACTGGTCATCAATCGGCAGCATCTCACACACCGACACCGAGTCGACTTAAGCCATGTACAGTTACACCATCGCTCGCCCTCATCTACTTCTGTATGCTGCTGCTGTGTGGCAAAGATCATCACACTGTGCTCTACCTCTGGGCGCGTGTGTGTGCGTGCGCCGCGGCGATCCGTTCTTTTCAGGGGTCGGCTCTCTCGGGCAAGTTCCGTTCGATTATTGTCAACTCAACCGTACGTCGGAACAGTCGTGTGGATTCTGCGCGCGTGTGTAATTTCCTTTACATTTCTCACTAATCGGAACAGTAATACAAACCTTTTGTACAACACCCGTTTTGGCATTGCGCTAGAGTAGCGATAAAAGTGTTTTAGTCGCGCATACTAGAACACGCACACGTACGCCGACAACGACTAGGCTCGTTTTACGCGTGAAGCTTAAGCTTTGTTCTAAGCTTGGTGATTCGTGGTACTTAAGCGTGGTTTTTTTCGCTCGGTAAATTCGCGTCCGCGAGGTCGTCCATATTCGCGAAAAAGTGCACATTTTGGTGCCCGCAGCACGCCCGCACAGACTCAATTAGTGCTCGTTTGAGGGAAATTCCGAAACAGATTGGAGCCCGCAGCAGAAGGCGACGGCGCGACAGCGAATGACCGTGTGAAGAGGAGGGGCCAAGGAGCAGCTTACCGACCGACACAGTGTGTGAATAGAGAGTGTGGTGTGTAGTGCGCACGAGCGACTTAGGGCGGCGCAGAGTAGTGTGAGAAGCGCGAGGGCGCAAGTGTTGGTGACGAATAAAAGTTTATTTTTTTAAATCACGATTTTTTTGGAGTCGTCACCGAAAAAAAGAAATTGGTTTTGGGGGAGAGAAAAAAAAACACGCGAGTGAAAGGAAGAAAGAGAAATTTTGGCAAAACAAGTTGGAATTCCGATGGAGATGCAACACTGAGTTCGATCTAGGTTGGATACTGGCAGAACCGAGTCCGAGTTGCGCGGAGTCTAATCTGAATCTCTATCTCTATTTCTCCACTGCAGTTGTTGAGTGCATTTGATACAGAAGAGAAGCTCGAAGAAGCGATTGATTCGCGTAGAACGGAAGAAATTGTACAAGCGGTTGAGCGAACACACATCTACAGGCCACAAGATGAGCACGTACAGCAATTCGGACAACTCCCAGTCGACGCAGAGCATTGCGGACTATCTGGCACAGTTACTTAAGGATCGGAAACAGCTGGCGGCCTTCCCGAACGTATTCAACCATGTGGAGCGCCTGCTGGACGAGGAGATCTCCAAGGTACGAGCCTCGCTCTTCCAGATCAACGGCGTCACGAAGGAACCGCTGACGCTGCCGGACGCCGATGGCGAGCTGATCACACTCAACGAGAAGGTTTACGTGCCAGTCAAAGAACATCCGGACTTTAACTTCGTGGGTCGAATTCTCGGACCTCGCGGAATGACTGCGAAACAGCTTGAGCAGGAAACCGGCTGCAAGATCATGGTCCGGGGGAAGGGCTCGATGCGGGACAAGAAGAAGGAGGAAGCCAACCGGGGTAAACCCAACTGGGAGCACCTGTCCGACGATCTGCACGTGCTGATCACCGTCGAGGACACGGAGAACCGAGCGTCCGTCAAGATCAAGCGAGCCCTCGAGGAGGTCCGGAAACTGCTTGTGCCACACGCCGAAGGCGAAGACGAACTCAAGAAGCGACAGCTCATGGAACTGGCCATCATCAACGGCACGTACCGGGACTCCAGTACGAAGGCCATGGCCGCCGAACTGAACTTCGAAACGACGTTCGACGGCTGGAAGCAGCTCGCGAACGAGCACCGTCTTATGAACCCCGCGGCCATCAACACGCTCGCCCAGAACCAGCTGGCCGCTGCGGCACGAAATGCCGCCAACCCGCTCGGCGCTCCGCTCATCCTGTCGCCACGAATCTCAGTGCCAACGACCGGCGCTAGCCTCATCCCCGGCTCGGCGCCACCCACCATGGACCACACCACCGGCCTCTTCTACACGACCGCGCCCTACGCTGACTACGCCAGCTACGCCGCGTTGGCCGCCGCCGGAAACCCGCTGCTCCAGGAGTACGCCGATCACAGTGTAGGTGCAATCAAAACTCAAAGAAGGCAATTCGCGCCTCGAGATCATCCTTACTAAAACCGGGCTAGGGGGCAATAATCAGCAATTCAACACACGCATAAAACACACATAATTTATATATATACTTCTATTATATATACATAACTCTATTTTTAATAACTTTTTTGTTTTTAATCATTGTTAATTCTGAAATAGTTATAAACAAAACTGCACTCACATCTAATAATAATAATTCAAACAACCAAGATCTTACACATCTGATAATAACTCTATAGCAGCGTTTAGAACTCTATTAAAACCTATTGTCAATAACGATCTAAAAACTAAGCAGATTAAGGAGGTAAGAAAAAAAAAACCCGCACAAACAAAACACTAAGTCTCTTTACTTAAACCCCAAAACAAAACAACAACACAAAAAATATCATGCTCTTCCACCACAATCTCTACAAACGACCGTGCAGGCGCGCTCTCGGTTATCAGCCGAATGTTTTCCCGAATGACTAACGCCCCGTAGTAGAGTAACGCACAGACAGGCAGACTTGAAACTTTTATTTATTGTTTTGTCAACAGTAACGGTCACTTTGAATTCAAACATTCTAAGAATCACGTCTGCTTGTCTGTGCTTAAACCTAAACCCGCATCAACACTACTTTTTACTCTCATCTCCCTGCCCCTGATCCAGATTTTTATTTTCATTTAGTGAATTGTGAATCCTCCGTGCTTGAAATGATATTTAAAAGCAACAACACACACAAACAAGTATCCCACCTTTCACGTTTACTCACAAACCATTTTTTTTTTAAACATTTGCACTTCTATTGCGATGAAGTTTTGCGGTGCTCAAAATATCACTTTTATGTTTTTTATTGAGTTTTTTTGTTGAAATGTTCTCCAAAAGTTTTCAAGGTGTTTATAAAAAAAATAAAACAAGGATCATTTAAAATATAGCAATTTAAAGATGATGAGAGAAATTCAAATGAGAAAGAGAGAGAGGTAAAAAACTCTCTCCGACATAATCGTTTTTTTGTTATTTTTTCTTCTGTTAGAAATCCTCTCATAAAAAATTATGCAGTATTGTGTAAAAACCTAATTCTGCGTAAATATTAGAAACCCGTTTTTTTCTACAAGTAATCTAATTTTTTTCTATTTTTTCAATTTTGAAATGAAAAACTTGAGTGCAATATGTTTCTGAAAATGACAAAAGCAGTGATATTTTGAGCAACGTGAAAAATCATCCATCTAGCAAAATAATCAAACAAGAGTTGAACAAAACAAACTCAAAAACATAATCTTAGTATGCCTTGCGTATGAACGAGAAAGAGAGAAAGAAAGATGCATATTCGATAGATCGTTTTTCGTATTAACTTGGTGCCATGGTAGTCTCGAAATATTTACCCCCCACAAACAAAACAAACAAACAAAAAATGCATTGTTGGTTTCGCGCGTGTCAGTTTCAGTGACAATAGGAATTCAGCGAGAGAGAGTGATTGTCACTTTCTCCAATCAAAAAAGCAAAGTATTCTTTAATTTTACCGCAACACAAATTTAACGCAAATATGTTAAACAAAACAAACAATCCGGACTCACTTACGCGCACTTGTAAATTAAATAAACGCAAGTGTCGCATTTCGCTAGGAGCTGTTGCGTGTGCTAATATTGTTTATTGTTTAGAGAAAAATATATTAGATTTGGGCTCGGCTCGGCGCCGAGCGCAAGTAAGCCGTGAGATTTTTTACGATTTATTTTACTTAAAAAGCAAAATCTTTATTACACAAAAAATCAATGCAGAATCCTCGATTCTCACGCATTAACTTAAAATGCAAACACGCACACACACAAACACACTGACTCACACACTCGTACACAAACAGGAAGTGTGTGGGACAAGAATAACACGTAATCTCAGAAATTATTAATTATTAGATGTGTTTTTAACTGTTAGGAGTTAACTTATACATTGTATAGTGCGCTAAGTGGACAGGCAGGCGGAGCAGAAACAAAATAATTTTATTTTTTCCGCACTAGCAAGATGGAAACAAGTCTATATTTTATATATTAACGTATTAACAAGCAAGAAAACAAACAAAAAACAATTGCAAATGGAATTGCAAATAAAACAATAACGTAACTAGCAAATCAACAAAAAAAGGAATGAAGAGGAATGCAGAGGCGGATGGAATCAAAAAAGCAAACAACAAATGCAAGAACCCAATAATAACTAATCTGAAAACAAAACTAGCAAAAAACAATCTCTTTTTATTCTTCTGATCATATTGTTATTAATAACGCTATCACAATCTCTTGATTAATATGCCTTACTATGTAATACTTTCGAATGCAGAATGCGCTGAACATCATTCATTTGTGTGTGTGACTGGGCAATCCAAAAAACGGATAACGCAAAACAAAACAAAAAAGAAAATAACTGTGGTGAAAGTTTGCGCAACCTTGTCTCTTCTGTCCAACTCTGTACTAAAAACCCGTTCACGATTGTCGTCTGCCTATAGCGAGTAAGAGACACACACACACACAGTTGCTGATTGGAATAACAAGTCTAATGCGCGTGCCTCTTTGTTAATCAACACTAAGCAAGAAAAGGGATCAAACATCTTACAAAAATAACCCACGCGTATTAATGCAAGCGCGCTGCACTCACTCACCTTTGTGAAACGGGGAAGGAAAAGGATGCCCGAATGTGTTGCAACCGGAAACCAGTAAGGAAAAATTAACCCATCATTAACATTGTAATCATTTTCTATTAATTTGGATTAATATTAGTGTCTCTTCTTGATAAGTAATGATGATTAATAGTAACACGTACAAGCAGACCGCCGACTAAATAATTTCTAATTTGTCTAACCACAAAAAAACGGCCGAATAATAAGCAAATAAAACCACAAGTCCGCAAAAGAAACTCAACATGTTATTAATTATTAATCTACTATCTCTTATCATTATTAACGATTTTCTTAGATTAATGATTCAAGTGCACTTCTAGCAATAATAAAAATAAAATTATTACTAAATAACAATAACAACTACTTTTTTATTTATCTCAACACTCACCTCTTCTTACTCACCCCGATCATGCTCTCTCTCTCTCTAATTTCCATCTAATCGTCGAAAATAATCCCCCTCTCTCTCTACTCTACCTATATCGTCGTCTAACCTTTGCGTTGCGGGATGACACTGCGCCTGTTTCTAACGAATTCTAACTCTTTGCCTTCATTTATCCGATAAATTTGCCCATTTCGATCACAAACTCTCAACTCTCTGGAAACAAATGAGCTTCGCCTGTGGTGCCGTTTCTGACGGAAATAATCCACCCATGTTGCACTACTCAACGAAAATAACATAATATTGATAGAATGTCATTTTTGATCAGAATAAGCATGGTCGATACTTTAGACTTCAATGTTTAGAGCGATATTGTGATTTTTTTTTAGGAATCTTTCCAACAAAAGTTGACTTATTGTCTAGTTTGTGGATCATATTTTAATCTTTGGTGTATTCCAGTGATTAAAAAACATCAATAAAGTTTTAATGAGTACTCACTGAGAGGAAAATGTCAGTAAACATTGATAAAATAACAAAATTCGACATTTTTGAAGTTGATGTCAGTAAACGCTTAGTTTGTTCAAGGTATGATAAATGTGAGCTTCCTGAACATGATCCAATCGACACAATGGAATTTGAGTGGATTCCCTGTTTATAAATAAAATTATAAATTTAGGGCATTATTTAAGCAACCATGCGCACCCACGTTTATCTATGGGGGCGCATGGTAGATCAACATGATTCCATAGCATTTTACCATTATATTTACTAGCAGGGAATTCATTAAAAATTAGTTCGGTGGATAGAAACGTGTTCCGAGAGCCCAAATCTATCATACCTTGACAAAACTTAAGCATTCATTGACGTCAACTTCTAAAATGTCAAGTTGTGTAATCAAACTGGACAACACAATGTTCAAGAGCCGTAATCGTCAACAAAAAGAGACTTTTACTCTCTCTCTTGTGTGCACTGTTTGTTCAGAAAACCTTTAAAATTATCCGATAGCCGATTGACTTTTACATGTTTGGAATCTGGTGTTGCTAAAGGAGGTATTAGACTATGACAAACAAACAAACAAACTGGCACTTTTTCGTGTTTGACAGTTTGCCAAACAAGCAAGCAAATGAAAGCAAACAAACAAGGCAGACAAACTGTCAAAAAGTGCTTGTTTGTTTGTTTGATATAGCCTAATACCTCCTTAACGAAAATGTCAGATTTTAAGGGAAGTGTCGTTTGGTAATTAATGCTCTTTTGAGACATCATCATGTTTCAATTCCATCGTTTAGGAAAGTTCATTGCTGATTAATTCATTCAAAATATTTAGAAATATCTCTATTTTTCTATCAAAGATATCCAAAAATAATATTTTCAAAATCACAAGTAGACTGCTTTTTACGATCAAAAATTATTCTAGCTTTTATAACGATACTACTCACTGACAAAAAATAATCCCGGGTCTGTTGAAAGTCTGCTCTCTGTCCGAAGCGTACCTGTAAGCCTGCTGCCGCTGAATGTTACTTATAACGTGATGAATCTTACGTGACAGGTATAACTGTGTTCGTCCTCTAAGCGTTTATGTTTAGTAAATTTTGCTTTAAGTGTGTAATAATTGTTGTGATACTTGAATTATTTTAAATCGTTAAACTCACGTAAAACGATGAATTCATGACAACCAAGTGCCATCAGTGCGGAGGGAATCGGTTAGTGTTAATTTAAACTGTAAATAAGTCATAATTTAGCTGTCAATTCTCAATCTGTTTGCCACCGCGTTGCGTTGGATAGTTTTGCAACACTCTAAAAGTTTTTTTTTGTGGCAAGCATGGTGAGATTTTAATGTTGGCAGATATTTTTACACCATTTGATAACGAATTGGATCGTTTTAAAATTGAATCTCTTCTCCAGCTCTTAAAGTGACAGGAATGTCGATGGAATCGTTAACATCCCAACCGTTAACCTTCTGCTTATCAAATCAATTTCCCCCCCGATTGAGCCCGACATAATCAGCCATACTTAAGAACATCCATAAAGTAAAACCTGAAACATCGTTAAAAAAGTTCGAAACTGTCGCCAGCAAGTTTATTTTTTATCACCCTCGCGCTCCATGTCGTGTATCTAATACATTTTAATACGAAGTTAGAAAAAAAATAAAACAACTTAAAAGGACCGGTTCGATCCCCGAGAACGTCTTCATTAACATACCATTAAAAACTGGAAGTGTCACTCGCGCGATGCAATCGCGGTGCATGTCTGCATGATTCTTTGAGCAAGATTGGCGATCCCGACACCGATGGAGATGTTTTGTAACGGCTGTGCAAAGTTATGTTCGCGAAACTTGTTAAGGAATTAGGCAAAGATATTTGTGATTATCGATTAGTGATTTATGACTACAGTCCAGACTCGATTATCCGAAGCCTCGATTACACAGTCCAACAAGATTTTGTCTCTGAGACGAGTATATGTGTTCCTAGTAGAATTTTGCCTGCTGAATCCGAATCCGGGTCCAGAATTTCTCCAAATGGTCCCAATTTTGAGATACACCCGTTTGAAATGTTAGTTTAGGCCAAAATTAGCGACTTTGTTGACTATTTTACAAAAGAACTATTGAATAAACAACTAAAACAATACATGTATCTTAAAGTTCACGTTTTTCCCTTTCTGAACAACCCCTGGTTTTTAAAATTTGATTGTTTCTACGCATATTTATAACCGTTTTAAAATTATATTTTCAGTTTGTTCTCATTCAAGTTTTTCCAACTTGCATGCAAGTCAAATTCTAATTTTAAAATGGCTATAAATATGCGTAGAAACAATCAAATTTTAAAAACCAGGGGTTGTTCAGAAAGGAGAAAACGTGAACTTTAAGATACATGTATTGGTTTAGTTGTTTATTCAATAGTTCTTTTGTAAAATAGTCGACAAAGTAGCTAATTTTGGCCTAAACTAACATTTCAAACGGGTGTATCTCAAAATTGGGACCATTTGGAGCAATTCTCGACCCGGATCCGGATTCAGCAGGCAAAAATCTACTAGGAACACATATTCTCGTCTCAGAGACAAGAAACATTTGATTTTTTGTTGAACTGTGTTATCCGAAGTTTCGATTATACGAAGTTCGATTATCCGAAGTTTTGTATAGGACTTCGGATAATCGAATAACGAACAAAATTTTTTTTTGTATTTTTTCATTTTGGATTTTTTTTTCATTTTCTTATTTTTAACATCAAATTCGAGTTCTGCGATCCCGTTTTAGTCAAATTTGAATGGTTGATTGCCTTAAAAATTACCAAATGCCATTTATAAGTATTTCGTAACAGCCATTTTGGCCGCCATCTTGGATTTAGAAATTCTAAATTACTTTAGAGTAGTTTATGGGTCATACTGAAGCTTGACCATCAAAAATAAGACAAAGAAAATTTTTTTTCGTGATTCGATTATACGAAGTAAAATTCATCTGAAGCCTTCGGATAATTGAGTCTGGACTGTACTCATTTTAGCTTCGCATTCGCTTGGAGACCGTGATTTTAGCGGATTGCGGACTGGATTTCGCCATGTATATTTGCCATATTTCCAGGAAGGAATTTGGAAGATGGGAAGTGTTGATGCTCCACTTTTTTAAGGGGATAAGGGAAAATCTCCACGGTATCCCCCTTAGGTCTAATATTGCTTCTAAAAAGTTCAGTTATCTAAAGGATTGTTTGTTAATGTTATTTTTCATAGTTTGAAAAGCGTACTTGTTCTTAAGGAGAGCTTGCAAATCTAGCGTAGCTGTTCAACCTTGAAGTTTAATTAACACGTTAATCATTCAAATTTTTATGACGATTGCACTTTTGGAAGACGTTACACGCGTGGAATTCGAAATGCTTCACGACTGAAAGCGCTTTTTTACGACCTGCCAAGCTGCTCAATCAATTAACGTTGAAGCGTCTCCAGGGCCTCGTTCTAGATTTGTGATCCGACTTCCAATACTTCAACAAGAGGGGCGCATTTTCTTGGGGCATGTCCCACGGGGTGAACAGGTCACCTCCATCAGCCATCGTGGCCATCCGGAAGGTACTGCACAGTCCCTCCTCTCAAGCCGGCTTAAACCCAGCTTAAGTTGCAGTTATTATTAATAACAGCACGTCATTGACGTTCGCTACTTGCTCTGTACAGCAAAAAAAAAAACAAATGCTGAGAAGGGGTTACAACTTGCAAAACATAAAGCGCTTTGTACAACCGGGGACGACTGCAAACGATTGCCGCCGCGCGATTATGATGATGTTTTCGTTTTTCTAGAGCGCAGCAATGACTTGGGACGACGTCCACCACCCTGAATGGGTTTCTTTCAAGTTTCTCACACGAGCTAAAACAGCATCTCTCGAGCGGGATTGCTGTTCTGTTGAGGCGAATAAATGGGCAAATATGTGGGGCTGTCACCCCGACTTGGGCAGAATACGCTGCATTTCGATGACCGGTTATTGCTTTGAGAGATCTCCGGCATGATCGATTGAATTGAACCGGTGGGGTAGTTTGCACGAGTTGTTGAGATGGTTGGCTAGTAGTATTTCACTAAAATAGGGGATAAGTCAATTCTGAGTCTTCTTAGCTTGTGCTGATTTGTAATACGTTTCAAAAAATCACTTGAAAGGCAACGAAAGATAATTACTTCTGTCAGCCTGACTGACACTGCATAAATAGTGGCTCGTTTAATCAAACTGCTAAAAAGCATTTTCTTTCAATAACATTTCTCAACCCATCCGTTTCCTGAAATCTAGGAAAATGTCTGTGAATGTCCAACTAACTATCGTTTCCAAAAGTTGATATTTTTCAGCTTTGAGATCATCTGAAGAAAAAAAAACAAATTCATTCCAAAAATAAGTCCTTCCCAAATGTTAGTCTCGATCTGCACCAAATCAATCGACCGATCGGTCGTCGAAAACCGTTTCGACCTCCCCGAAACTGCTGCCATCACGTAGCCAGAGGAAATTTAACGAGCAAACAAGGAAAATACAACAAACCAACCGGCGCGGCGGCCAGGATGTAAATAGACCCCGTGATTACTTTCGCCATTTTGGCGTGCAGCACACACGGTCCAAAATTAGATGACCGGCTTATCTTGATGATGTGTGTAAGGGGGGGGGAGGGGGTACCGTTTGGCCGTCAACTCTATTGTAGAGGTGGCTTCCGTAGCGTTTCTTACGGACTTTGTTGAGAAATTTCTGCGAGGAATTTGGAAAACTTTGGAGAAAAACGTGCCGTCGGATTGCAGTCTGGATTTTGTCATGTAGATGATTTCCAAGCTCAGGTTATGCAGGAATTGAGCATTGGGAATAAAACCAATTCTACCAGGACAGATCCGCATTACAATGACAGTCATCCCTGTAACGACATAGGTAGGAAACGAAATTTGGAAAATGGAGATTCTCCATATTTTTAAGGGGATAAGGGAGACTCTCCACGTTATCAACAAATAAGCTTTGCTTGGAGTTCAAAACAAGCATCAATGTTAAGCGAGATGAGTTGTTGTCAACGTCTAAGGTTAAGTCCTTTTGATATGTTACCTCAGAATCAGCCGGCTTTGAAAAGCTAAAAGGTCTAGGAAACACCCTAAGCAAGCGTTACAACCCTTTGATACAACCACGAAAATAGAACCAACTCTTTCACTTTAATCAAGCTCAGAATACAATTGATTGTGAAAACAACGCAAACATTCCAGAACAAAAAGCATTCGTTTTCTCCCCAAACCACACATAAACAACCCAGCATCAGTCGGTCGTCCTCAGTCGCGGCTAAGCCGAAAATGTGTTACACTGCGCGCGTCTGCTTATTTTAGTATATTTCATCCACAAACACGGACGTACCGCGACGTTCACGCACACACCACCTCAAGCGTGTGTGTTTTAGTTGTCTCGTTACTTCGTCCGGCCGCGAGATGCCCCCGCGTTGTCATGACTATAAATAATTTCGCGGTTTCACCGACTTCAACTCATGGACCAAGCGTTCCAATCTCGCCACGCGCACCTGTATTGGTACCGGGCCGGGCTTGTATTGGTGCCAGTGACTTAGTTTAAACCTCTGGGGCACACACAATCAGCCCAGAAGAAGATGCTGAGGCTGTTGTGGTGGATGCTGGATTGCCACAGAGATGATGGTGTGTGCGACTGGCAAACAGATCAACGGAGAGTTGTGTTTGCGCTCAATATGGCTGTCAACTCGGGGACGTCGTTTTCACTCAGCACCCCCTCCTGAGGAGTGATAGAAGCGATGTACTCGAGATTACCCCGATGCGTGTACTTTGAGTTAGAGTGATTAGTCATTGTCGTGCGCGATCAATGATGTTATCTGTTGGATGGTTTTGGTATCTTCAGAATCTCTGACGACTGATAATTTGTTGTTGGTCTTTTTCAATCTCGTTAAAATATCTCATGATGTGTTTAGGCCGTTGCAAATATTTTTCAAAGTTTATGTCGCCCCCCCCCTTCAAAATTGGTCTGAAAAATCAGGGGGCAAAAAAAATAATTTTCCAAAAAACTTCAAAATTTCCATGAAAATAGAAGTCTAATCAACTGAAAACAATCTAAAATGCATTTTTCTGCAATGATAATCATTTTTAGCATGTTTGGGCTTGTTTAACAATGTTTTGAATTTTTATGCAATTCCAATGTACAGCACGGCAAACAAATTTTTTCGCAAAAAATGTTTTTTTTGTCAATACTTAGATATTTTGGAAACTAATGATGGCTAAACAACTGGACAGGTGTATGATGCCTTTTTAAACACTTTTTTCATTCAAATGTTGAAACCATGGCTCGTAATTTCAATTTTTATTTTTTTTTTGCCCCCCCCCCTCGACTTTGGTCAGAGTCGAGGGACATAAACTTCAAAAAATATTTGCAACGGCCTTACATTTGGATTTGGTCGCAATGTTTACTTAATCAGTTAAGGTTAAGGAGTTGCTATTGAAAGTTTAAGTTTGTATGTACATTTTTAGAAAAAAAAAAATGGGGATGAAATGTCAAAATTTTCGATTTTTTCCCAATAAAAACACAGTTGAATGGAAATATTGTCAAGCGTAAGATTCTAATGTGAAATTCAACGTTCAAAAATTTTGTCGAAGAGTGCAAACCGATCCGACTTGATCCTGAAAAATTACACAGAAAAAAAGTTGAATTTTGGAAGTTTGAAAATTTGGTTGGTTGAATATTACCTGGGTGCAGAATAGTGGTTCGCAAAGCAGCCTCAATTTTGAACTGTCAAAGCGGAACCAATTTATTGTTCGCAAAATGCTACCAGGAAGTGGCAAGTATTGTGATCGATCTATAATTTATTTTGTTTTGTCATCACGTGGAAAACAAAAAAGGCCTTTTTTGGTCTCCCATCGTTTAGTCTACGAAGAAAAAAAAGCGCGAAGAAGTTATTTTTTCAGCGAAAACTTTAACATCAACAGATCCAAAATGTTTAAAAACAATTCACTTCAGCAGCAAAAAAATATGTCACGCTTGAGCTTGAACATAGCCTTCTACTTTATTTATGTTTACAGCTGTAGTGCAGATGTATTAATGGGGAGCAGTGGGGAGCTTTCGAAAATCACGTTACGCATTCTGTCTTTTCAGCACCCGGAATATTACCTCTTTTTGTGTAATATTACTTAAAAAATGTGTTAAAAATGTGAACCTGATGAATATTCATCAAAAACTGATGAAAATTCTTCATTTTCAGATTTAAAATTAATCATTTTTTTGACACAAAATCTAACTTTGTTTTGTGTATTTGCGATTTAAGAAAGACGTTTTTATATGAAAAAATATTTTTCACTGATTTTAACGAATATTACCACATCCGGTTGATATTTTCCATCTAATCCATTGCAAAACCCATCTCCAAGTGATATCTCCTAACCAGTCGCCGGTTCAAGGTTTGGTGCAAGCGGAACCCTATCGGACAATAAACTCATCAACTTTATCCTCAACTATTCGTTAAATGGCGAATAAACGCCACACCCCTGCTGTGCAGCAGCAGCAGCTTCTGCAAACACAGCTTCTGTCGATAATTTCTTCTCAATTAGAAGCTCGTCTGTATGGTCGTTAGGAGAAGCTCACTGTAGTGGGACATGATGGAGATTTACATGGAAATAATGAAGATTTACATGGAAATGATGCACTTCGAAAAAAAAAACTGAATTATTTCCGAATAGAGCAAATTCAAAATGACCGTTATCTTTGGCAATAAAATACAATGGATTTCCTCGTCTGCTTGTCTGTTAGCAGAGGTTCTCTGTAGTGGGACATGATGAAGATTTACATGCAAATGATGTAGATTTACATGGAAATTATGCACTTCAAAAAAAAAGATCAAATTCAAAATGACCGTTATTTTTGGCAATAAAATACAATGAATTTCCACGTCTGTTTGTCTGTACAGTGTACACCCAGGCTTGCTTTTTGTTGCTAAAGTACTTCCCTTGTCATTCCGCAAATCGTTAGGACAGGGGAAAATGCATGGTGTCCCTGTCCAACAAGTTAATGACTTCACTCTCTCTCTATCACTATCATTCGCGGAACCAGCATCACTCGGAGTTGCGCAAAAATTCACGCATTGTCACTATGAGCCTCACGTAGCGTCAGCCTCATAAAATAACAATAATAACTTGCAACGACGACGACGACGACGTCGGCTACGTATGCGAAACAAAATATGGTGTGTGCCATTTAGTACTTAAACCTGCGCGCGAGTTAAGCCAAAACAGTATTTATGTATTTATTTATGTTGTGTGTCGCGCTCTTTAATGACACTATAGAACTTTCGCATACTAACAGGGTAAACACATACCTTGGGTGGCGGTTGGTTGAGACCAGGGTGGGACTGTCCACGAGCATGACAACTATTCGCCAGTCATGGAGTTTGAAACAGTTGGTTTTATTTTCTGCATTTCACCTTGTAATTTTATTGTCGATTGATCATTCACAAATCAATAGTTTTACAACAGTCGGAGTGGAATTATACTTGAAGATAGAGTAAAATGACCCCGATTTTGTTTGATAGGTTTATGGTAACACCGAGAGTATGATGCTCTCGAATTATCTATCTACTATGTGAGAGTTTAAACTCTTCTTACTCATCGAGTCGTGGTGGTCGATACTGTAAAGGCACGTTTTATTAATACGAAGATCATGGGATTAATTCCCGAAGTAGTTTTTCGCTCTTTTTTTTTTTTAATTTAAAGAACTTTTTTCAAATTAGTTCACTTAAAAAGTAGAAAAATCCAATTAACGACAGGCTACTGTTTTTTTTTCGCAACGCTTCCGAATTCCACAATTGGCAAAAATATTTAGCACATATGCTAAATTTTGCTGACTGCATGATAAACAATGGTGGCTCGCGACCATCATGACTTGGCCAAATGCACTAATCAAGGCACGGCGGTCTGTTTGAAGGAGGTCGAACAAAAAAGACTGGCAGTCACGACTAACCAAACCCCCTTCCTTCCTCTCTCCGTTTTTTTGTGTTTGCTACTATTGTCGCGAAACTCAAAGAAAAGCTATTAATCTGTACTCACACCACTAGTCATTGCGGGGTTAGTTTTTTTTTCCTGAAACTGCTAATGCTCTCTCAAATCACACTACTAATTGCATCACACTAACGAAAAAAGGTTGCGCGGGGACGCCATTCTTGTTTTTTGTTTTGTTTTTGCGTGAGTTTTTTTGGTGTCGTGTAAAATTAGCGTTAATTCGGAGAGAAAAGGAGATCAAGGAAAAGCAATGGAAAACCTTTAAAATTAGTCAAATATGCTTGCTACAAACACTCGAATAACTGCTGCGGACGGAAACAAAAATGTATTAATTATGAAATCAAGTACAACTGTTAGGCTTGCGCTGGCTTCTACTTTAATTATATTTAAATCAAAACAAAACAAACAAAAAAACTAGCAAATGTGTTAAGGAAGGATTTCAAACGCTAAGAGTACGCCATATGTCATGACCAGCCAAAAGTTTACACCTTAATATAATACGTTAGAGAACTATATTTCCATATTTGTAGATAAGAGCGTGAGATGTTGCTTCTATAGAACAAATAAACCAACAAATGTAATCGATTAGGGAAAAAAAATAAAACAAGTACTCATCTACAAAACAAAAAATATGCTAATAATGTAACCACAACCTGGAACGTACTTCATATGTTTGTGAAACAAATAATAATCGTAATAATATTTAATATACCTATAACCGCTCAAAAAATGTTGAATAAAACACAACCCAACTGACCCCAACTAGTTTTAATTTCACGACCTTTCTTGACTAATGTGCCTAATCAATCTCTCGTTCTACTACAACAACAACCAAAAAAAAACAACCGTTGATTCACCCTCCAAACACCACAAATCTTTCGACTCTCTACTCACACCCTGCTGGTCCCCATGATCGGTTGCTCATGTCGTCCACCATCCACCCACCAGTGTCTAATACCTTCTTCTTTTTCGTTTGTGTACATCGAGAACTTACTCCCTTCTGATTTTCTTATGTTGTTGCTGGTAACTGTTTCACTTTTCCCCTACCGGATTTTTGTCATCGGACTGTCTTCTGTTGAATAAAATTAATTTTCAATACATTGCATGCTCATCAGCATCTAAGTAAATCCTTATAGAACTATAATTTTTAAACAAATTGTTTGGTGTAATATTTGTTTCTGTTTTTCACTCCTTTGAATGAAAATCTGATTCAGACAAACTTTTTAATTTAAATGATTCAAGTTTTCAAAAATTCTGAAGCGTTGTTGGACATTAGTGTCCAAGCGATGTGGCGATGTTGCGTAAACCTTCGGGCTCACCTGGAATTCAGTGGGTTTTTGCCTTAGGAACAATGTTTTCATACAACAAAAAATTCCCAAAAAATCGTTTAGAACTCACGATTTGCGATTTACTGAAAAATTACCTGATTTCATAGAAAATGTCATATTTTGATCTTGAACACTGACAAATTTTTTCAAGTTGCCCCGTATTTCACTTCAAATTGTAGTTTGGGGTCCCACCAATAATGTTCGGTATTCATATTGATTCAGGAAGTCGTCATTTTTCATAGACAACATGACAAAGTTGAAAAGAATATTTTTACTATTACGAAATTCTCTCAAAAACCAACTTAAAAAATGCCGCCAAAACCATTACCATCATATTGTAAGCAACTTTTTTTTGAACAATTTGAAACAATTTTGGAATAATAAGTTTTTGTCACTCCAGGGTCAAGATACAGTCATTTTAGTAAAATAAAAATGACGAATTTTCAAAATTGTCAATGCAAACTGATAAAAAAGAATCAATAGTTTCCATTGATTCGACTATGTGACGTAAGCACCATTGAGAAGAAAAGTATTTTAAACAAACCTTAAATACCGTTAATACTTCTAAATAACTTCTAAATCACATTTTTTTAAAATTTTGCTGAAATCCGTTTTATTATGAAAACACTCTTGTTTAATAATTCAAATAAGTACGCAAAAAATACAAAAAAATAATATTGAACACTAGTGCGTCCATCCCGGGAATTTCCGGGACAAATTTTTGCAAAACCGGAATTCCCGAATCTTTTCATATTTTGTCCCTGGAATTCCCGAAATTTAAAAAAAAACAAATTTTGGTCTGAAAATTCAGATTTGGTTGTGGAAATAGACGAACAGTTGAATGCTCAGTAATCAATAGGAATTTTTAAGCATTAATTTGGATTATACGAGAATTTTTTTTTTAAATTTAGTTAAATATCCACAAAATGCCTAGCGTTTTAAATGTTTCCTATTTAATTTTAATTATATTTTAAAATACTTTCTTTTAAATTTACCTATATTTAGGATTTTCAACTAAAAAAATATCATATTAATTTATTTTTCATCAAACACTTGCATCTGGAGCAAATCAGGACAAAAGAAACGAATTAAGACAGCTGAGCAGTTCTCTAGGATTTCGGTCATTCGATTTTTTTGTATTTTTTAATCCGACTGAAACTTTTTTGGTGCCTTCGGTACGCCCAAAGAAGCCATTTTGCATCATTAGTTTGTCCATATAATTTTCCATACAAATTTGGCAGCTGTCCATATAAAAATGATATGTAAAAATTCAAAAATCTGTATCTTTTGAAGGAATTTTTTGATCGATTTGGTGTCTTCGGCAAAGTTGTAGGTATGGATACGGACTATACTGGAAAAAAAATAATACACGGTAAAAAAAATTTGGTGATTTTTTTATTTAACTTTTTATCACTAAAACTTGATTTATGAAAAAACACTATTTTTTATTTTTTTTTATTTTTTGATATGTTTTAGAGGACATAAAATGCCAACTTTTCAGAAATTTCCAGGTTGTGCAAAAAATCTTTGACCGAGTTATGATTTTTTTTAAACAATACTGATTTTTTCAAAAATCGAAATTTTGGTCGCAAAAATTTTTTAACTTTATTTTTCGATGTAAAATTGAATTTGCAATCAAAAAGTACTTTAGTGAAATTTTGATAAAGTGTATCGTTTTTAAGTTATAGCCATTTTTATGTAACTTTTTTCAAAATAGTCGCAGTTTTTCATTTTTTTAAATTAGTGCACATGTTTGCCCACTTTTGGAAAAAATATTTTTTTAAAGCTGAGAAAATTCTCTATATTTTGCTTCTTCGGACTTTGTTGATACGACCTTTAGTTGCTGAGATATTGCAATGCAAAGGTTTAAAAACAGGAAAATTGATGTTTTCTAAGTCTCACCCAAACAGCCCACCATTTTTCAATGTCGATATCTCAGCAACTAATGGTCCGATTTTCAATGTTAAATTATGAAACATTTGTGAAATTTTCCGATCGTTTCGAAAACAATATTTTCAAAATTTTCAAATCAAGACTAACATTTTAAAAGGGCGTAATATTAAATGTTTGGCCTTTTTGAAATGTTAGTCTTGATTTGAAAATTTTGAAAATGTTGTTTTCGAAAAGATCGGAAAATTTCACAAATGTTTCATATTTTAACATTGAAAATCGGACCATTAGTTGCTGAGATATCGACATTGAAAAATGGTGGGCTGTTTGGGTGAGACTTAGAAAACATCAATTTTCCTGTTTTTAAACCTTTGCACTGCAATATCTCAGCAACTAAAGGTCGTATCAACAAAGTCCGAAGAAGCAAAATATAGAGAATTTTCTCAGCTTTTCAAACATATTTTTTTCAAAAGTGGGCAAACATGTGCACTAATCTAATCTAATCTAATCAGATCCGCAGCCAATATTTCGAAGGGATCCTGGAGAGTGCCTTAGGTTAGATGACGCCTAGCACTCTTCTTGTCATTTATTAACATTTGTAGTGCGCCATTGCATTAGAATGCATTGAAACATCACAAGCGTTAAAGCGGCCAGGCCTACTGCGTAAAGCCGTATCGCAGAGATGACTCGTAATTGGGTTGAGTTTGAGCACTGAGTGTTCGAACAACAACACAATTCTGAATCGACAGGGGAGGAAGAAGCGTGGGGACACACCACCATACGCTCCGAGATTTTGGTTGTATTCGTTGGGAGCTATGAAGGTTTGGTGCTCCGGGACCCTCTGGGATGGGACATTGTATTTCCACGAATGCCCTGGACACTATTTGCCGTGGTTATAGCGCCACAACTCGCTCTCTGTAACAGTAGGGGAGAGTGGGGAGACTTGATCCCCGGGGACACTTGATCCCAAGCCTGTATCTCGTCAGCATGTGGGTAAAACAATTAGCTTTGTTCTAGAAAGTTGTGCGAAATTAACTAAAACTCATTGTAGAAAACAAAGAAAAAAATTAAAAAAATGTTAAGATTGAGTTACACACATATTTCTAAAACGAGCTGCCAAAAACTTCCAAGAGATCTTTTTTCTTTGTTTTAGTATGTATAGAAAACACTCATAAATTATTAAAAAAAATATTTTTTATACATGAATTGTTTGATAAACTTATAAATTCCAAAATCCTTACGCATTTGATGTTAAATTTATCGTCATACTATTTTTACAATCAATTGTTTAAAAAAGTGCGTTTAGGGAGACTTGATCCCTGCATTTTTACAGTCACTGGAATCAGCCTCAAGATTAATTAACTGGGCTGGGTTTTCATACATAGTTTCCTTTAGTATAGTTGTACATAACTTACTGCAGTTTGAAACTTTTTTCAAAAGTTTTGTAAACAAAAATTTCCAGCTTTTGTAAACATGCTTAATTTTGGTCTAAAAAATAATATTTTAAGTTTTCAAATATTTTACATACTAAACTTGTTATATTTTGAACACAAACTTGCAGGTTTTATGTGAAATTGCTGTAACTTATAGAAAATTAAAAATTTGGATGAATAAGAAACATTTTGCTTAAGTTTTCTTCAAAATGTTGAAAGGGGGATCAAGTTACCCCTAACATTTTTAAAATGCCGGTTTAAAATATTTTTTTAGAACGCTTGGCATGATTCGAAGAGTTCATCTGATGAAATACCCTTATAAGCCAAACATAGATGAATGTTTAAGCTTTCAATTCATGGAAAAAGTTTATAGTTTTGTGATAAATTGACAGAGTTATGTGCGATACAAAAAAAGGGGATCAAGTCTCCCCACTCTCCCCTATTCCTAATTCCAGTCCACGCTCACCAAGTCGTCATGACCTAGTGGTTAGCATTTTTGCTTACCAATCCAAAGGACGGAGGATCGAACCCCGCCTCGAGCGACTTTGATTTTTCGTTCATATTCATCATTTCAAATTTATGTGTTCTTAACTTTCTCGTTGGGAGCAGATGGGAATCGAACCCAGAACCATTCGCTTACAAAGCGAACACCGTAACCAGTCAGCCACGGCCGCTCCTAAAAAAAAAAGTGGGCAAACATGTGCACTAATTTAAAAAAATGAAAAACTGCGACTATTTTGGAAAAAGTTACATAAAAATGGCTATAACTTAAAAACGATACACTTTATCAAAATTTCACTAAAGTACTTTTTGATTGCAAATTCAATTTTATATCGAAAAATAAAGTTAAAAAATTTTTGCGACCAATATTTCGATTTTTTGAAAAAATCAGTATTGTTTAAAAAATTCATAACTCGGTCAAAGATTTTTTGCACAACCTGGAAATTTCTGAAAAGTTGGCATTTTATGTCCTCTAAAACATATCAAAAAATAAAAAAATAAAAAATAGGGTTTTTTTGCAAATCAAGTTTTAGTGATAAAAAGTTAAATAAAAAAATCACCAATTTTTTTTTACCTTGTATAATTTTTTTCCAGTGTAGTCCGTATCCATACCTACAACTTTGCCGAAGACACCAAATCGATCAAAAAATTCCTTCAAAAGATACAGATTTTTGAATTTTCACATATCATTTTTATATGGACAGCTGCCAAATTTGTATGGAAAATTATATGGACAAACTAATGATGCAAAATGGCTTCTTTGAGCATACCGAAGGCACCAAAAAAGTTTCAGGCAGATAAAAAAATACAAAAATTAAAATTGAAGAAAAAAGACCGATTCCGTGGAGAACTGCTCAGCTGTTGAAGCTATTTTTGTTCTGCAAAATGTTTGAAATGAAAAAAACAATATGTAGGTACACCGTTTACCAAATGTATTGCTCTAAAATCTCCTGTTTGTATTCGGACTGTAGTTCCGATTTTCCACAGTTGACAGTAGTGAGATAGAAAGATAATTTGTAAAGTATGTTTTATATTAAACATGATGTTCAAAACATATTTAACATTTTACATTGGCTGGTATCATTTTATTTGACTTCGCTCTTTTTTTTTTAAACCAGTTCAAAGATTTTGTAAGTCATATAAACAAATAAACAAAACTAATATTTTAATAAGACATTTTTTTGAATCATATGGTTAGAAAATTGTGGTTCATTTTAAATCTAAAGCAAAAAATAAAAAGGAAAGAACATTTTTTTATTTTTTTTATCATGCTTTTTGAAAACTGCTGTCGTTGTTCAGAATGAAGCGTAGGTTATCACCAATAAACAGTATTATGCTGTTTCTATGATTATATGTTTGAAAAACATAACAAATATGATAAAACATAGATTTCACGACAGTTTCTACAATTTCCCGGGATCCCGGGAATTCCCGGGATTAAAAAAACTCGTTTTCTGGGATATTCAAAACCCGGGAAAATTGGACGCCCTATGAATACAAAACTACTTTCTGTGAGCCTGGAAAAATAATATTTTTCAATAAATTAAATAAATTCTCGTGAACGATTTCGAGAAAATTATGTCAATAATATTCTCAAGAACTTATTTATCATGTTTTTTCAAGTTTTACCTTAAAAATCAGTTTTTTTCATTTTTTTTTTTAAAAAAAGAAAAGTCAATTCAGAAATCGGAAAGTTTTGCCTTCCTGACCTCACTGAGGAAAGGCTATAAAATGTATCTCTTAATTTGACCTCATAGAGACTCACCTTCACGTAAAGGTACATATCCAGAGTTTTTTTTTAAAGAACCAATAAACTATTGTCTATCATATGTTTATAGGACCTAATAAAAAAAACTCTAGATATCGACTTAGAATTAAGATCTGGTTATCTGGTATGAATAATGAGTCAAATTGACAGAACACTGAAAGGGTCCGCCCTTTTTTATCTACTTTGGATACCCATTAAATGTGAAGAAGGTACCAATCACCTAAGGGTGGATTAAGTAACGTTTTTTAAGTTCTGATTCGTTGAAGACACCAACCCTTTTCGAAAATGTGTTCTCAAGATAAAGATTTTCGAATTAATGAATAGAACTTTTGAACGAAAAACTCCTAAATTTGTGTAGATACTTACATGGAAGAAACAATGATTCGAAAATAATTATTTTGGACACAAGAAATTGATGGAATTGAAAAACATTTATCTTTTATATTTTCACAAAGTATGAACACAATATATTTATAACTATTCACTATATTTTATGGCAACTCAAAAAAAATAAAATAAAAGAAAGCATAACATAAAGTGATTTCAAACACAAATTTTTCCATCATAAATTAAAATACATCATATCTTCAAAATCCTAATTGCGTGCCCTCGTGCTCAGTTCCCATAAACCGCCCACGCTCAGCCGCACAGCCGTCCATAATGACGACGACGACAACGACTCGGAGTAAGATTTTGGAGTTGTGCCCAAGGGAATCTCGTATTCCCACACACATTCAAACGCCAGCCGTCTTCCATCAGTTGGTTGTTAGTTGGAAAAATTATTATGCACACCAAGCAGCACTTGGTGGCATGCGTGTATTTTCGAATCTTGTGTGAGCTCTCTTCGAAATGGCCTTTTAGGCGCCCAAACGCCCATGCGCAAACGGCCCCATTTTGGACACACTTTGTCAGCATTTGGCCCCAGCGGACATGGAGTGAGAGCAAAAAAAAGGTGATAAATCAAATCACACCGCCCCCGCCACTAGTGATCGGACGGTAAGGAAGATTTTAACATTAGGGTGGTTCAACTTTTGGGAACGAATTGAAAAGTCACGAAATGTTTTTGAAAAGGTACTTTTTATTTGAAAATTTCAGTTAAAATTGACAAAATTGAAATTTTAAAAAATATATCATTTTATGTTTGAAGTTTCCTCGCATTTCTTTTCAACATCCAAAAAGCCATAACTAATTTTAGTTAAAAATAATATTACAATAAATTTTGAATATTTTTGTATCAAAAAGTGGTCAAAGACAAACAAATTTGACGAGCTTCCTGAACAAAATACACTGATATAAAAATTCACACCATTTCCATGCGATTTTTTGAGTTTATGGTTTGAAAGTCCAATTTCGCCAAATATTTCTGTAGAAATAGCCTCAGTCTCTCCTGAAAAAAAAAATCCAAAATCATTTACTAAAACTGTAAATGGTCTAAACGTCAAAATCGGTCAACCGATCCCGTATTTAGCTTGGAATTGCTCAAAATCGATCAAAAATGTAAATATAACAACCCGAGAGAAATTGAAGTCTTTTGTATACACAAAAGCTGAATCACTCTAACATTTCGCGTCACTGTCCAAACGTGGAAGCTCCCCCTATAAATCCTTGGTGTGTGCATGATTCATAAACGGGTCGAAGCCGCGTGACCATTCGACAAGTGGCTTATTTACATCGAACCCGACTGCGAGGCAGCGCAAAATCTGGACCTGGCCAAATTAGTATTCCATATGAGACAAATTGAATTCAAATTGTCGTGTTCTCGCCGCGCAAAGGATTGTGCAACCTGTCTGGGGGTGAGGAACACGTCGTTTGGGGCAAGGGCGTGGGAAGACCAAACCAGCAGCGCCGAGTGCATACATTGTCCTCCCGGAACGGCGCTCAGGTCTCGGGCCAAATTCATGTGTCACTTTCCGAGCTAATGGAATATCGTTGGACCGGATCGTCGTTAGACGCCCCAACTGAACTTAATCTACATAAGTTTTCAAAATGACTTTTTTGAAAAATGTTGAACAATTTATTCATTCTGTTGATATTTGTACTTACTTTACAAATTTTTCAGAAGTTGATACGACCTTTTCAAATCACCTTCAAGCCATACAAATTAAAAGTCCCCATCGTTACACTTCTAAGGCCGGTCTGTGGAGACACAAACAAGGCAAAAAGGTCTCGTGTAGGCGAGGATTGGGTAAATATGGTGATCTATAAAGAAAGACAGACCACGCCAGCAACCGGCTGGTCCGCGACTCAAAGATGGACAGTAATAATTTCGGAAAATCGTTAAGCGAGATTTCGGTCCGGAGGTTTAGTTTTTGGCGCGGCGTTAATGACCATGGCGGGGTTGAACTTTTTCTGTTCCGGCAGAGGGCGAACGTGACTCATAGATTGAGTTTGATTAGAATTTGGCGTTTTTTTTTCATGGGATTTTGGTCTGCGTGAGCAAATGTGCCCGCGAGTGAAGATTTTATTTCATTATTTGTGTTAGAAAAACATCAACTTTCAGTTGGACTGAGGTCTAAAAATTATTTTTAAGCGAGTTAATCACTGGTATATAAGTATTATTTTAATCAAATATATAGAAAGAACCTGATAACATATTTTTCCAGTATATGATCGACCACTAACAAAAAGTTTCCAAACTTTTATAGTTTTTTTTAGCTTTTTTAAACCAAAAAAAGCTTAAAATACCTTGTTAACCAAACGAAAAAAGTTCCTCAGCACAATGTATCGTAAAATACTTCAAAAGATTACCAAAACTTGGTGAATTTCGCTCAAAACTACTCAATAATCCAGACAATTTCCAAATTTGGCTCAGCATTGATGATTTGATAAGATTTCAATTTGTTTTTCTAATATTTTCCAACTTCAAACATATCTTGAGGCTTGTCTCAAGATATTTTTTTTAAACATGTACTGGGTTAAGCCACAAAAAGTCTATGCACTACTGTTGGAGTAAAGTTTTTTAGTAGTGTTTTAAAAATAGTTGCGTTGGAAATTCTTATTTTTGATTCCGGGTTTCTAGATTTTCTTGTTAAAGTTTAAAGAGTGAATATATTTTTTTTACGTCAATTGTCCCACAGGTTTTAAACAAAAATCAATGTTATTATTTACTTAACCCTTTCAGACCTGAATTCTTAAAAAAAAAGCTTTTATTTTATGATGAGAAAATGATGTTAAAAGCCATGCGGAAATTATATGCTACTTTTGGAAATTTATATTTTTGGGCCATATATGACCCATTAGGGTGTAATATGAAAATCGATTTTCCAGCACAGCAATTTTTCAGTTCCTTTTGGGGTCCTAAACAACTCCCCAAAGTTTGAGAACGATTGGTTCAGTTCTCACATTGCTCAAAGCGATTAAATTTTTCAAATAAATTTGTATGGGAAAAACCATTTTTTGGATTTTGATATTTACAAGCTCTACAACTTTCCCGAAGAGAGTATGGTGCTAGCTTGTCGCTGAAAGAAGATACAGCGTCCTCAAAACTCGTCTAAAACGTGATTTTCGATCAAAAAACCCGTTTTAGACGAGTTTTGAAAACGCTGTATCTTTTTATAGGAGCAAGTTAGCACCATACTCTCTTCGGGAAAGTTGTAGAGCACATTCCAGAGCATCCGAATATGAATCCGGTTTTGGTACAGCGTGAAACGTGGATTTTATAAATATCAAAATCAAAAAAAAATCTTTTTCTCATACAAATTTATATGGAAAATTGAATCGCTTTGCGCAAAGTGAGGACTAAACCAATCGTTCCCAAACTTTGGGGAGTTGTTTAGGACCCCAAAAGGAACTGAAAAATTGCTGTGCTCGCTAAATTTGGACAACTTTATTTTTTCCATACAACCATATTACACCCTAATGACCCATCAAGCCTGAAAGGGTGTACTAATTTTTTTAAGCTTTTTACCAAAATACATGAAAATAGGTAAAATTGATAAAAAGTTAGAATTTTGCCTAAAATTCTTTAAAATTAGTTTTGATTATAAAAATATCGATTTAAAGTGCATTTTCAACTAAACATAAACTGAACATACTATTTGAAAGTATTAATGTTTTATATGAAATTATTTCTACTTAAAATGCCAAGAGATTTGAAAATTTTCTCGAGTTGTGTTTTAAAAATACTTGGAATTTATAATTTAGAAACTAATTTTATCTTCTCCTAAAAATAATTGTCAAAAGAATCCAAAAATGCATTCCATTTTCCGATCCGAACTTATTTTCATTGAGAATATCATGACACTTTGCTAATATTAAGTATATAAGTATATTCTTATTTCAATTGGAAGTATGAGCTTACAGATATAAGCTAATTACATTGCTTATAACTGAAAACTGAATATTTTTTGCAGTGTAGTTTATTGGATTATAGTAACCTGGATAGTTAATCATCAAAAAACGAGTTATTTTGAAAAGTGGTCAAAGACAAACTTATGGGAAAATGGACGAGCTTTCCGGTAAAAATATTTTCGAGACTGAAAAATCAATTCTGTCATACAGAAATTGCCAAAACCTATTTTTTCAACATTTTTATTTTTAAAACCGCTGTAACTTTACAACGATTGGACTTAGGACAATGGTCAATTTCGAGAATTTTAAGTAAAATTGTATGGAAAATCGATTCTCGTGTTCGGTTTTAAAAATTTTTCGCGTTTAGTAAACAGTACAGTAACAGTTTTCTAACATTTTAGGCCTTTTTCACAAAAGTTTTGAGCGAAAAAAAATCGTGAGCTCACTTTCATATTCGACTTTTAAACTTAAAAATCAAAATAAAATCATAAAAGTGGCGTGTTTTTTCTGTCAGTGTATTTTTTCGGAAGGCCCGTCGAATTTCCTACAATTTTGTCTTTGACCACTTTTCAAATAACTCGTTTTTTGATGATTTAAGCTAATCAACTATCGAGGTTACTATCTTCCAATGAAATACACTGTAAAAAATATTCTGTTTTGTGTATTTTCTAACTCCACTCAAAACTATCAAATTATATAGTGCAACAATACGTTTAAAATCCAAGAAGGGCTACGAAGCTAACCTTTCAAAATTGATAATTCGTTTCATTTTTTTTTTGTAGCTATACATCTACGTGTCGCTTAGAAAAATCTGCTTAATCTTTGTGAGCAACAAAATTATCAATTGAAACTTAATTTTAAAACCCAATTCAGAAAAATTTGAGTCATGTTTAATAGATGAAAGTTGTTGTTCTCACAACAATCAAAAATTACCAAAACTGCGCAATGTTACAAATACAATGTTAAAGAATTCTATCAATGAAAAACTGAAAAAAATATAAAAAATCAGAGTGGCCCTAGTGTATTTAAAAATAAGTGGTTATCAAGTCCTCCCAAAAGCACTAGTTTAGACAACTGACAAAAATAAAAAAAAAAACTCTTGAAGGATTTTTTGACCAACTTTATGAATGTCTTAAAAGAAATGTTCTTATATTTTTTGCTTGCTAACTTCGATTCCACCCAATTTTCTAGAACATTACATTTTTTATCCATTGATTTTTTGACAATTCCATTGATGTTTTTTGAGTCAACAAAATTAGCTGCAATTCTGCTTGAACGATGCGACAGACATTAATTAATTCAACAAGAAAAAAAAAACCCTTGAAATGTCGATTTAACAATCAATTACCATATCCACCTCGAAATCAATTGCTAATTTCTAATTCCGGACATATCTAATGGCTCCGTCAACGACGACGCCCCTCAAGTGGGTGTCGCTCAGCTTTGATCAGATTGCCAATCCCTATCCGGAGCACGATTCCTACGGTGACTAGGCTTAACTACCAGAGACGGATCACGAGTGTACGCGTGGGTGACCCTAATATATCGTCAGCCAAAAACGGCCGGGGCTGACGCAGAGCTAATTAGATTCAAATTGAAGTGCGCGCGCACCAACACACATCACCTTGCCCGTTTGTCAATTCGACTTGACTTAAGGTTTGGAGATTGATTTGAATCTGAAATTGAGTAGACGCGCGGGCCGTCGGTTCATGATCGGTGGAAGCGTCCCCCACTGTAGAAAACGGCTCAATAGTAACCAAGGCAGCTACACTCAGTTGATAAGTTTAAGTTTTGTTGAAATTGTTTCAGGAACTTTTTCCTAAATGACCTCCTTTTTGCAACTGAGTTTAAAAGCCGTTAAGGAAACGGCAGCCGTGTGGGTAGATTAGCTCAAAGTGGGTGTCTGTGGTGGCCGTTGTGCAACAGAGTGATGATCTGCAGGCAGCAGGGTGACCAGATGGTCAGTCGCGATCGCAGCCGCCGTGCGTAGGAATTGGACCTGAAAGTTGCGATCGCGACACAATTTGCGTTGGGAGTCGTTTATTTTTCATCGTACAAACTGTGTGTGTGTGCGATGACGACGCGTTTCAATTTATTTTAACTCTCTGAACCCCCAATCCTAAATCCCTTTCGAGTGCGCGCCGAGTTGATGGTTCGTTGATTGGATCTGGTTGGCACACGCGGCACTAAATGTCACTTGCGCGTTGAAGATCAAAGAGAGGAATTGATTAATTTGACTTAATTAATTGTGACAATTTGGGAGGTAGTGTAATGAGACCAAATTTTTAAATACAGCCAAGTTTGGTTAAACAGATATTGTCAAAAAGAAGATGTAATATTCTAGGTTTTCGCATTTTTTTCGCGATTATATATTTTTTTATTTGAGTGTTACTTTTTCACATCAATTCTTTTCGTACAAATAAGCCATTTTTCATTTTTGGTGTCTCCATACAAATCTCCATGCAAACTTGGGAGCTGTTTTTGCAAAAGTGCAATGAAAACGTTCGAAAATCTGTATCTTGAGAAGGGATTTTATGATCTATTTGGTAACTTAGTCATGATGCTTTAGAAAAAAATAGTCCACAGGAAAACAAATTTCCGATTTTTTAATTTCATTTTTTTTATCGCAAAAACTCGTTTTGACAAACTAAATAGTTTCGAAAATTCCGAAAATCGTTTCCAGATGTAAGATTAAATTTTTAATCCAAGAGTTCTTTAGTGATTTTTTTACAAAACAAAAAAAAACTCTGGAATTTTCTATTTATTGTTGCTGAGATTTAACCTTTTAAAGGATTATTTTCAGAAGTTCAAAATCATGACTAACATTTCAAAAGGGGCTAAAACGTATTGTATCGTTCTTTGAAAAAGTTAGTCGTGGTTTTGAAAATATAAAAATATTGTTATTATTATTCAAAAAGATGAGATGCATTTTTTACATTGAAAGTCGTATCAATAATTTCCAAGATATCTTCGTTTGAAAAATTAGAGCTAGTTACGAAGTACACAGAAAATAAATTTTCCCATTATTTACCCTTTGAAAGGCCACATCACAGCAATGGATTGAGAATTCAGTATGAAATCCAAAAATAATATTTGGAAATGTATGAAGACCGACTCTGACAATAAATTTGTATTTTTTTTTCGGAATATATATACACAGTTTTTTTTATAGAATGCTGTCACACAAATTTATGTTCGATTAAATATTTCAAACAAATTTCATGCTTTTGAGTAATTTTCAATCAAATGTCTAATCTCAGCCCAATGACCCGATACACCCGATTGTACGAAGGTTTGTATGGGACTTTAGATAATAGTATCACAACAACAACAAAAATCATCTTTTTCATTATGTTGCTTATAACATAATTTTTGATTCTGGAAAATCATTAAAACGTCAAAAAATTATAGTGTTTTGGAATCGGGATGAGCTATCCATTGAAGTTATAATTACATGAAAATTTTCACTATGTACGAATTTTTCATGTATTTTGAAATTAGAATGTTTCTCAAAAAAATACTCAAAACTATTGTTTCTGCTATACGGATATCAAATGATCGGGATTTTTTCATACATTTCGAATATTTAATACACATTTTTGAAAATACTCAAAATTTTCATAAAATTGCGTATTTTTGGAAAAATATTCAAAATTTAAGTTTTTTACATTATAAGTATCAAATGATCGGGATTTTTTGATACATTTCGAAAGCAATACATTTTTTTAAACTACTCAAAATTTCAAAAAACTACGTATTTTCGAAAAAAAAACTCAGAATTTCAGTTTTAAATTGTCGGGATTTTTTCATACATTCCGAAAGTAATTACAATATTTTTTTAATACTCAAATTTTTCATAAAACTGCGTATTTTCGATAAAAAATACCAAAAATTTATATTTTTTTTTTGCAATATGGGTATCAAATGATCGAGATACTTCGAATATAATAACTGCATTTATTTAAGGAACTCAATATTTTTTACAAAACTACGTATTTTCAAAAATATACAAAAAATCAGTTTTTTGTGAAATTTTTTTGGTATTTTCGAAAATGTGTTTGTGTGTGATTTTACTTTTGAAATGTATGATAAAATTTCATATTGTAGAAAAAACTAATATTTTAAAGTAGTCTTCGAAAATAGTTTTGAGAAAATGTTTAGTATTCTCAAAAAAATGTTATTGCTTTCGAAATGTATGAAAAAATCTTGATCATTTGATACCCATACTGAAAAAAACTGAAATTTTGAGTATTTTTTTCGAAAATACGTAGTTGTGTAAAAATTTGGAGCATCTTAAAAAAAATTTCATTCGAAATGTATGAAACAATCTCAATCATTCGACACCCAAATTGTAAAAATACTGAAATTTTGAGTACTTTTTTCTCAAAAATACGTAGTTTTGTGAAAATTGGAAATAAATTACTTTCGAAATGTATGAAAAATCCCAATCATTTGATACCCACATTGCAATAACAATAATTTTGACCGGAAAATGAATTTTTAAAATACAGGAAAATACGTATTTTTGTGAAAATATTCATGTAATACGATTTGCAATGGATAGCTGACATCATCCCGATTCCAAAACACTATATTTTTTTTAAGTTTGGATGATTTTTCAAAGGATTTTAGCCAATGTCTCCAATATAGTCAAACTCCCATAAGATTTGTGCTTCAGTTATGCACGCCCAGTTTTGCATCCTCTATATGCGGTGCTAAAGCGAGGCATTACTGTATTCTGTTTGAAGGGATTGAATCAAACAATTTAAAATATTTAAAATAAACAATTCTTGGCACATAAATTTAAAATAAACAATTCTTCTAAGTAGATTATACAATCCTTACTTATCGTTCCAAATTGTATCATTCATTCGCACACAACAGTTATTGTCGCAAATTTACGACCCAACTGCACCGCAAAAACCAACCGTTCCCAACGTCTCACTCCAAAGTTTTCCCGCTCATTCGAACAAATTTCACCGGCCGCGGCGGCATCCACGATCCGCCAATTCGAAACACTCAAAATCCACCGTTTTCTTTCCCAAGCTCCACAAATGACCGGCGGCGGCACATTGCTCTCCTCTCGACTTTCTGCTCAATAAAGAACACTTAATTGTTTTCAACCTGTTTTTCCCGCTCGACTTTCCTGTGACCACTTGGCCTCTCCCCCTCCTCCGCACAGTGATTGCTTTTCCCGCAAACGCGCCACGGTTTTCGGCCATTAATCCACCCGTTTTTCTGAATTTTACAGCCCATTGAAAGCTCTCGGACGCGACAACTCACGCTGCGCGCTGAACAAAACGTCCATTGTTGGCTTAATGCTTCTATACCTTGCGCAGATGACACAACTTCTTCGTCTTCCCTTTGAGATTCAAACAAACGCGGAGGAGAAAGATCTTAAATTTATGATCTGTGTGTGTTTTGTGTGTGAAAAATTGGGGGGAAAACTGAAAACAGAAAACCATATTTATTCTATTTTTACCTCAGTTCCCTCACCCCGATTTGCCCGGCGTTGAGTCATCATCTCGCGCTGCGTGTTTTACCTGTGTCGAATGTCACATTTGCTTACTCAGAACACTTGTCAAATTCTCTCCCTGGTGGACGGTAAACATGGTCCTGAAACTCGCACTCGCACTCGGAAAAAAATGTCGTAAACGTCGAGTAATTTGGAGCGCTTACTCACCTGCTAGCTAAAACCAATGATTTGTAACGACCTTCTTAACCTAATTTTCAAAAAAAGCTTCCTAATTTAATATCTCCGCAGGTTAATCAATGACCGGCTGCTGCGCGACGGGGTGGTCCACTAAACACTTGTGCTAACCAGAGACAAATTAACACATTTTAAACTAGGTATTGATCGCCGTTACTGACTGAACGCCTCACACACAAGACGGTAAGCTTGCACTATGGTTAATCGCTTTCTGTTAGTTTGGATCAATTAAACACTAAAAGGGAAAGAATGATTCACACCCTTTGTAACGAGCATCTTAATTAATTAATCGATATTAATAAAAATAAGATCAAAAAAAAGCATTAAACGTAACACACACACACCGGTCGGTCGTAATCCTCATTCCCACATATCGCTCAACTCAACTCAAATTTCCACAAATCAAAATTGAACCAGATAAACCTCACCACACCCCATCCTCAGTTCTGATCCAACGATGATCTAATTTTCGTTTGGGAAAATTACAACACCACATGCCAACCAATCACCCAACTGGCATCACATGTTTCATCATTACGATAAAGTAGTTAAAAGTCGATAGTTCTAACCAGCTTCAATTGAATAGAATTCGGTTCGCCTTCTAATTGCGTGGAAATAATCTTATCAGAAAAGATGGTTTAATACTGCACTCAAAGGTTTTCAGTCAGATGAGCTATACAGTCCAGACTAGAATATCCGAAGTTTCGATTATCCGAAGTTTCAATTATCCGAAGTTCGATTTTCCGAAGATATGGTATGGGACTTCGGATAATCGAATCACGACAAAAAATGTATTTTTTTATTTTTTTACTTTTAACATCAAATTCGAGTTCTGCGTTTTAGTCATTGATTTTGATTGCTTTTTGCCTTCCTCACCTCACTGAGGCAAGGCTATAAAATCACTCGAAAAATGAACTTCTTAAATACGACTCCTAGATATACCTTCACGTATACCTATCGACTCAGAATCAAATTCTGAACAAATGTCTGTGGGGATGTGTGTAGACATGTTTTTTTTCCACACGATTATCTCAGAACTGGCTGAACCGATTTTGGCCGGATCCACCTTATTCTGTTCGTTTTTGGGTCCCCTAAGACCCTATTAAATTTTATTCTGTTTAATGAAGTACTTTTAAAGTTATGCCAAGAAAAAGTTTTTTTGTAGCTGCAAAAAAGGGTCATTTTTGCATAACCTCAAAGGCCGGATCTTTTTGCTTACGCGCGAGAGTCGCGCAGCATGCGTAGGGATTTTGGTCCACGCGGGGGATTGGCAGCCACACCCCCTTGCATGCGTATCGCCCGGTTGCCACATTGCTTAAGCAGTGTCTGCGTCTCTTCTGGAAAAAATCTGTATTAATTATGTTGCTGCATCATTTTGTCTCGACAAAGATTTACACGAACTTTTTCATTTTTTTTTATAACTCATGAGACTTTTCTCCTTTATTTTGGAGAGTTGGTAAAAAAATAATTGAAAATTGCTGTTCAAGTAAAATCAATAATTATAAAAAATAAATGAAAAAAAAATTAAAAAAAAACTCTTAAATTAATTTGTAAATACAACCTAAAATACAACATGAATGCGAGGAAGGCACCAACCACCTTAAGGTGGATTAAGTAACGTTTTTAATTAAAGAAAACCTCTTTCCGATATGTTATCACCGCCATTTTGGCCGCCATCTTGGATTTCAAAATTCAAAATAATTTTACAGTAGCTTATGATTTATACTTTAGCTAAACTTTTAAAAACAAGACAGCGAAAATTTTTTTTTTCCTGACTTGGTTATCCAAAGTGAATGTTTTCCTAGGCCTTCGGATAATCGAGTCTGGACCGTACAAATATTCGTCAACATCTAGCTTCTTCGAAATCACAACAAATATCAAATCATATTTCATAACGATTGTCAAATTTAGAAGCGAAATGTCTAAGAATTTGTGAACAAATAACAATTTTATTTTGAAGTGCAATGTAGGTTTTTTGTCAACTGGAAAAAAAATTTAGTTCAATAGTATGTTAAAGTTTAAAAGTATAGAAATTTGTTTAAAAAATTAAAATAGCGAGAGATGTCAATATGTGCCTCGTTTTAAGCAATTATATTAATTCAAATCATTCAAAAAAATCATCAATTAAAAAAAATTATCAAGGAAATTTCCAGGAACAGATATTTCAGAAATTGAGTAATTCTTAGAATATCGCAATTTTTGTCGAGAATTTTAAATTTTTATACTTTGATTTAATTGAAACTTTGTCTATGCATTTTGGAACGTTACATTTTACAAAAAGGCTTCATAAAATTTTTTAAACATTGAATATCAAACCAAGATATCGCAAGTTAACAAAAACAGATGAGTAAAATTGTAGAAAATTGTCGAAGGTTTTTCAAAATATTATTTTCAAGTTTGCTTTTCCTTCGTGAGTATTTATAAATTGCGAAAACTGAACATTTTATAAAAAAATCCGAAATATGCCTATAACTTTTAAACGGTGCCAAAAAATTCGTAAATTAAATTTCATCGCAATTGGTTTTACATAATTTTTTTTAATGAAAAACCATTGATGGCAAATGGCTTCTTTTGACATTCCCAATGTCGTATCAAAAAATACAAAGAAAAGTCGATTTGTGAAAATGAGAGAATTACTCTATTGTTATTGTTCAGCAGCATTAAAACCGATGTACAACAAGTTTGCAACTTGGGTATTCTCTTAATTAAAAAATAATGGCAACAGTTTTTTTCATTGATTTATTGCATCGTATTTTTTTCGAATGGTTCTTGTTCAGATTTTTTATTCTTTAAAAAATATATAATAGAAAAATAATAATTATCACTAGGGTGTCCTTGGTCATAGTAACTGTACAGATTACAGTCCAGACTCGATTATCCGAAGGCGGATAATCGAAACTTCGGATAATCGAATCACAAATTTGTGAAAGTGCTTTAGAATTTTTTAAATACAAGATGGCGGCCAAAATTGCGGTGATTTAATATTGAAAGAATGCAATTTTTAATTTAGTAGGCAATCAACCATTCAAATATGACTGAAATGGGATTCGATTATCCGAAGTCCCATACAAACCTTCAGATAATCGAACTACGGATAATCGAAACTTCGGATAATCAAGGCTTCGGATAATCGAGTCTGGACTGTGTATAGGTGTTGTTTAAAAACAAACCCAATATTTTTTTATTTTTTTAAGTATTTTATACAGAAACTAAAACATTGGTAAAGCTTTATTTGAAAATCCAAAGAGCCACAAAACTCAAAATATTATTTGAAACAAAACTTAAAAGTGTTAATAGTTTATTTCATAAAAATCGTCTGATAATGACATAAACTCCCACTTATTATCAAAAAATTGAATATCATCAAGCTTTACGAAAATACGAGGTAATTTAAGAGTTTTAAAGACTACTCTAATCCTTTCGACTTATATTTCGCATGAGTTCATCTCAAACACTAAATATTTCATCCAAATCGGGACACCTAGATCTGACTTGTGAAACACTCTAGAAAAACTTGCTGTCAAGAGATATTTTTTTAATGATCACAAGTTGGTGGGAATTAGATTTTTGACGATTTTTGAAATTAATGTCAATCTAAATGCAGAGTTGGGTTCCACAGAGTTTATCAAAACTATCCCTTTCTCACCAATAATTTTCCAAAATGCTTTGCTTCTCCTACCCCTACTCCCTCAACAACAAAAATTCCTACCGGAACAACCGTGTGTGTGTTAGCTGTATTTATAATACCAAATTATCTTAGTCTCTATCCTTGTTCCAGGTCAGACAGTTCTGATGGACGGACGGCCCACGTCCTGTTGCATTCTACTACCACATCCCCCCACCCTCCTATCAATACCAGTACTACAACTTCGACCACTACAACATGATTCCCTCCTGCCTTCCATAAATTCTACCCAAAAACAGCCGGCGGCGTGGACGACCCATTCGCCATTCGGCCAGCTTCCGGTGGATTCCGCCAGCAGCGCGAGGAGTTGTGGCATGGTGCTGTACTTCCAGTAGTAGTAGCAGCAGTAACTGAGGCCTTCCCAGCAGCCAGAACGACACGAAGCAGCAATGAAAATTGTTCTAGTTGTGTTTTTTTATTCTCTCTCTCTCTATCTCTTTAATGAAGACAAGTTTTTATACTCTATTTAAGTAGTTATTTTAATTGACGATATAGACTCACTATTTTATACACACTACACACAAAAACGAACACACACACACGCGGACAAATTTATCACTTGCAGTTCAGCATTAGGCATGGACGTGAGGAATTTTTTAGTTAATTTATTGCTACGATTTTAGTCTCATATATTTATGAAATTGATGGTTCAAAGAGAGGAGCAAGTCGCGGTTAGTAGAGTACAGTTTTTTAAGCTAGCAGATACTAGCATTGTCGATTGAGCGAACAAATAGTATGAGGTATTGCAGCTGTTGTTGTCACTGCTTCGGAGCTGTCGCGCTGCACTTTGAGGACCGACTTGGGACGATTTGGGACGACCGCGGATTTTATCAACATTGAAAGGTAAGCAAAATGATGAACTCTTTAACATTAATTTTAACAGAAAATTGTGTTTTTATGTAACAATTAATTTTTCGCGAATTTCAAGATTGAATAATATCTTGAGGTGGGATTGGGTTGCAGAAGGATTTTTTTTAGGTTTTATTTGCACTATTTTTGCTTCATATTTATAGCTAATTTATGGATCGTTAAATCAAAATTTTCAAGTCGCCAATATAAATTTCGCCCCTCAACGAAGATTTCCGATCCAAATGTTGATTCCACGATATCAAATTCATACATTTTCCAATAAAAAATGAAATAATTTCCCCCTCAAGCATATCGAGCCGGTGCAGCTCGCTCTCAAGCAAACATAAATTCCCCCATACTGGCGGCGCACATGTCGTTGTGGTGGCAGCCAGCAGAAACCAAAACCAGCCGGGGCACGTTGCTGCTCCAAAAGTTTAAAAATATCCCTGGAATGTGCCTGAACCGAACCGAATCGACGCCGGGAACCGAGAACGAAAATATACAGAACACACACGCACACATAAAATGCACACTCCCGCGGCGGCACTCGAAATACCAGGCCTCATGGCAAGTCGCGCGGGGGTGGATCGAGAAACCTGGTGCCTGGCACCCAAAGCATGGCTAAACCAAGTCCGCATGCGCGGTCGCTGCAGTTGCAGCTGGGAAAGATTCTGAAAAAGTCTGAAAATAGCCAGTTTTCTACATTTTGCTACAATTACTGGAGCAAGTCTAGAAATCGTAAAATTACTCTTATTAGACTGTGACTTGAAAATATCAAGTCCACTTAAAAAGTTAGAGGAACTCAGAGGTGGACACTGGACATGGTCAGAGAAACCGGTCGGAAAAGTACTTGGAAACCGGCTTTGGAGACCAGTTTCCCCGATGGACCCTAGGAGAGGAAAATTTAACACGCAAAACCGCATGCCAATGCTCGAAAAAAGTAACTGTATTGAGATGATGGCAAAAAGAAGAGGCAAAATATCGCACCAACTGCGAATTAATTTACAATAAAATGTTGCTTGCAAACATACTTTTTCAAAACGACCAATGCCCCTTTCCTATGCTGGTTTCCTATGTACATTAGGTTGCCAGGAATATGTGACTTTTTTCAAAATCTCGCTCCACAAGCAGAATTTTGTTCCTTGAGCAACATAAGAACTCTGGGCAAAATATGAGCAAAATCTTATTGATACTCGAAGGTTACTTATTGGTATCGTAAACTGGGGTGACTTTGATAGCCCGGGGTGACATTGATAGACATTCGATTTGGCCAGTAATTTTGATACATCCGATGTAACAGTCACATTTTTGCATATATGTTCGATAATAAGCTATCCCTTAATGCTTACATACTCAAAATTCTCAAAAATGTTTAGATATTAATTTGAACGGCATTTGAAAAACCTATCAAAGTCACCCCGGGCTATCAAAGTCACCCCAGTTTACGGTACTCGAAGGTGAAAAATGTATGAAAAACTCAAATATCTTACTGTTTGGCGCTTCTTCCATCCAAATATTCCTGTGAGTGAGATTCTGATCGTAAATTTAATGCTCTATGTATAAACGATTCAAAAACATTTTTTACCAACTTCAGGCTCGGCTATGAATTGGTTAATCTCAACCAATTTAGCTCAAAATTAGCACAGATGCTTAAAATAACCCAAAAAAGCGTTTTCCGCTTGTGGAGCAGACAAGTCTAATATTTTTCAGAAAGAGAAAACTTCGACCACTTGTGGAAACTTTCGCAATTTACTGTAAATTATTCGACAGATATTATTTAACGATTATTTATAATTTTCAAACAAAATTGGTTTACTTATTGAAATTTTGGTTAAAGGTCAGGGAACGGAAACAAACAAAATAGATGAGTTAAAACATTGTTAATAGTTCATATTGTTCAAATTGTTGACCGTGGTATGACCACAATCATGTCATGTGAAGTTCGGGTAGATGTTGAGGTAGTCATATTTGTTTATTTTTTCTATTCATTTGCAGCTATCGTGCATACACCACGTGTCCTTCAAACAAAATATTTACGGCAGATTAATTTTCTGTCATACTCTCTGTCCAGCAATCAGTTGTTCTATTTTCGATAAAATTCTCTCGAAGTTCGGCATGAAAAACTGAGTGTGTACAACAGGATTGCCCAACCTACTACCCGCGGACCGTATCCGGCTCTTGAAGTCATTTCATCCGGCCCGCGACGCCTTAAAGCAATTGTTAAGTGATTGGCCTGCTTTTAGGCCCTTTATGAATTATTTACTTATTTAATTTTTTGATATGAAACTTTAGACACACAGTAAAAAATTGTGTAAATTTTGAAGGTGTAATTTTGGAAAGTTGAATATTACCTCTTTTATGATGTAAGTTTACCTCAATTTAGACTGAAAAAGCGACATTACAACAGAAAAGTGGTAAAATTACACATTTTCAGAGGTTAAATTACACATTTTTTCTGACATAAAAGATGTACCCCTTTCCAGATGTAATATTACCATGATTTTTTTTCTGTGCAATATTGATAATTTTCGTTCGAATGAAATTTTAATTTTTCAAAAAAATATTGTCTGAAATGTTATTTTATAGATTTTTATTTCCATTCAAAAAAAGTCATTTTGATTCACAGCACAAAAAAGTTGAATATGGAAGCGGGGAAACTTTTTATTAATGTCAGTATACTCGAACCTTTTTTTATTCCTTTTATCAGGTCTGTGATCGGAAACACCTTTTTTATATTAGTTCGAAATCACTTCCAATTAAAAAATAAACGTTGAAATTCCTGCAAGATTATTTTGCTAATTTTATATTGCGATTAAATAAATTAGAAAGTCATTTAAAAAAATGATTCAATACTACTATCAGCACATGTTTAAAAAAATATTATTATAAAAATGTAATAAAAAATATTTGGCCCATAACCGTTTCTGGAAAACCAAGCCAAACCAGGGAAAACAGGTTGGGCACCCCTGATGAACAGCAAGCTTAAATACCAATAATAAACAATAACAATAATTATAAAAAATAATAATATTGAGTATTTGGCTCTTTTAAAATGTTAGTCTTGATCTCTGATTTAAAAAAATCGAAGGACCATAAAATTTTACAAAAGTTTCATTTTTGAACATTGCAAATTGGACCATTAGTTGCTGAGATATTGCCATTAGAAAATGGGACTTTTAAAACTTAAAATTTTCTGTTTGTTTTTTCTTGTATCCACTGTATCACACCATTAAAAAAAAGAAAACTGCAAATTTTAATATTTATCAAGTTTTGGAAAGTACTTTTCGATTGGGAATTCGATTTTACATTAAAAACTGTAGCCAAACAAACTCTCCTTTTTTTTTTTTTTTTTTTCAAAAAACGCAATTTCCAAAAAAAATCATAACTCGGCGGCCACATTTTTGGCCCTACTTCTCTATGACTTAAAAGTTTTTGTTTCCAAAAATATAAAAATATTACAAATTTTCTGTAAATTATTTTTTTTGTGAAAAAAAAAAATAATTTCAAAATCGGCTATTTTTTGTGTATATTTCTTCTGAATATCAATACCTACAACTTTGACGAAGACACTAAATCGGTCAGAAAATTCATTTAAAAAACAGATTTCCGAATATTTATTGGATGAACCAATAACACAAAATGGCTTCTTTTTGGTCATAGGGAATGCCACACATAGTTTGAGCCAAATAAAAAACACAAAAAAAAATGCACAAAATCGCCTGATTTCGCTCTTTCTATAATTCATTTGAAGTTGGATCATGTTTCTAAAGAGAATATTTTTTTTAGTTTTAAGAAGCATTCGGAGTTCTTTAGTATAAAACGAGGTTTGGGCGATCTCCATCATTCATGATTCTAGCACCGAGTAAATATCCCGCATAGATTTTTGTTTTTTCGGAGGTCTAAAGTCGGAATCTGGAATAACTTTAGTAAAACTGGACCATCTTTTTTTACCTTTTTTTTAACTGGATTTAGAGAAGGATGAGGGCCTTTAAACTGCTAATTAAAAGCGTGACCAAAACCTAAAGAGTAGCGGGGCAAGAATATGGCCGGTTTAAAAATTACGTCATTCATGAACACTCTCTGACCAAATTTAAAACATGTTTTAAAGGAGTGACGATATTCCTGTCCATATTAATCTTTTTTTTAAGAAAAATGTTTTCACTAACTACCTACTAATTTATCTTTTCTCCCATTCCAGTTCTGACCACAGTTCAGCGCGATCCCGCGCTGTCCACGTGGCATCGCCACGCTGGTCCCAAATAAGGACAACACTTCCGGTTGCGCCACACCGAGTGGCACGTCGTCCCACGCGCACTCCAAACGCATGCGCGTCACACTCGAGGAAAGCGCGACTCCGTGCAAATGTGCATCTTTCTCTCTCCGACGACGTTCCCAATATTGCGTGCGATTCCGGGTGCATTTTTTTTGGGTTCGTTTCCCTCGGTGGACAAAGGCCACCGATCTCCGGCGACACAGATTCGCGCGCCCGAGACACAATGGTCAACGAATGAGGTGGTGACGAGAGAAAAGAGAAAGGTCTCCGCAAGAGAGAGAAAGAGAGCAGCAGCAGCAGCGAAAGGGAGGACAATAAAAGAAGCTCAGATACAAAAACATGAATTAACTTTGCGCGAATGCAAAAAAAACGTAAACACCAGTTTTGGATTGATGAGGAGACATTCCATACACAAACCGTTATAAAAAGCCAGCAAGAGTTGTGTGCAAGTAGGTACGCGATTTAATAAGAAGTGAAATGAGAGAGGAACTGATGATAAAGGAAGAAAAAACTCTAAAATTGTAAATGCAAAAAAAAAAAGATCACACCGTGGAAGAGAGGCGCTTGAGAAGCGAGAAGAAGAAAAAAAGAGAGTGCCAAAACCGGACCCTCCCGGGCCCAAAGTGACCCCAATGTACCTCTCCCCCACCCTTTTTCGAGAGAGGTTGTGGAAGGAGGGGACAACGACAAGGGACAAACCAGCAGCATGACCAAAAGTAGCATAGCCCAACAAAACAAGTCAAGTGGCTCGGTGTGACGCCGAAACAGGTTGGGCTGAAAGTTTGGAACCATTTCTGAAATTGTTCATTTTTTTTATAGTTTTTATTCTGTTAAATTTTACAAAAAAAAACTTGTTTTGTCTTGATTTAAAATCTGTACATAAATAAAAATTTAGAAAATATTTATTTTCTTGGAAGGTGTTTAGCAAAACATTTCAAATTTAATTGCATTAGTCAATGTTCAAACATTTTTTACTCACAAATTTAAAAACACTATTCCAAACTTCTCATAACAAAGAGTGATGAAAAATGAAAAGCCATAACTCAAAGTTGATTTTAAGGTAAATCAGAACAATTTTTGAAAACAAAATTTCGAACTATTGTTCAACAGAATTGAAGCAGAATTTTTTAGAGTAAAAAAAATCAATGCTGTTTACATAATTCCTGAAAATACATGTTTGTTGAGATAGAAAAGTTTCCTATAACTTTGCCTCAAAAGATTAATTATTAGACCAATTGTTGCTAGATTACAGCCTCTTAGCAGCTTCAAAACAGTTTAAATAACATACAAATAATTTTCGGAAAATTGTAAAATTTTAAAAATAGAAACTATTGGTGAAAATAATTTTAAACTGTTTATAATACATTTTAAAACGCCTATTTTTCAATTTTAAAACTCTATGAAAATTTGGATTTTGAGACAGAATAAATGTCAGACTTTAGGAATGCAAATATGATCATATGTTTTTAGATATTTTGCAATGTTTGTCAGACGTATCACATTAATAAAGTATAAAGCATTTCTTATACTTTTAATCTTTAACTTTTAAAAATTAAAATTTAGTATTTTTACGCGACCTTGACCAGGACTGAGGAGAAAAAAAGATCTTCAAATAAAAATTTTAAAAGCTCTATCGAAACTCATCGTTCAAGAAAAAAATCGAATTCAGTAAAACAAAAGGTTATACCTTTTTTATTAAGAACCATTTTGTCATAAGCAGTTCAAGAAAGAATGTATTTTTTAGTTTGTTAAAAAAATACCTGAAAAATAGGAACTATATTATATCAGCCGTGTTCAGAATCGAAAGAAAGATGAAAAAATTAGAATAATTGCAGCATTTCAAGCTAGAAATTCTAAATTATAAAGCAAAAAGTTTTTTTTTAAAAAAAGGCTTCTGAAAAATAAAAATCAATCTTTCTTCTATGTTATGCCCGTTTCTTTTGAAAAATGAAGAACTTTTTTACTCGTTTTTCTAAAAATAGTGGCATTTTGTCATTGAGGAAAAATAAAAATAAGAGCACGTAAAAATAGCATGGTGGCGACAAAATGACATTTCCAAACTTTCAACCCAGAGTGTGGCGCGCAAAACCGAACCCTGAGAAAGCTGCCCACAGCCTGCAGAGATATCTGCAGTTTCGGAAAGTGGGACTGGGTCCATCGGCAGAGAACCGGTAACCCGGAGTTGGATGGTGGTGGTGGGTGGCGGTTCATGCACTTTTAATGCAGTTATATAGTCAGTTTTTTTTACCTATATTTATAAGGAATCTAAAACTCAAAATTGTAGTTTAAAAAACCACAACAGGACAAAAAATTACACAAACACACCCAGCGCACACACACGCGAAACCAGTTACCAAGTATTTCTTCCGATTTTTCCTTCTGTTCTGATCTTTAATTTTTTTAAAACTTTATCTTTATGTAGGTACTTTAAGATTATGAAAAAGAAAACTTAAGCTAAGTATGTATTATTGCGCGAGTAGCACCTTCGTTGAGGGAAATTAAATATACTTAAAAAAATGTTGTAACGTGAAACGAAACAAACAAAACAATCACGCTAAATTTTGAGACAAACCAGAATACGACATTTTTTCCACGACCGGTAGCGAGATTTCTGTACTTCTAATTTGTAAAGGAACTTTTTTTTATTCAAATATTTAAGAGATGCAAGAAACTCCGTTTCTTCGATGGACGTGTTAGAATGTGGCATACTAGTCTAGCGTTAAGAGTGTATACATTTTTACGTGTAAGTTTATCGGCGAGGAAACTCGAGTCTCGGAAAACAGAGCCCCTCCCACATGGTTGATGTCAATGTACTGTAAATGTATTAGTATTTAAGGAGAGCTTTTTTAGTATTATTAAGTAAGTAAACTATTTATGTATAGAAAGTTGCAATGTGATGTCCGTTTTTAATTGAAAATAATGAGAAATAGTCCTTCAACTATGGAACAGTTACAAGTGATGTCAGCCTATCTAATATTTATGTGATATAGGGTTGCCAGATCAGGAATTCAGGAAATAAAAAATACTTAATCCACCTGTGTGGTTGGTGCCTTCCTCACTCCTTACCAAAAATGGACCATAGATCAGGAAATAATTGACATTTAAAACCATAAGACTCAGCTTCATAAAAATATATGAATATCACTTAAGTGGTCATACCTTGAGACAGGGTGCAAATACACATGGGAATACAAATCCAGGTGGCTTAAGTATTGGCAGATTAGCTTATTATGTTTAAAACTGAAACGATATAGCCTCATCTCAAATTAGGCTTAAGTTTTCCTTCACATTGTATGCCAATGATGATTAATTTCAACTTTTTTGAAAATTGCATATTCTTTCTTGACAAAAACTGAAATATCTCAGCTCAGAGTTGACGAAACTTTAAAGTTCCTGAGACGAAAATCTTCGGCGGAAAATGTCTAAAATACATATTATATATTTTCACAGATTATAAAACTTTTGTGTTCAATACCGAGGAAAAAAAAAGTAGAGCCAAAACTCGTATTTTTCTGCATTAAAGCTACCGAGAAAGTGAAATTAAGGTTTTTTATGCTATAGGGCATTTGAAATTTTAAGATTTTCTCTTTTTTCTGAGCAGGTTTTTGTGAAATTGTCCCAAAATAATACTTTATTAAAAAAATGGTAAAAAGTTTGTTGTCCGAAAGTTGTCATTTTTTTAGCAGGATTATAGCTTTACCTCAGTGAGGAAGCCAAGATTAATATGTGGACTAATCTAGATACCGTAAACCGGGGTGACTTTGATAGGATTTCAATTTGTTTTTGGAATATTTTCCAACAGGTAAGGTTTTTCGCAAGATAATTATTTTTAAAACATTTACTGGGGCCACACAAAGTCCATGCACTATTTTGGAAAACAAGTTTTTTCAATAGTGTTTAGAAAATTAGTTACGTTAAAAATTCTAAGTTTAATTCCAGGGTGACTTTGATAGTCATAGTTTTTCTTGTTAAAATCACATTTAAGATGTTCAAACTTTATTTGTACGTTAAATGTACCATCACTAAAGTTGCTGATATAGTTTTTAAGAAAATAAATCAATGTTTATATTTAGTTAACTAAGTACACACATATAAATTTTAGGTAAAATTGTTAAAAGTTGCCTGAAATTTGTTAAAACTATAACTATTTTATAAAATTATCGATTTATATTGCATTTTATACTGAATTTGAAGCACGAATCACAAGTTTTCACATTTTACATGAAATTTGTGCAACTGAAGTTGCTTATAAATTTGGAGATTCTTTTTTATTGTGTTTCAAAAACACATATTATTTAATATTTACAAACTTATTTAACCTTCTCCTAGTGGAAAATTGTCCAAGGAATCCGAAAATGTATTCGTTTTCCGATTCAAAACCATGTTCATTGAGAAAATCATGACACTTTGAGACGTTTAAAATAATGACTTTCATCAACATTTTCTTAACTAAAGTTAACTAACTTTTTAAACTTTAAAAAAATTTATGAAAAGTTTTTCTAGAGGTAATTTGAACACTTCTCTACCACAGTCAGTATGATTCTAAACCATTCCGTAAGCATTTTAATTGTACTCTTCATGTTGCGGCTATCAAAGTCACCCCGTTTTGCGGTACCTAAAAATGCCACCTTTTGAGCTATAACAAGAAGATAAAATCTGTTGGTATTGTTCTCAATATTTTTGAAATAAAATGTATCTTTTGGAAATGTCGGGAATTGAAAAAAAAACAAATTAACAAGTAAAATAAAGTTTCAATCAAATGTACGCAACTTTTTTTCTGAAAAAAGTTGACCATCCTGAAAATATTTAGACGAAGATTTTTGGGAGATCGAAAAGTTTACCATAAATTTGCCTCATAACATTGGACTTAGGGACTCATATACAGAGGTCAAGCTGGGTCAAGCTGACTTGTAAAGGTTAAACAAAAATTACTTTGAGATAAATAAAAATTGAAAACGATGCATTTTATCGAAAATTTTTAAATGATTTTTTCTTATTTTTCATCTTGAAACAAAGTATTTTATTTAGATTCAAGGGTGTCGATTTTCGGCTCAAAGATCAGAAATCACACACTCGTCGCCGAACGAATCTTTGCCGACTGGAGCGCGCACCATTCGCCATTCGCGAGCGAACACGACACGCTACCTTAGACAATCGCTTCACACAACGAAACAAATACTTCGTGAATTTCTCTATGCCTACTGCGTCCGTCGACCCGAGTCACAAACGAATATACTCGGAGATGAGAGAATCTATAACAAAATACCAGCGAGGCGCTCACTTGGTCTGCACTACCACAGCCTGCCGTCACTTTATTTTACTACCCGATTTGAGTGAGAAAGAGAGTAGCGATAGGTGCAGGGTTGTTACGGAAAAGTTGAAAAAAAATCCGCGCCAGATCCGCGCCGACCTAAAACCCAATCCGCGCGAAATTCGCGCCATATAAAAAAAGAACTTCGCGACAAACATAGAAGGGAGTAACAAAATTACTATTTTTTTAAACGAAAAAGATTACTTAGAAAGCATTTGGATCAGTAACCGTTAATCAGTTGTGGATTCAAATACCACCTGCACCAAGTGGAACCTTTTTCCCCATTTCTGGAAGATTACTAGCAGTTGTTGTAACACTTTAAATATCGTTGCTTTGAAAACAAATAAAAAACATTTTAAAATCTTATGATTTTGTACTCGATAATACTCGCCAAAACTTTACTCTGGATAATCGTAACACGAAATTCCTATTATTTTCTTATCTAAATTTCTCTAAATTAAAATATGACTCCGAAAATAATCCGAACTGAGAAAATGGCAAAAATTGTGGTATTTGAGAATTTGAGAATTCTACAATTTGATAATTTAATAATTCAATAATTTAATAATTTATTAATTTATTAATTTATTAATTTAATAATTTAATAATTTAAGAATTTTCTAAAAAAAATAAGAATGGAAGAATTCGAAAAAAAATATCTGTTTAATGTTAATTTTTTTCGTAATATTCTAATGTGCTAAATCGTATTTCTTTTTGCGTTTTTGAGTCTGCAAGTTTTGGCAATTTCAAATTATGAATTCTATTTTTTGTATATTTGAATATGCAAATTCTGAAATTTTCAATTGGTTGAATTTCAGATTTCTTATTTTTTTAAATTTTAAAATTACATTTACTTTTAGACGGAGATTTTAGCAGATTGCTAAGTGGATTTCGTCATGTTGTGATAATTTGGGAGTAGAACCAATTCTACCTAAATCAGAGTGGCAACAGAATCTTTCAATTTTTCAATAAACCACAAATTTATAAATTTAAATTTTAGATTGAAAAACTTAAAAAATCAAAAAGTTTCATAGCTTCAAATTTTTGAAATTCTGTAATTTTTCGAATATTGTAATCTTGATCTTAATAGAATTCCTATATTAATGTGATCTTTCAATATTTATTGTTTGTTATATTAAAAAATGCCTTGGAACCTTTGAAAGCCTGTACTGAGCTAAAAAAATATATAAGGGTTAAATCCTATCCGGAACATACCCTAATAATCATTTATGTACATCCTCATGTTCATATCTTTGGAAAAAGTTTAAAATATTATTCAGAAGTGAAAAAAATTAATGTATCCTGTGAATATTAAGAGGAAAATAATAAGGCCGATGCAAATATTTAAAAAAGTTTTTGTCCCTCGGTCAAGGTCAAGGGGGGGGGGCAAAAAAAATAAAAAAATATAAAAATTTAAATAACAAGCCATAGTCTTCACATTTAAATGAAAAAAGTGTTTTAAAATGCATTTTACACTAGTTCAGTTGTTTAGCAATCATTAGTTTTCAAAAAATCTAAGATCTGACAAAAACAAAAATTGTATCGAAAAAAAAGATTTTGCATCGAAAATTTTCAAAATCTTAAGATTTTTAATAAACCCAAACATGCTGAAAATGATTTTAAACGCAGGAGAATGTATTTTAATTTGATTTCAGCTGGTTGCTTTTGAATTTTCATTGAAATTTTGAAGTTTATTGTAAAAATATTTTTTTGCCCCCTGATTTTTCGGGCCAATTTTGAAGGGGGGGGGGGGGGGTGACAAAAAGTTTTAAAAATATTTGTACCAGCCTAAACCAGGTAAGCAAATGTTTAAAAAATAATGAGTTCTAATGTTATTGAAAAATTTATATAAAAAATCTCAATAAATTTTTCAAAATAAACGCTCCTTGATGATTATTTCGAAGTTTCGTATTAAGAAAATAAATCAATAATTTTCAGAAGAAAATTTTCTTCATTAACAACTTCTTAGAAATTGATGATTTTGCACTCAACGAAAAAGATTGAATTTATTTAACGTGAATACTTCCATCATTGTCATGATTTTTCGTTCAAAGATATAAATTTTGCGTCGCTTTCAATATTTTGATAAAATTCCTTCAACAAGTTGTTTAGAATAGTACCCTACACATGCTGATTCCTTTTGGTAAAGATTATCCCATTCCTTGCAAAGTTATGGAAATCGTCATTAATCAATGATTTCCAACTAGAACGTCAATGACTGTGCCACAATATTATATAAATTTTGAAGCACATTTGATTTAGATCAAAAATTCTTTCAGTGGCTTCAAGAAGGCAACAACCAGCACATGCTGATTCCTTTTGGTGCTGAAATTCGTTAAATTGAATTTAAAACAGAATATTTTATAGTGATGATCAATTTTCTTCGAAAATGATCAACGGCTTCACGTTAATTGCTAATAATATTTTCCTTTGTAACTTGAAAGAAATTCTATCGTTCTCAATTATTTTATTTATCAAAATTGCTATCCGCGCGAAATCCGCGCCTGAACAAAATTAGCCAGCAAATCCGCGCCAGATCCGCGCGATACGCGTCATCCGCGCCATCCGCGCGATCCGCGCCGTCCGTAACAACCCTGTAGGTGTGGAAGTGACAAACGGTAGGAAACGGTCAGTGCATTTTTTCGTCGCGTTCGATTTGTGATCGCGAGTGAATGAGTCTTTTTGGAGCAATCAGAACCCTTGTTTAGATTTTTTAAAACAATAAAAAAACGAAAATCAGGATCTTTGAAAAAAAATCACAGCGCTACCAAATAATTTTAACCATCTTGTTTTAAAGCTAATCAAATTCTGTTGTTCGTTTTCAGTTATATTTACTGTAAACTACACAACTGAAATGTTAGTTAGTTTCACTTCAAAATTTAAGAAGAGCAAAGCCTTATTTTGAATACATAATTTCAACTTTTCTTTTTTTAATGACGATAAACAATTTAAAAACTTGAATTTGAGAGAATCATACATATTTTTGTTGAAATTCATTGCAGCAACAATTTAATAAAATTAAATTGTTGCTGTTTAAGGTTAAACACAACCTATTTTTTCTATTTTTATAAAATATCTAAAGAATTATGTGGTTTATTTTTTTTAATAATTACAATTTAATATGAAACGTGACAAAAGAAGGTTTTCTAATAAAAGGTGAATCAAATTAGTAAAAAGCAACTAAATTTATTGTAGAACAAGTCTAAGGGGGCAGTTCCACGGGCCACTTAAAATCAGCTCACGGGCCACATTTGGACCACAGTCCAAATTGGCGTGCCACAACTGATTAAAAATTGAAAATAAACTCAAAATTCTAATTTAAAATAGTTTTTTATTTTTTTTAAATCTCATTTCCTCAACCCTCTTCAAATATTTTTCTGAAAAGTGAAAACATGTTTATTTTTGTAAAAAAAATGTAAGAAAATTTTAATCACGCTTTTTTGTAATTAATTATTAAATAAAAAAATAATTTCAGGAAAACAAAAATTTGGATCAAAAAAATTCCGAATTTGAACATTAAGCGTGATATTAGAAAATTTCTAGAGTACTTTTTCAAAAGGTTTTATGCATCATGGTTTCGTTATGCTAATAGAACTTATTTTTTCCTTAAAATATGTTTATAATTTTACAAATATCAACGCTCAGCAGCTGTTTACAAAGTACGATAATCCCGACCAGTTAACAAACCTGCTTCAGCCCCATTCTACGACCCCCGTGATTGAAACCCCTAATTGCCACCTGGGACAACGACGTTTAATTACCATTCCTGTTCTGTTCGTCTAACCAACACAGCAGCAGCTGCTGCTCGTCGCAACCAACACTTTATTTCTATAATCAAATCTCGTGATGATGACGCCCCGCGCCGCCAAGGAAAAGCAAAGTGCTTGCTTATCTAATAATATGCAAACAAGTAAGTAGCAGTAGCAGCAGCAGCAAAAATGCGTCCCTTGAGCGATGAGTAAGATAAGGTAGAGACTCAGATGAATGCTGCTGATAAGATTCGTCGTCCTTGAAGTTGGAGGACGCGCGGACGCTGTGATATGTGCAAAGAAGCAAAAGTAGAGCATATTTCACCTTTTCCTTCGGTAGGGTACAGCTTTTATTTCACACGTTCTTCTGTACAATTCACAGCACTGTAACTTTAAGAATTGGGGCATTTTGGGATTGGGAGAAGAACACGAGGGTCAACATGAAAGAATGGGTTCAACGTGCTAAAAACAAAGGATGGATCGATTGATGCTTTCATACAATTTGTGAGTTCAATAAATAAGGTCTTAATAATGTGTTCTAATTTGATCTGCCTTTTTGCTCGCTAATCTCGGCTACTTTACTGAAGCGATCCCGCATAGCACGATGGTAAGTTTTAGACTAGGATGGAATCGTACGTTCAATAAGCTACTATTGGTCGGTGTTTTGCTGTTCTTTCACACACAAAATGTGAGGGTTACGATTATCTTGGATTACTTTCAGAAACATTTTGTATCGAGTGTGGCATGCCGTGGAAATTTTCAGGGGAGAAGTTTTGATTCCGGCTGCTCGTTCCCCCAGAAATGAGTACTTACTTACGTCGATATGAGTGAGTAGATCATACTGTGAAAGAAAAAAAAAAACATAGCTTAGTCTTTTGAAATTGTCAAAAGAATCAACCCAAGCAAACTTACCCATACAAGTAGTAGAAGAACGACAGCAGATAGACGGCCAGCTTGATCCATCCCTCGCGCTGGCACTTGGCGAGCACGTCGGCGTTCATGATGCTAGTCGGATCGTACAGGCCCGGGCCGGACATGACTGGGCGGTTTTTGTATCTGTTGAAATAGCAAAGGTAGAGAAAATTGAATTTTCAAAAAAAAAATCGCAAAAAAAATCGGTTATATTTCGATTAAAAAGGCGATTTTAAATTCAACCCAATTTGTGTTAGAATTTAACAGTTATTATACAGGATATTATTATTTTTTTTATTTTCTTACTTTAAACTTTACAAACATATGAAACACAATAGCTTATCGGACCTACTCTAAAAAAAAACTCTGGATTTGCAACGGCCTAAATTATAAAATGCATTTTTTCAATGTTTCATCACCGCCATTTTGGCTGCCATCTCGGATTTAAAAATTCTAAGTAAATTATGCGTAGTTTGAGGTCATATCTGAGATTTAAAAATCAAAAATAGGACAACGAAAAAAAATGTGTGGATCGATTATCCGAAGATACGTTTATGCGAAGTGATTTTTTTTTCAAGCCCTTCAGATAATCGAGTCTGGACTGTATTCCTAAGTGTTCCTAATTAGCCTATCTGAATGTTTTTTTTTTCAGAAATGGACAAGAAAGGACAATATTAAATTCGCAATTCGCAATTTTCAGTGTAAGAACGGGCCTTGACCGATCTTATGCACCAGGTTCCCGACGAACACGCACTGCCCTTACACCTACATCTCACCCTTGCTCTGAGTCAGAACGAGCAGCACGCTAGAACACGCTTTGAGTGTTCGTGCCAGGCATGCACACCTTCTTTTCCGGTTACGCATTTTAACTCGGCCGGGGGTGGTACATTATGTAGGGTTTGATGTAAGTATAAGCGCCTAACCATTTATAGTGTGCCTATCAACTTTCATTAAAGCAAAAACTGTTTTATTTTTAGTTTGAATTCAAAAACTAATTGTTATTTACTGTGTATTGTTTTCTCCTGAAATCTTTCCTAGTGTTGAGTCGTGTTTATCTGTTGCTATTTCTTTTGTCGCGGTGTTTTGTTACAATTTTTGGTCCTAAGCATGTTATAAAAGTTTACCAAAAGTACAATAGTAATATTTGTGTTAATCCTATAATTATTCTATAAATTGAGTAAGGGCTCGAACCTCACTTGCTTAAGAAAAAGGTGAAGTTTCAAAACAATGGACAGTGAAAGAAATATACTATGTAAAGAATCAATAGTAAAAGAAAGATAGTAATTTATGAAGTAGATAAATAAATTAACAATAGTTAATCAATAGAGGTAACAAACAAGCTTAGATTGTATTGAGGGCAATTTACAGGGAAGATGAGAAATTATTCAAATAGATAAATAAAGAATAGGCACATGATAAACATAATTGACATCGCAGCCAAATTAAGGGAAAGCAGACAGTTTGTTACAGCAGCATCAATTGGTAAAATAGAGTGGAAAAGCATTGAGAAATAAGAGAATCAAATAAGTAAAATCGAAATCAAATGGAGGATAGTAAACAGAAGCCGTTTTAGAAAATCAGTGAAACAAAATAAACAGGAGATAGATGGTAGCTGGAAATGGAAAGGAGAGAAACCCCGTTCTGCGACGTTCAGGTACATCCACAGCAGTTGACTCAACATACTGCGAATCAAAACAATACCGTCTACAATCACAAATTACTTCCCTTTCCCACATTGTCGCGCCCCTTTCTTTTAGCCGTCTCGACTCTGACCCGCGGTGGTCAAAGGTTTACGATCCGTTTCCACAGGCCACCAGCTAGGTCATCATGAAAACCAAGCCAACGTGGAGGTAAGAAAATAGGACACTCGCAAGGAACCAGAGCTATACTGTTCTGATCAAGATAATTCGGATGATCTAACAGAACTACGGATGTAGTTAGTTGCGCTCCTTCCAGGATGTTCCTTACGTGGACGTCAACCGAAGAGCACGCAACAAGGTCAATGCCATTGCATGCTCTTAGGTATCAATCCTTGGCCTGCAAGAAAGGACAATATTAAAAAAAAATATTAAAAAATAATAGTCAGTTGATGGTTTTAACTCGAAAACGCTACACTATCAAAAGTTCACGTAATTACTTTTCAAATGCAAATTCAATTCAACTTCCAAAAATGTTTTCTAAATATTTTTAAAAATCAATATTTTTGATAAATCGATGCCCGTGTGCTCTTTTGTACTAACTAGATAGGAACCACAGCAAGCTAAGCACAAGAAAGCACACCGGCATCTAAATATTAGAGCTTGGCTAAATACAATTCATCCTAGAAATCGGCATTATGCACTAAAGCTGGAAATATTAAAAAATGAAAAAAAGGCAAAATTGTAGGTTAGGTACTATCAGAACATAGAAAAACGGAAAAATAACAATTTTTTATTAGACTTTTTGACAATTCCTAAAATAAGTAATTTATTATTTTCGATTTTTTTTAATGTGTTTTAGGGGACTTAAATGCATCTTCAAAGTTGCGGAAAATTACACACGGAAACAAAATGTTTGCCGAATTTTAATATTTTTTTCCACAGGAAATAAATTTCTCAAAATGCAAAGTTTTATAATTTTTTTAAATTGCATGATATAAATATTCTGGATATTGATTATTTTGTTTTTGAATTGGAAACTTTCGGAACATTTCAAACAAATATTTTCAGGAATGGACAATCACGGAGAAAGAATAAAAAATCAGGGATTGTCCACGCTCCTTACAAAAAAATGTTTTGTTAGAAAATGTCCACAATGGGGGATTTTAAAAAAGGGACCACGTGGTTTATGGATGGTCTCTAAGCAAATTTTTTGTTTTACTAAAATTTCTATTTTTCCTAAAAACAGAGTTTGCAACGTCGTACCACCCCTTTTATTTGTTGCTCCAGAGTTCTTGCTTTCATCATTGTAGATCAAACATTAATTTGAAATTGATTTTTGAATAAATTCAAGATTGTAGCTGGTCCACAGGCAGAAGTTGGGTTGTAGAACGCTAATTTGCATAAATGAAGCCAAAGAAGTAGCAGCAGAATTTTATCGAATCTTTTCTTCACGAGAACCTACCTCCATATGTGGTACGCAATCAGTGGAATGTTGATGGCCAGCGAGAACCACTCTCCGGCGAACAGGAACAGCAGGTTAAACAGCACGTGCAGCGCATACTCGGGCAGCACCAACTGCAAAGAGAAAATCAACCGGAAACCTCAATGAGTCAGTACGCTTTCGGGAACGGCGCAGCCTTACCGGATTGAGCGAGTTGCACTGATCGATCGGATTTTTGTAGTCCGTCTTCAGCTCGTCGAACGCAATCACGTGGAATATCGAGAAAAAGATGAGAAATGCATCGATAATCAGGGCCGCAATGTAGCTGAAGGCCGCAAAGTTGAACGCCATCCTGCGGGTTGAGTTTTACGGAGCGTGTTCCGTCCGGGATTGTACTGTAAGTTTGAGTTTTTGATTTACTACTTGAACGAGATTCTTCATTATCATTCTTACCTGCTTCTTTGACGACTATAAAAGGAGTTCTTCGACGCCGAGTCCACGGCAGAAATTTATTAAAAAATCTCTTCAAGATTCTTGTAAGTCACGTCCAAATTACCAAAAATAAAACATCCATCCACCAAAAGTGACACTTTTCGAATGCTTCGAAAAAAAAGTTCGATCGGCGCCGCACTGACAGTTCGCTGTGGAACTTGACATACAAATCGCGAGGGACAACCCGCAGAACTGTCAGAACGCAATTTGTTTTGGTATCGGCGACAAGTGTTTGGCCAGAGTTTTGGTGAGGAATTTTATTGCGTTCGAAAAACCGTGTGAAAAATGCAAAACGGATGGGATTTGATGGCGGCGCGGATCGTCCAGACGTACAACCTGACCGGGGTGATCAAGCAGTACCGGGGCGAGGTCGACACGATCCGGAAGCTGGACGCGATTCCCGAAATCAGGCAAGTCCGAAAAGTACCGTTTCGGGGTTTGTGTGTGTTTTCGTCTCTGGTTGAAGCGGTGTATGCACTTCGGAAGGAATCGGTCAAGAAAAAAATCAAATGGGCAGCAGCGACAGCGAAAGCAAGCCAGAGAGGGTGAAGAAAAGCCCCAAGAAAAGCTCCCTCTCCTTTGTTCTGCTGTTCGTAAAGCTGTTTCTTGACCCCTTTTCTTCCGATCTCCATACTAGCCTTGAATGACGTCTTTTTGGGGACACAGACTTGGCTAACAGATGATAAACTTGGGTTCAAGACAAATATTAAATTGGGAGGATATTTCAACAATAATTATTAAAAACAAATATGAGCATCTAAAAATGCAATGTAAAACTTAAGATAAATTAACTGAGTACTACAATTACATATAAGCAGAACTTTGGATGAAGATAGCAATCTGTTGAAACAAAAAATATAAATACAAAAGGACAAACATTAAATTTTTAAATAGAATTTTTGAATTTCGAGATTAAAAAAACTTAATCTTTCTATATTATTATTTTTTTGTTAAATATAAAAAAAAACACATATAACAAGACATTTGTGAAATTTATGTGTTTAGTACATTCCAGATTCGATTATCCGCAGTTTCGAATATCCGATGTTCGATTACTCGAAAGTTTTTATGGAACTTCGGATAAATTGAATCACGAACAAACAATTTTTTTTCGTATTTGTTTCATTTTCTTATTTTTAACATCAAATTCGATTTCTGCGACCCCATTTTTATTAAATTTTGAATAGGTGATTGCCTTAAAAATTACCAAATACTTAGTACTTAGTAACCGCCATTTTGGACGTAAACATTCTGAATCACAGAATTTTGAGTCATAGAAAAGCTCGACAATTAAAAATAAGAAAAAGAGATTTTTTTTTCGTGATATGATTATCCGAATTGAAAATTGTCTGAGGCATTCGGATAATCGAGTCTCTAAAAAATACGTATATTTTCGTTCACACTTTTTTTTTATCTAACAACACACATCTTACAATTGTGGAGTTTTTTTTTGAAAAGGTCCAATAAACCAAATTTCCAGCTTTTGCTTTTTGGGTGTTTTTAAAACCGCCTTGAGTCAGGAGTTTTAAAAAACATCCAAAAAGCAAAAACTAAAAATTTGGTGTATTGGACCTTTTCAAAAAAAAATCCAGAATTTTATTTATTAACTTTCCTTTTTTCATCTGTGGATTGAAATTATAGCTGAAATTATTTTTTTTAGTTGGGGACCAAAACTGTAAAAAATATCTGCATCTTCATTTTGTTATTCATTTGACTGTCAATGATGCTTCAATGAAAATTGATTTCAAAACCAATCAATACAAAAATAATTTCACCTCTCTGTCAATTTTATTAAAAATGTTTTTTTTTAAATTTATAGTGATTTTCATTACATTTTTTGAAGCTTATATTTTACGCTACAAAAACTAATGAAAAGAACTTAAAATTATCACCTAAACTCCCAAGCTCGAGAAAAAGGGGGAATTTGTATGGAAATTCCCCCTTTTTTTCGAGCTTGGGAGTTTAGGTGTTATTTTACATTACCTCGCTATAAATAGCCTGGGCGACTGCTAGAATTCATCCAATAAGAGATGAGAAGAATTGAAAGCATTCCCATTAGAAATGAGAACACACGAAGAATTCGAACAACAATGCCAACGGTCGTTACCACTCGCCTAGGGTGGCTCCTCAGACCATTCACCTTCCCAAAAACCGTCCAACTCCAAGCGAAACTTACTTGAGGATACCGTGGAGAATTTCCCTTAATACTCTTAAAAAAGTGGAGCATCAACACTTCCCGTCTTCCAATTCCCTTTCCTTGTCCCTGGTGCGCGGTGGAGATGGGAGCGGCCGGCAATGGACGGCTGCCATGGTGGTGAGAATCTGGTTCAGGTGGAATTGGTTCTATTCCCAATTATCGATTCCTAGGCAACTTGGGCTTAGACAATCATCACATCACATGGCGAAAATCCAGTCTGCAATCCGCTAAAATCACCGTCTCCTAGCGAAGCGAAGCGAAGCGAAGCGAGTTTAGGTGTTATTTTGTTAAAATTTGAATCAATAACACACCATTTTTAGAGGTATTACAATTTTGTACTGTTAATCAGAAACACTCAATAATTTAAAAGCATGGAAAGCGTGTCAACCAAAACCTTCATACCAATTCCTAGAAAAGCGTGCCGTGCCTGGCTGAAAAAGCTACCCCCCGTCACGGTGAACGACGAGGAAAAGTCCCACCTGTACCGGGAGAACGGAAACGAGATCTTTCGCAGCCGCAAGAGCCCCCACGTGGCACTGGAAGCGTACAGTAAGGCCATCTTTATGGCGCCCGGTGGTTCGCCGGCGCAAGCAATGGCCCACGCCAACCGAGCCATCGTGCTGATGAGCTTGAAGCGGTTCCGCGAGGCGTACGAGGACTGCCAGCTGGCCCTGACCGGGGGGTATCCGGAGGAAAACCGGCTGCGCGTCCTGTTCCGGCTGGCAGAGTGTGCGCTCCAGAATCGCGACCGGGACGGGCTGGACAAGGCGCTGGACGCGATGGGGGCACATGCCGAGCAGCAGGAGCTGACCAGCTTCGAGATGGAGCGATGTGAGTTGGGGTTCAATAAAGTTTTGATGTTGGACACCACTGAAAGGTATGGTTTCTTTTAGATAAACGACTACAGCAGCTTGCTGGAATCATTGCAATATCAGAAATTCCCGCTGATCCAACAGAAGTTGATGTTCAATATCCTAAACTGGAAGAGTAAGTCTTTCTTGAATGAACGTCGAACAAAATCAAATATTTTTTCTTTCAAGAAAATCCGATGCTTCACATGGTCGATTCATAGTATCTAAAGAGGGAATCAAGAAAGAGGCTCCAATCGTGCAGGAAACGGCCGTTTCCTTTGTTCCAGTGTACGATCCGCGAAGCAGATCCGAGCTGCCGCCCTTCGATTGTCAGTACTGCGGTGAAATCAATGTAATCCCGTTTCCGTAAGTGTTTTATATTTAATCATCCCCTGAACTGCAACAACTAAATGTATCATTTTTAAGCTGTATCACTTGTGGACGAGCATGCTACTGTAGTGTAGCCTGTCGCAAGAATCACTCCTCGCATCGATTCGAATGTGCCGGATATGGGAAGCACTTGTGGTATTTGATTGGTATCGCTCATCTTGGAATGCGAAGCTTCCTGGATGGGTTTGAAGCGAGTACCCAAAAGTTGGATTTGTCGGTTGAAAGTACGCCAGAAGGTTTGTTCAAAAGCGTGCTCGATACGGCAGAAGCTGAACATACGGAATATCCGTATGGGAGGGTTCTACGATTGGTAACTAACTTTGAGCAGATGGATGTGATGGATATGCTGCAGTATTCGTTGGTGAGATAATCCATTAAATTTCAAAAATAAAATGAATCATGAAACTCGCATTCTCCACAGACTGCCTACATGCTCTCGGTATACCTGAGTGGCTTTACCGACTTTTTCCAACAACTTGGCGATCTTATCAACGTAATGTCCAAGGAAAACTGGTCTATCTACTGTGGAGCGGTCATCTTCCGCCATATTGGTCAGTTGGTGTGCAACGGCCATGCAATCAGTGAACTGCGCGGTAGTTTCGCCTCCGAGAACAACTGTCTGGAAGCGGACAGCTTTAACATCAAGGCGGGATTCTTGCACCGGTACTTTGAAAGCACTCGAGTGTTTACCGGTATTTTCCCTCAAATCAGTATGTTCAATCATTCCTGCGAGCCGAACATAAGAAATACGTTCAACAAAAATACTCTTACGGTGTACGCCGCCAAAGATATTCCTGTGGGAGGTGAAATTTTTAACTGCTACGGACCGAACTTTAAGCTGATGTGCAAAGACGAGCGCAAATCTGCACTGCGACAGCAGTATGGATTTGAGTGTAAATGCACGAGATGTATATCGAAAAACGATGAAGCTTACGTAAGTTGGAAAAATTTCAGAAATCATCAACAGATCACCAAATTATATATTTTGCAGGAATCCTTCGAGCACTACAAATGTCCCTTTGCAAAGTGTTCCAAGTACTTTATGTTGAAGGAGAACGCGGATCCCTTTGAGAAGGATATCAAGTGTCCGATGTGCAGGCGTATCATCGATTGCTCAACGTTCCAACTGATCGCTGCTGGCATGACCAGCGAGCAAGAAAGTAGGTGTCAAATCTTCACGGTCTATTCCTCAAATCTTACCCCATAATTTCCTAAAAAAAAAGGTGGCTACGAGGAGTTCGACGAGGCAATGGATGCTTACAGCAAGTGCAAAGCCGTACTCTCCGAGTACCACGAAACCAAGATCACCCTGGCGCACATGATTTTCCTCCAGTATCTGCCGTTTTCCGGGCTGGACGACCGTTGTCTGCGGAGGCTCAAGAAGCTGGCGCACGAGTTTATCCAGATTCGGGAGCAGCGCTTCGGAATGATGAGTCCGGAGTACGTGGTGGCGTGCTTCTATCTGATGGACCTGCTGGTGATTGAGTCCAAGTGTGAGGGACCGTTCAAAATGGACGCCGTATCGGTCGAGTTCGTGGGCAATTTCAAGAAAGCGATTGAAATATTTGGCACTGGAACACGGACCAAGGTGCTGAATTATCTAAAAACGCATCTAGGTTAGAATGATTACTGTTAAGCGAATTAGTAAGTACCCGTTATTGCCAATATTTGAAATACGCTTGTTGTGGTAAATGTTTTTGCATGAATTGTTCCCAACAATACCTATTAAAGTGAAACGATATACTCAAAAGAACATGCCAATGTAATAAGCTTTAACCAGTTACGATGAATGTTAACCAACCACCATTAGTGCTACATCTGATTAGTCTGTGGTGCTGCTTTAAATATATATTACATCACTATGAATAGTGATTGGAGATTTCAAAGAATGCACACATATTTAAATCATTTAGACAGGTTTAGTTCAATGCAAATTCAGTTATTCAGACAACAATGTATGTAAAACTTTCTGGTAAAGGTGTGTTTTAAGGGATGAATCAGGAATAGCAATAATTGTTTTATTTTGTTTGATGCAGGGAAAAGGTCAATTATAATGGAAAGTAAATTTACTCAACACCAAATAAAAATTCATGGCTAAAATATTAATTATCAAACGTATCACAGTCCTCTGTATGAAAACAAACTGAAACATAGCTGTCACTGGGCGATGTAGGGCTCTTTGCTTTGGCCAGTCATCTGTAATCATTGAGTTATTACTTGTGGACATCTATAAAAAAAAGTGGTCTTTAGTCTTTAGTGTAGTAAATAACTGTGTTTTAACTTGTTCCAAATCCATAATCTGAAATTTGCTCAGCTCTAAATCATGTTTCGCAGCATAAAAGAGTGTTTAGGATCATTATATTATGTTCTACTCATACCAACTTGTATGCAAGTATCATTCTAATTTCCATTCTCTAATGATGTCACCCTTTAACTTCTATGCAACATCCAACCGATTGTCAGAATTCAATGATGCTTCTGCTTTGACATACATAAATTTATTAGTTCCTCCACCTCACGATATTCGCAGTTTTCCTCAGCGCACGGCACAGTTCTAATGCAAAATTTTCAACATTTGTTTACCTTTGAGTCAGGGTTTTCCGTTCTTCTCACTGCTAAGGCTTCCTTCCGCAAATAAACGGCCAGCAAGGCGTAAGTAATAATGACCGTCTAATCTATAATAAGCACCGCGGCAGCGTTAAAAGGATAACTCCTTCAGGTTATTTTTGGTGCTCGAAAACTGTGCGAGGGCACCTTCTCTGCTGCAGCTGGCGTCACGTACATCAGTCGCAATTTCTGGAACGCATTTGAACGGATGAAAATGGGAACCAAATAAGGTCTTCCAATGAGCTGCATGTATGACGCGGAGGAAGTGAACCACTTCAGAAAAATTGCTACCTCGCAGAGAAAAATCCCAAAGATAATGGCGCTCAACGGCTTCCTCGAGTTCTTCCAGCGGGAAAAGGTAAATTTTCTACCATTGAATAATCCACATTTGGAATAACCCTAACCGTCGTCCTCCCCGCAGACCTTCCGGCCGCGGAAAAAGTTCGCCCAAGGAACAATCCGCTACTCGCTGCACAAGCAAGCCCACGCAAGTCTGCAGTCGGGAATAAACCTGCGGGACGTGGTCAGGCTGCCGCCCGGGGAAAACATGAACGATTGGCTGGCGGTTCACGTGGTGGACTTTTTCAACCGGATCAATCTGATCTACGGAACCGTATCGGAGTACTGCAACGAAACGACGTGTCCCACCATGAGCGGGGGCTCCAAGTACGAGTACCTCTGGGCCGATGGAGATGTCTTCAAGAAGCCAACCCAACTACCTGCCCCGCGCTACGTCGCACTGCTCATGGACTGGGTGGAGAACCAGATCAACACCGAGACGCTCTTCCCAGTGTCGACCGATGTGCCATTCCCGAAGTCTTTCCCAAGCCTGTGCAAGAAGATTTTGGCCCGACTGTTTCGAGTATTTGTGCATGTGTACATCCATCACTTTGATCGAATCGTCAGTATTGGAGCGGTAAGTAAACACCGCACCCGCCCAAAGTGCTATGTAAAGAAGACCTTGAACCGTGTTCAATTAGCCTTCTTCGAGAGCAGGTGTTTGTGCGGGTAACAGGTAGGGGCCTAAATGATGGGTTTTTTGTTTGCTTTGTTCTCTTTTTTGCAGGAAGCTCACGTCAACACGTGTTACAAGCATTTTTACTACTTTATCCAAGAATTCGATCTGATGTCCGGGAAGGAGCTCGAACCGCTGGCCGTGATGACCGCGCAGATGTGCAAAGATTAGGGTTGTTTTCTTTTAGACTAACGCTTGAATTTATGTACTAAATTTTAGGATTGTGACTATGAACCCATATGAATTTGATGACTAAATTTCTTATCTAGGTCGCTCATTGCCTTGGATGCATAATAAACAAAAGTAGCGGTTTTGGAAGCATACAACTGAGGTTTTTGTTTTGTTTATCTTGCAAAGAAAATCAATAAATACCCTTTCAAATAAAAATTAGCTCTATTTCGTATAAAAATATCCGGTCCACTCTTCGGTTTGATATACCCTTGGAGCGTAACGGATACGAAGACAGATTTGAAGAAAACAAAAATTTTTGCGCAAAAAGTTTTTTAGCGATACTAAACATCGGAAATTTTAAAAAATTCAATCGATTTTTAAATCAACCCAAGCATGCTAAAATTTAATTTCAATTTAATGATTCTAAACAGAATGCATTTAAAATTGATTTTAGCTGATTGCATAAATTTCCATTGAAATTTAGAAGTTTTTTGAAACAATATTTCAAAAAAATTGAATTGTTTTCCGTGTTTGTTTGTTTTTTCTTAATAAGAAACGTCGACATAATGTTCATAAAGAGTGTATTCTTCATCCATCCAAATTAAAAAAAAAACAAAATTTATATCCAAATGATTTTTTAAAATCTGCTTAACGGATCTGAAATATTTTGTTTTGAGTTAAGCTTTTTTTTGTTTATTTTATACTGAACACATTCATTTTTCATTCTAGTGATTCCCAAAGATAAAGGCATTGGATGTAACAAAAATAATTATTGGGGCTCGTTTATTTGACGTAACAAAAGCTGGCTCTCCGCCTTTGAATTTTAGATGGAATTTAAAGGGTAGAAAGACATTTTTTTCTAAATTTAAACATTCTTGTGGAAAAAATAAAAGGAAATTCAAAGTTTCAGAAATTCAAAAACCCAAATAAATTTTTTGATTGATTTTTTGAGCTTTTTTAATCAAAAAAATCAAAAACTCAAATTACAAAATTGAAAAATTCCGAAATTTATAAATCCTAAATTCAAGACTCCGAAAATTGGGGAATTCAAAAATTTAAATTTAAATGTCAAAATTTGGAAATTAAAAAAATTAAAAATTAAAAACAAATTTTTACATTGGTAAATTGTTTGATTGAAAAAGTTGTTAAATTGTTTAGTTCGTAAATTCTCAATTTTATAACTTTGGAACATATTCGGAGTCATATTTCTGGTTAGAGCAATTTTGAGAAGAAATAATACAAATTTCGTGTTTCGATTTTTCTGAGTGACTTTTTGATGAATATCATCGAGTACGAACTATACTTAAGTTGTCAAAGTTCTAGATTTATGAATTTAATGATTATTTTTGATTTGTTTAGATTTTTAAATAAATTCTATTTCTTTTTTATAGTTAAATTCGAGGTTAAATTTCTAAATGTTTTTATTATATTTTGGATCTCTTTTTTGCCAAAATTGTTGTTATGGCTTTTCCCTCTGGTTTACTCCATCCTAGCAAAAATAAATTTGTCCATAAATTCCATAAATCGTTTCGAGATTCTGCGTGTTGAGATTCGGCCTCATGAGAATTCTGGGTTCAAAATTGTATTCATTGAATATAACTTTATTTGAACGTTTTTGATTTTTGCGTTCCTTGCAAAGTAGCCCTAAAACATAAAGCGAGTTAAACTTTTGTTCTCAAATACCCTTGCAAATACCTGTTTTTTTTCAAAACAAATGAAATTATTCTGAAACTCTCGTATTTTTTGTGGTGAAATTATTTTTCTTTACATGGCGCGAATTTCACGCAGATTAGTTTTTGGGACGGCGCGGATTTAAATCGGATTTTTTTTTTCGACTTCTCCGTAACAACCCTGAACCTTGAACAAAAAAAAAACTTTAAACTTTAAATAAAACTTGTACCAGCCTTATTCAACTCAAGTTAAATTATTCTCTAAATTTTGGCTTTGGAACTAGCTTTGGAAATCATTTTCTAATTTAAAACTTGAGGATTTTTAAAACTCTTAAATTTGGTTTGTATTTTATAAATAAAATATTTTTAAGAAATAAAAAAATAACATGTTATTTATATCTGAACACCTTCTGTGTCATCTGATGCATCTTTGGTCCCAAAAAAACCAATTCGAAGCAGGTTCCCTTCTGCAAAATTTCCCTTGCTTCGAATTTGTATGCCAGTTGTCAGAGGTCGATTTTGTTGTCATCTCGGCGCTGCTGCTCAAAATGTCAACAGTCAACTGCTCGCTGCAACTGTTGTCAAAATTTGTTGCAACCAGCCTGCGCGCTGGTCTTGGCCAGATTTGGTGACTTTTAGTGAACGGTCCTTCCGGAATAAAGTGCTCGCGGTCAGGATTCTCGCGCTGAGGACATCCGGTGGGAGATTTGACGCGAGTGAAGGTGAAAAGTGGAGGAAAATTGAACTTTTGGTGGTGGATTTTTGTTTACGTTTTTATTGGGAAGTTGGAAGCAGGAGCCGTTTCGGAAAGTGACAGTTCGACGTTTGAAATTTCTCTCTCTGACACACTGCCAGAACATTATTTTTCTACTGTAAAAGTGGAGGAGAAAAAGTTCTTCCATCCATGTTTGATTTCTGCGCGATAGAAAGGTGCGTTTTCGGAGGAAAAAGTTGAATTGCGAGTCGGAAATTAGTTCCGGAGTGGTGAAGAATGTGAAAATCTGTTCCGGGGTTTGTTTTGAACTCTTTGAAGTGTGATTTGTGACCACAGTCGGGGGGTGGTACTTGGTTCCCGCAAGGGAAGGATTAAAAATTTAAGGAAAAACAAGTTTCGCCGTGACAAATGCAGAAATGGATGTTGATTCGCCCAATTCCCTGAAACGGTGCTCGAGCGCACCCCACATCAACAACCTGCTGCCGACGACGGCCGTCGGCCACCACCTCAGCCCAATAGTGCCAATGGAGGAAGGACAATCACACCAGCCGGAAGACAATCAATCAGCGGAGTCCGTACAGATCAAAACCGGCACTCTGCTGCAGCAGCACGGCCAACAGCATCAGCAGCAGAACCTTGCCAATTCCCAGCTACACAGCATGTCTTCATCCAGCACTTCCAGTTTGCAAGCCGGCGCCGCCGCTGCTGCCCCTCACCGCGAATCCCCGCCGACTTCCTTCTCGAACATCTTTGCGCCACGGGTTCGCCGGTTCTCGGCCAGCTTCAGCCCACTGGCGGTTATTTCGAACGGCAGTTCCAGCCCAGTTCGATCCGGAAGTTGCACACCCGGCCCACGGCTCACGCCCCGGATATCGCAGCTCCGCCAGGAGGAATGTGCTGACCTGAGCAACAGCCGGGAGGTCAACCACGAGCGCGAAATCCACTCCGCTATGCAAATGTCCCAGAGTTACGAAGATCTGACGCTGGTCACCGAGAACTGGTCCTTTTCGTCGACCACCAACACCAAGCACAACGACGACCTGATCAATCCGCTGCATGTCGCGCTGCCCTCGATCGGCACCAACTACTGCTCTAGTCCTTCCCCGACCAGGTAAGCTTCAACGCGCTTCCCGCCAACCTAAAAAACCTGTAACGCCAATTTCTGTATCTTCCAGTCGCGCCGGTCTGGGGCTGCAGTATCCGACGACGTCGCCCTCGCCCACGCGCAAGTACGTAACGCGCCGCTCGATGTCGCCCTGCCCGATCCGGCCCAGTCCGCTGAGCTCGGTGAAGCGCAAGTTCGACCTGGAGGGAGGCGGAAGCGGTGGCGAGGGAGGGAACAACTACGGCAACTGCTACTCTCCGCCGCCGCTGAAGAAGATTTTCACCGGAGCGGACAGGTAGGAATGGGGTTTGGGCGTTTCGTTTTTTTTTTTTTTTCGTTTTGATTACCAAGAATGGTTGATAGCATTATCATGCCTTAAGTCAGCCAGCACTGACTGTGTTTTTGTTATCCCTGGTTGTTTTAGCCAGCTTCAACTAAACTTTTGAACTTTTATGTCAATTTCTCACAAAAATGATACAATTTATCGTTTGATGATTTGGTATCAAATTCTATCAACACCCTCACAAAGAATTAAGTCATTATGGTATAATTTTTTTGACTTTGAAAATCGGATCAACAATTTCCCAGATATCGCCGATTGAAAAATGGGAACTAATTGGGTAGCACTCACAAATATGTTTTTCCAAGGTTTTCATTTTTCATGGTCTTATCTTAGCGAAGTAGAATCAGTGATGTTGAAATAGAAAGTTAAGCTAAATTTCTTTGCTTTCCGAACTTTGTTTTTTTTTTCAGGGTGGAACAGGATAGACCTAGATAGACATTATATTTTGCAAGGAAAAATATTTTTTTCTGAATTTTTAACCTAAAACTGATTATAACTCGAAAACAGTGCACTTTATAAAAATTCAACTGTTACAGTTGCTTATTCAGGGTGACCACTCAAATCCCATTTTCAAATTCCCGACTTTTTGCCGACTTAGGGTAATAGGTATTTTTTTTATCTGAAGAATGATTTCATTTCAAAAACACTTTATAAAAAGTCATTATAAATCATTGGACAAAATATCTAAAAAAATAAAACACTAAGTAAAGAAAAATAAAATTCCAATGATAAATTCTTACAACCTTCAACCTTTCTTCAAAAATAAAAGCGTTGTATTGAGTAAAAACATAAATCATCAGATTTTGAAAAATAATCGAACAATATATATAATTTCAATTTTTATTTTTTAAATATCCAAACATAAAGTTTTTTTGAAACTTCGTTTCAACTGGCAATGAAAATGATGATGACAAAAAGTGAAAGATAACAAAATTTTAAATGTTATTCTTATGGTTATATTTTTTATCAAATCTTTACATATCTTTTCACTTGATTCAAGTCTTTCAAGGAATTTAAAAATATCTATGAATTCGTTTAAAAGATGTTTTCCGAAGTATATCCTTTATAATTTTATAAATTTAGATATGGGTCATTCCAGGTCAACTGAGTACACTTTTGTACTCGACCTTCACCGATCTGGACCAAACTTGGAGGGAACGTTCATCTATCGATAGTCAACAGAAATCCCAAGTTTGGTGCTGATTGGACCATCCTTACATTTTTATTTTTTATTCGACCAATTCCTTACATTTTTATTTGTTTTATTTTATCACCATCGTGTTCCCCGGACAATATTACATAATAATCAATGTAGACCTCAAACTAAAATGAACTATTGTCGAGATACAGCGATTTTACTGAACAAAGTTTGATTTTGCGCAGCACTCGGAAGTACTGTCGGTAAAGGTTTGTTCGGCGGTATCTGATTTTTGAACCAAAAATTAGGACGCTCGCTTTTATTTTTTGCTTTTTGGGTGTTTTTGAAACCGCCTTAAGTCCGCCAAAAATACTCAAAACTCAAAAAATAAAAAAAATCAATTCAATTCAATTAGTGTTTTTATTTAGCAGAATTTAGTAGTTTTGCTCTAGGATGTTACATTTTGCAATTTAGAGAATTGGAGAACCTTTCAACTGAGACCAGTTCATAAGCCTTTACAGGGAAGATACATATATCTAAGTTTGATAGTTGAGTTCTCTTCTAGGAAGAAAAAAATCGGAAAAAAAACCCTAGATCTATGAAATTTTGAATCATTTTCAATATATTTTACAATTTTTTCAATGAAAATCTCAATTTATGTCAATTGTTTTGTCTTTTAATAAATAATGAAAACGCAGGAAATTTCGAAACAATGGCAATCGAGCATTTTGAAATAAAAATAAGTAAATCATTCCTAGTTCCCCTAAAGGGCACATTCTTGAAGAAGATCTGAGCCGGCCACGTTTTAGAGGAAATGTTAAAATTCCATAGGTCGACTAAAACGTTTTTGTTGATCCAAAGTTGTTCAAACAGATATATAAATTTAAATAACTATTGATTAGAATAAGTACCTTGTAACTCAAATAAAACTAACAAAAAAATCCTTCTCCCCAGGGGAACATCTCCCGTGTGCCAAACGCCCTCCCCGTCGCCGATCTGTCCCAGCCCGGACTCGTCGACGGCTTCGTTCGAGAACGGCAGCAACAACGCTTCCAGCGGCAGCGGCCGAATAACGCCCAAATTCTTCGTCACCCGTCTGTCGGCATCCGGCCAGCTGTTTGCCGGCAATGGCAACGGAGGTGCACCACCACCCGCTTCGTTGGCTTCCTTGAACCCTCAGCTGGTGGCCACGGTGGCACAGGCGACTGCCGGGCCCGGAATTGTGACCGAGTCGCCGCCGTCGTCCTCCAGCTCGTCATCGTTCATGATGATGGACTGCGGAGTGAGCAGCAGCAGTGGCGGCGGCGGGGTTGGTGAGAGGAAGCAGCAGGTTCCGGTGGTGGCTGCGGCCACGACGACGGTCAGCAGTTCCGGCGAGGAAGGTAAGATCGACTGTGACGAGGACATTACGGATCTGAACGTGATTGGTAGCAGTACCAGTATGGCGACGACGGAATCTTCCGAGGCCGCGATGGAAGAGGTCATCAAGACCACGCGGGCTCTTGATTCGGAGTCGGAACTGCTCGATAGTCGGAGCAGCAGTGTCGTTAGCAATTGCCACCGGCTTAGCAGCGGTGGCAGTGTTGGAAGTGTTAGCGAGAACAATAACAGCGCGGAGGGAAGTGGCTCGTTGTGTCCGCTGTCAGCGAACGGGGCTGCCAGTGCCAGCTCCTCTCAGTTTATGGCGACAAACATTGAAATTGCCGAAACATGAGTCGGACGATGATTTGCGACACACAAGCTTACACACGCTTAGGGGAACCAGTTGCGCTGGTTTCGTTTTCTCTTATTTGTCTTTGTGAATATAGAACAGCATTAGTGGTTAAGCTTTAGGATAGTTTTAGAGAACGAAGGCGCCTCGAGCGTCGTACCCCGGTCATGTCGAGTTGGTTAGAATTGCTGGGTACGACGATGATGCACGTGTGTAGATAAAAATCAAACCAAGATTTAGAAAAAACTTTCATCTATAGTAGAGTTGCACATTACCCACATTAAACCCCCCTCCGTAAACCAAAAGATACAAGTTTAACGATCGTTCCGGAACTGCGTCGCTTGTAGTGTTTGAAACGGCAAACACAAGTTTGACGACGCAATCCGATGTTGTTACAAAAAATAATAATGAGTTCAGAATTCGCGCAAACACACATATCTAATCACTCACCCTCTCACGGAAAAGATTGAGAGTCAAGTTTAAGCAAGTGTTTGTTACTGTGTAAAACGTGTTCAAGATTTTTTCCCCCAAAACCAGCAAACTATCAGCGCAGCGTTAGAGTTTTACAGAGTGCTGTTGCACTGTTTTCCACTGTTTTGTCTGGAAAAGCACATTCGAAAGAAAATACATAAATTTCATGATAATATACCAAAAATAGTAATCATACAACAGAGCATGGCAAAGCTGAGAAAAAAAATCTAGCAAAGTAGAAGAAAAGTACCAACCAATAGAGAAGCAATAATCAATAACCCTTTCGCTCCCCGTCGCGGGGGGGTCACGATTATTTCATGAGCTTTGTTTGCGTTTAGCATTTTTCTTTTTGTGTTTGTGTACGTGGTGTTAATCCGCTATAACGCTAATTTCTCTTGCTGTTTTTTACACGGATTTTTTTTAAACACTTACACACGAATTATACTGGAGTATCGTTATTTCTTATGAATATCTGTATGAATTTAATCCAATCATGCGATTAGCGTTAGTTTAAAAACAGTAAAACAAGTGATAATAAACTAAAAAAAAAGTATAGAGAATTTGAGTGTTTGAGCTTCCAAAAGATATCACATCATTTTACTAAGGTAATTTTATAGCCCTTCCTCAGTAAGGTTTTGTTTTCGTTTTTTTTTTCTTCGTTCTACATTTTTGTAGAGAAAGCCTAAGATGTTGGAAAAATCCTCACGAAAAATGCAGGATGGAGCAACTATTCTAAAAAAATACAGAGATCATTTAAAACTTGTGTTTTTTTTTCAGTTGACTATACATATATTTACCATTTCGTAGTGGAAAATGAATTTCCCGAAAAATTGTGAAGTTTTGGAGCTTTGGTGTCTTCAGAAAAGTTGTTGCAAATGAGAAGGGGCAAGTTTTGATCTGGTTGAAAATCAGGGTGATTTTGAAAATCAACTTTTAAGGAATATTTTTGGGAATTTTTATATCTTCTGAAAAGTTGTGAGTCTTGCCAATCCAAGCAACTTTGTCCAAGACACCAGCATTTTATCACGCATTCTACGATGATATTTGGGATGCAAATTTAAAACTTGAATATCTCGAAAAGACGCAGGCCAAATTTCACCAGATTTTGAAAGTTAGACATTTTCAAATGAAGATATCTCGAGTTTAAAGAAAATCACGCCTGACATTTTTTCAGCGTCTGTAGTGCTTTAGTTCTAAGCTTTAGTTGCACTTTTGACCCTCAAAGTCCAAATTGACTTGTCAAAAAAATGAAAATGTTAGTTTTTTTAGAGCTCTGAAAGTATCCCGAATATCACTATTCTTTTTTAAAAAATAATTGAATTGCTAAATTGCTACGTTCAAAAAAAATTTTTTTTTAAAGGTTTGCTCAGAAGCTTTCTCTAAATTTGGTCATAGAAGGCGTAGATTGCGAGATAAAAAATTTTGGTGTCTTCGACAAATATTCCTGAAAAGTTGGATTTTCACAATCACCTAAATCGTGAACCACCCTAAAATTCATTCTCCAACTCCTAGCCCCTTAAATAATTTTTAATGTAGCTTCAACTCGCTGGTTTTCGGGCATAACTCAACCAATCGGGACCATTTTTTTGTATTTGTATTTTTTTGTTTTTTTTTTTGTAAAGATGTCCAGAACTTTGTAGAACTCGATTTGATCATATCTGTAATTTTTGCGATCAAAAAAATCGTTCCAACTTTTTTGCCGCACTTGCCTCCTCGGAATCATTTTTTAACAATAACTTAATGTTTGGCAGTTTAACAAAAAATGTTGAAATTATATGTATTGTTAAGGTGTATTCACATTATACCGCATCCGCAGCCGCAGTCGCATCCGCACAAAATTTGACAGTACGGACGCACAGTGCGGACGCGATTTCTCCAATGCATTTCATATGCAGCCATTCACACTGTTCCGCATCCGTATACGGATACGGATCCGTATACGGATGCGGAACAGTGTGAATGGCTGCATATGAAATGCATTGGAGAAATCGCGTCCGCACTGTGCGTCCGTACTGTCAAATTTTGTGCGGATGCGGCTGCGGCTGCGGATGCGGTATAATGTGAATACACCTTTAAGCTTTCAGCTATTTTTAAAAGACTGATTATTTATGTTTTTCTTCTAAACCAATACAATGACGGACGTATTAGACTACGACAAACAAACAAACTTTTTGACAGTTTGCCTGCTGTCCATACTAAAATGGTATGTAAATATTCAAACAGCTGTAAGTTTTGAGGACAAAAATCCGCAACTTTTGAGCCATAGAGAAACATGGTCAAAAAATCTGCCGCCGAGTTATGAATTTTTGAAAAAATAGTGATTTTTGGAAAAAATCGAAATTTTATGCAAAAACAAGATTGACATTATTTTTTAATGCAAAATTGAATTTGCAATCGAAAAGTACTTTACAGATTTTTTGATAAAGGGCTCCGTTTTCAAGATATAGCCACCGAAAGTTTGATTTTAGCGAAATATTTGCAGTTTTTCAATTTTTAAAAATGGTGATTATGAGTGACTATTTCTAAAAAATTTTTTTTTTGTAAAGTTCAGAAAATTTTCAATAAAATTGTCTAAGAGACATTGGAGATTGGACCTCGGGTTGCTGAGATAGAGCCGCTTTAAGAAAAAGTTGTTTCTCATATCAAAAAATCTCGAAAATCAAAAAATACGTATTTTGGGAAATTGAGTTTTAGTGAAAAAAAAGTTGATAAAAAAATCTGCAAATTTTTTTTCCGTGTACCTACTTTTTTTTCTCAAAAGTCCTCAACAATACCTACAACTTTGCGGAAGACACCAAATTGATCAGAAAATTCACTCAAAACTTACAGCTGTTTGAATATTTACATACCATTTTTGTATGGACAGCAGCCAAAATTGTATGGAGACTTGTATGGGTGAACCAATGACGCAAAATAGCTTTTTTGGTCATAGGGAAGGCCCCCACAAAGTTTGAGTGAAATAAAAAAATACAAATAAAATCCATTTCCGGTTTTGGTAGAGAATTGCTCAGCTGTAAATGAACGTCAAAGTGCTGATATGGCAACATTAGAGGCACGCTGGAATTAGATGCTGTTTCCCTATTTTCAAACATGGTGACAAATTGCACATTTGATTTTACATTAAAAATTTATGGCAAAAAAAAAATCCAGTAGTTTTTAATTTAAAAAAAAACATAATTACTCAAAAAATTACATAACTCGACGGTAATCTATTCGGCCATTCTTCTCTATAGCTCAAAAGTTGCGCGTTTTGTTCTCAAAGTCATAAATTTTTAACTTAACTTTTAATTTTTTTTAAATCGTTTTTTTTTTCTTGCGTGTACCTTTTTTCTGAATAGAGTGGTTCTCTATGATTTCGCAAATCGACTTTTCTTTGTATTTTTTTTATTGGGATGAAACTTTTGTTGCACATTCCCTATGTAAAAAAAAGTCATTTTGCATCATTAGTTTTTCCATACAAGTCTCCATACAATTTTTGGGGGCTGGTCATACAAAATCGGTGTGTAAATGGTTGAAATTCTTTATCTAGAGAAGGGATTTGATGTCCTCGGCAAAGTTGTAGGTTATGGTTTGGGGTTGTCGGAAGACAGATACACGGAAAAAATACAGATTTGCCTTTCTCACCTTACTGAGGAAAGGCTATAAATAGACTATTCGCCATTTTCAAATGTTACTGTGATATTAATTAAAACAAAACTAAAGCTTTTGTTCTGGAATGTCATCGATAAAAAAATAATTTATTATAAAATACAAGATTTACACAGTGTTTACACCTATCACTAGTAGGGCACGTTAAACATAAATTGACTATTCATTTGCTTGCACATTCGTTTGTTTCTTACTCGCTATTGCTTTAGTTTTGGGGGGGCACTGTTTAAGCATCAACTGTTATACTCAAAGTCAAATCAACAAGCTTTCCAATCCCTTGCCGCGCGAACCTCTGTCCTCTGCCTATGATATTCGGAATCACTTTTTGTGCTCTACACGACGTACACGAACGTCCAGTAAAACACGTTGAAGATGAGAAAGCAAATGGGGAACACGAACCGGGACCGCTTGTCGATCCAGATGGCAATCTCCTGCGGCGTCATCGTGGTCCAGCCGTTGCCGTTGACGCCGGACGCGTCGCCCGGGTTGAGCTTCTTGGTGTCGCCGCCCATCAGGGTGGTGTCCTCGACGCGGATCGAGATGTCCCCGTTGCGGCTGTTGCTGTCCACGCTGGACGTCGTGATGGCCGGGATGTTGGTCTTCGAGGGGAAGGACTGAAATGAGGGTGAGGGTGGGAGTTTGAGTAGATGTTTTGAGATGGGAGGGAGGGTTGAGTCTCATTACGTGGACGGTCAGATAGTTGTTGAAGCTGTTGGAGGTCGCAGTCACGGTGGCTTGTCCGTCCAGGCTGGTGCAGGAGTGAGACTTTTGGAGGCCACCCAAGTCTTTGCGCGAGGGCAGCGGAGTCAGCGACTTGAAGATGTACTTGCTGTTCTTCTTCTTCAGCTCGACGTTCTTCTTTCGCCGCCAGATGGTGTTGACGAAGGCAAACTCGACCAAACTTCCGAAAATGAATCCCGTACAGCCGAGGAACCAGATCTCGGACGCTTTGATGTAGCTGACCTTGGGCAGGGTTTTGCCCTGGGCTGAGGCGAGCGTGATGAACGTCAGCATGGTGCTCGTTCCGAGCGTGATTCGGGGTGCCGATTGATCTGCTTGTAGCCAGAACGTGACCCACGAAATGGTGACCAACATAATCGATGGGATGAAGTAATCCATCAGGTAGAATCCCATCTCGCGGGCCAGATGTACCGTGAAGCTCAGCGAGCTGTAGTTACCGGCTGGAAAGCAAATCGATTAAAATTTCAAGCCTAGTCTTGTAGAAATTCAACTTACCAAAGGCACCATGTCGGAGGTCGCTCAAGTCGGCGTTGATCATCGTTTCATTCGTAAACATACTCAGCAGAACGTACTCCGTCAGGTGAAGTTCCGGCGCCAACGTAACCGGTGATTTCTTCTCCCACTTCAGGACCAGATCTTCCTGGTTGTACATCCCTACAACAAACAAGACATAACGTCAGCGATTCTTCACAATACCCGTCCAAATATCTTACAGCTCTCCAGCACCGTCGAGCAGTGCTGCTCGTCGAAGGGGAACTTTTGCAGGTTCATCCAGCAGTACAGCGTGGCGCTGATGCGGGTCGAGATGATGACGGTGCCGTCCGGCGACACCGACGTCAGGATGTCCTTTTCGGCCGTGCCGAGGATGTCGGAGCTGCGCTCGTTGGCGAGGAACACGTGCGGCACCCACAGCACGTCCCGCAGCGACTGCTCGCCCATGATGGGCTCCGTCCGGTTGGGGGCGACCTTTTTGAACACGAGCCGCGAGTCGACGTAGCGCAGCTGGAGCAGGGCGTGGATTTTGAATTGCTTGGATGTGAAAAGAGAGGTTAGTTTAAGTAACTGAACTCAAAGGGTCGTTAAGAATAGTTTACCAAGTCATGGGCCTCCAAGTTTTGGAGGAAGTAAATGTAAGCTCGGGCAAACACTTCCACTGGGAGTTTGGTGCCGTTGTCCGCATCTGGGAAATTATGAACAAATTATAAAATTTCGTCAAAATATGAAAGAAACCCTAATTTGACTGTACAACAGGATGTAACAAAAATGACTTTTTGGCGGGCATTTAGGGGCTAGTTCCGGTGGGCGTACTGAGCCCAAATCCATAATATGAGCTTGATTGGACGTAACAGGAGCTGGCGCTCCGCTCTTCAATTTTAAATGGGATTTAACCCGTGAAAATACATTTTTCCAAAAATGTATATTTTTGAGGCACTTTGGCAACGTTACTTAATCCCCCCTTAGGTGGTTGGTGTCTTTCTCAAATTTAAAGGGTGCTATCCAAAATAGACAGAAAAGGGCGGTGTTTTTCAGTGTTTTATCAATTTGACTCATTATTCATATCACTAGATTGGGTAGGGTAGTATTGCAGGGCACTTATGTACTTACAACTGATAGGGTAGTCAAATCTCCAATCCAATTTGTGCTCGTTGAAAAAGTCTTTTAATAACCTATCCAAAGATAGGTCGCATGATAGTTCCAGACAACGTTTTCATTAAAATATCATGAGATCCGGCCTCCAAAAAGTGCATAAATAACACTTAAGTGCTTATAACTTTTGATAGGGTTATCAGATCTTCAATGTTTTGGACTCGTTAGAAAGGTCTTTCAAATACCTTTCTAAAAATGTATAGCATGACGGCTTCTCTTACAAAAACCACCCTTTTTACAATCTTGCGTACTTAAGTCAAAATCGTTTTTTCAGCATAACTTTTCAAGTACTTTACTGGACATTAGGGTGGCTTGAAGTTGTATGGCAAAAATTCAAAATGGACTAATTCAATCAGAACAGGCATTTTCCGGTCCCATTTGGGCCCCCAAACAACCCCCCAAAATTTGGGAGCGATTGGATTTGACCCGGCTTTTCGCAAAGCGATTCAAATTTGTATGGGAAAACCCTCCTTTTTACATTTTGATTTTTATAATTTTAATTTTTTCACTCAATTTCAAAACTTACACCGTAGAAGTATTGTCCTGAATGTCCTCTAAAAATTTCCTGAATAAAGTATGGTCCTATCTTGCTTCTGGTAAAAGATACAGAGTTTTGAAAAGAGGCATGTCAAAATAAGTGCTGAAAATTATATTTCTTGCCAACACTGCCAGTACTTCGGTAGATATTTCGAAATCTTATTTTTTAACGTAATAAGGAAGTAATCTAGCAAATGGTGTCTTAGGAAAAGTGTTGTATATGAATGTGGCTTTTATTTAAAATTATTGACATGCAGAGTGACACACCTACAGGGTGTCAAGCAAGCCCTAACTTCTACTGGTGACCTTTTAAAGCGTTGGTGTCTTAGGAAAAGTTGATAAGCTACTTGTTCCGGGAAATTTTGACATTGTTGGAAGACAGGGTGGCACATCTACAGGGTGTCAACTCATTTCGAGCTTCTATTTAAGACCTTTATGATCACTGTAAAGTGGGCGAAAAAGAGTACAAATCGCAAATTAGACCTGCCACGCAAAAGGAGGCTGAACACAAATTCGTAAAAAGTTAGTTTTTCACATAAAATTTCCTGGGGAATCGATTGCACATGATTGAAAACACGGTAACAAAGTTAAGAAGCTAGTTTGACAACTTTCCGATCAAATGTATTTTTTTCTGTATAAAATGAAAAGAAGTTGAATAGTGGAATTTCTTCTGTAAAAATGTTTAGGACATTGGAGCAATCTCTACAAAATCGGCCGATTTCTTCAAAATAGTACGTAAATATTTAAAAAATCTGTAACTTTTCAAGAATTTGTTTTATTGATTTGGTGTCTTCGGCCAAGTTGCTCATTTTTAAGCCATTTTAACCATTTTCCGACGAGTTATGATTTTTTTAAATAGTGATTTTTGTAAAAAAAATCATGTAATTAAAATTTTTGACCCTCATTTTTTATGTAAAATTAAATTTGTGAGATCGGAAACTGTTTTTAATCATGCGCAATCGATTCCCCGGAAATTTTATGTGAAAAACTGACTTTTTACGAATTTTTATCTAATTTGCGATTTGTACTCTTTTTCGCCCAGTTTACAGTGATCAAAAAGGTCTTAAATAGAAGCTAGAAATGGATTGACATCCTGTAGATGTGCCACCCTGTCTTCTAGCAATGTCAAAATTTCTCGGAATAAGTAGCTTAACAACTTTTTCTAAGACACCAACGCTTTAAAAGGTCACCAGTAGAAGTTAGGGCTTGGTTGACACCCTGTAGGTGTGTCACCCTGCATGTAAATAATTTTAAATAAAAGCCACATTCATATACAACAACTTTTCCTCAAATCAAGTCAAATCCAATCGCTCCCAAATTTTGGGGGGTTGTTTGGGGGCTCAAATGGGACCGGAAAATGCCTGTTCTGTAAAATCGATCATGTCGAGCCACCCTACTGGACATAATAGTATGAAAATATGACCTGTAGAACGATCTAAAAACACAGATCCAGACAAAATCGGTCAGGCCAGTTCCGAGGGTTGAAATTTCCAACAAAGTGTCCACGTGGTTTATGGATGGTCCCAATACAAATTCCGTGCTTCGATTTTTCTTCGTGACAATTTGGCGAGGATCATCGAGTACGAACTGTATTTCAATTTTCAAATTAATTTTCATAATATTTTTAAAAATATTAGCTTTTATATTTAAATTTCTTTTTATGGCTTTTTCTTATGATTAACTTCATCGTAGCAAAAATAAATTTGTCCTTGTCATTTCCGGCGTTTCAAAACTCTGCGTTCTGAGATTCGACCGCGTGATGAGGTTGTTCTGGATTTAAAATTGTATATTTATTGAATACAACATTATTTAAAATTTTCGGGTTCCGTCCGACCGAACCCTTAAACATAAAACGGGATTAATTTTTGTTCTTGATTACTTTTTTTTCACAAAATAATGAAATTATTATGAAACTCTTGTATGTAATTCACACTCTGTGCTCAAACTCAACCCACTTCAAGGAATCATCTCTGTGGTAAACCTTACGCAGTAGGCCTGGCCGATTTAACGCATGTGATATTTCAGTGCATTCTATCCAATGCGAAGCACGGGCAAAAAAAAAACAAATGAAATTACAAGCTATGGCTTTAACATTTGTACGAAAAAAGTGTTTTAATATTTTTACATCAGTCCATTTGAGCACCAATTTTTAAACTTTGAAAAAAAAAAATGTCAGTCTAACGTGAACAAATACAAGATGTGTCAAAATGCTGTTGTTAATTTTTTTTTTACAATTTGAAAACTCGTTGAAAAAGTTTTTATATTGATTTCTTCAGTTTTAACCATAAGTTTTTAAGTTTTTACAAATTATTTTTCTGACCTGTTTTTTTAAAGGGTAAGGAACAAATTATATTTGAGCGGCGATTTGTAAATAAAGATATCATGTAAAACATGTATATTGTATATTTCCGATAAATGTCAAAAGTTAGAGTAATAATATTTGAATTTTTTGAATCATTTTATAAAGCGATTTTGGGTGCAGACATACATTTTATACAAAAAATGCGATCTTTGCTATACATTTCAATGACATGTGAAATCTAACAGATGAAACGGGGTTTTAAATAAAACACTAAAATTAGCACATCCCTCCTAATTGCCTGTCGTTGAAAGCCGGGTCCGGTGGTTTAGTGGTTAGCGTGGTAGCCTCTGAATCCCAGTATGGCCTAGGTTCAATCCCAGACGGACCCGGTGGCATTTCTCGAGACGAGATTTGCCTGACCACGCCTTCTATCGGATGGGGAAGTAAAACGTCGGTCCATTTGCGTAAAAGAGGTTTTTGGTGACTCACCACACATAACCTTTTTTTTTTTTCATAAAATTATTTTTATTAGGTCCTTTTCGGTACTGGGACCTGGTTAGGACCGAGTCGGCGTTTGTAATTACAAAAAAAACTTAATAATTACAGAGGATCTTGTGTGTAAATGTTAGTGGGAGGGGAGCCGATTACCCGCGGCCTACTCGGGGTTAGTAGGGAAGGGATTGATGTTAAAGACAAGGCGTGGGATGGGAAGGGGGATTGTGTAGGGGTCTTGGTTGGCTCTGCTGGCCTCACACATAACCTTCGGACGCCTAGAAATGAGCAGAAACTTGCAACAGAGACCACAAAAGACCCGGGGGTCGTTAAAGTGGATTACTTTGCTTTTTTTGAAAGCATTTTTAAATTTTTTAATTCTAGATTAAATTTTCGAAGGTTTCTGTTTACATAGAAACCCATGAATGACTCATAGGTTGTTTTGAATTTTTGTCTAGAATTTATAGAATTATTCGAAATCAAAAGTCGAGTTTTGTTTTCTTATTGGACTTTTCGCACTGTTACGATCCAAACGATGACAATTCTCGCTGTCAAAATGGAATGTTTTTGTTTACATCCCCTCTGTACGCAAATTCGAGCGTAACACATTTCAAGAATCCGTAAAAGTTATTTAAAAATTCTGAAAACTTTGCTAAAAAATAATGTCGGCTGTTGACGATGACCACAACGCCACCGGCCCAAAGGAGGATCGCTCGGTGGAACTAACCTGCCGGTTATGTCTCAAGGAGTGCTACAACCAGCAGTACCGGGCGATATTCGATTTTGATGGTGATCGCGCGGTCAGCGATTGGATTGAGGAGCTTACCACGTTAAAGGCAAGTTTAAATAATAGTTATAGTTCAAATTAATAAAAAAAAGCTTTTTGTTTCAGATTGCTCAAATCCCTGAAACACCATCCTCATTGTGCCGTGAATGTGAATCGACACTGGAAGCAATTGAGACGTTCCGAAATGAGTGTCACAGCAATGATAAGCTGTTTTCTAAAATATATTTGCAAGAAGAAACATTGGAAGATCTGGAATTGGAACTGCCAAAAGTTGAGGCTATCAAAAATAGTTCAACTGAAAATGAGGAAGTCGAGGAATATGTTGTTGTAGCTCGTAGTGGGGAGGACCAAGAGAAGCAACATGAAACAGTTGAATTGAAGTTGGAGAGCATTGAAGTAACGGCAGTAAAAGAAGATGAAGTTGAAGAGCTAATTTGTGAAAAAGAATCGCCCATGCTTGCCAAGAACAAACGAAAAAGTAAAGCAGATGACCAGATTGCATTCACGAATGAAAACAACAAAAATCATTGCACTATTTGCAACAAATTTGTGGCGCGACTCAATCAGCACATGAGAATTCACGACGACAATCCAGAGTACCGCTGTGAATATTGTAACAAGGGATTCCATCAGCACAGCAACCTGAAGAAGCACGTTAGAACGCATACCAAGGTACTTGACTTGTAACTTGTCGTCAATTATAAATAATGTTAATATTTTTTAGGAAAAACCCTACATCTGCAACACTTGCGAGAAAGGATTCACCAACTCCACCGAGCTGAAGGTCCACTCGCGTGTTCACACCCAGTCCAAACCGTTCCAGTGTACGCAGTGCAGTAAGGCGTTCGTAACGTCCGGCCACCTGGTCCGCCACATCCGTTCCCACACGGGCGAGAAACCTCACGCCTGCGACATTTGCGCGGTCCGATTCTCCACCACAAGTCACCTCATTCGGCACAAGCGGCTTCACTCCCAGGAATATCCGTTCAGCTGCGAACGCTGCCCGGAACGTTTCACGCGAAAAGACTATCTCAAGCTGCACAAGTGCAAGTCAGCGTCAGCGGAATAAAACCGGCGTGAAATTGAACTTTTTTTGTTGTTGTTGTACTCAGTCAATCAGCCCATCACGACGTCCCACTAGATTAATCGAACCCTAATTGAGCTTTAATTGCCTTAGAATCAAATTCATATATACAATGTTTGCAACACCTGCAATACTTACAAGCCATCGGGCGCTCCAGACGGTCGTACCGGCAGCCGTGAGTCAACGCCGACAGAAGCTGCGTCTGCGAGAGGGCGCTTGCGTTCTCCAGCGAGGGGCAGTTGGGATCCCTGGGTAAAGTAAAGTGAAAGAAAAACAGTTGATGAGAGTAAGCTCTTTGCACGTTGGAAGCACGTTTGTTGAAGTCTCGTTTTTTGTATTTTTTTTTTCGTATGTTAAATAGTTAAGATATCATGCGGAAGGTCTGATCATGTCATGGGTGCTAAAAGTGTTTTTGGTATATTGAAAACATTTATTTGTACACAAAATTATGCCTTTTTATCAAAAGGTTTTTACATGTGAAGAAAATTTTGCTTAAAAATACTAAAAATTTGATGGTAACTTTTTAATAAAACTGTTGAGCAAGTCTCCTAAGAATGAACTTATTTTTTTTTGCATCATTAGTTCGTCTATATAAGTTTTTTATAAAATGTTGGCAGCTGTCAACACAAAACGGCTTTTAAAATATCAAAAAAATCTTTACCTTGAGCAGGGATGGACTTATTCGCAAAATATATTTGCGAACTTTCTTAACTAGCGAAAGAGAGAAGAGACGAAAAACGAAAAAGCAAATCGCTCCTGAACTTTTCGAAGAAAATCAATCAGTACAATCATCCCACATATTCGGAACACCCACAAATTCGGAACACTTTTGTGATAATTTGTCAATAGCATGCCAAATGCAGCTTTTTTGTCGACCCTACTATTTTTAGGACCTGCATTTGGACATTATCTTGCTATTTCACTAGTTTTGATCAAAAAACATCAATTCAAGACTATTTTATGCTGAGCAGCAAAACACTGCCTCCAAATTGCCTGTTCCGTGATTATGGGATGTTATTGTGCCTCCCACAATTGTGGAACACCTGAATTTAACTCATATTTTCACAAAAAAAGTTATCAGACCATGGATAAAACATCACTAAGCTTGAGTTTCACTGGTTGCAGTGTGTTAAGTCATTATTTTGTAGAAAATATGTACTCCTGGAGAGATCCAAAGTTTGTTTACATCCGTAAGAAAAAAGTGTTCCGAATTTGTGGATTTCAAGGGTCAAAGTTTTTCTTCAAAAACTTGATATAAAAGTTAAAATTTGAGGTTGTTCGATACAGCATTTGAAAGATCGCAAGAAAAGCTTTCAAATGAAGGTAAAAGAGACTCATTAAGTTCAATTATCGATTTTCTATGATTTTTTGAACATTGGCCGATCTGTAAACTGTTCCGAATATGAGGGATGACTGTAGATACTCTTTTGTGAATCTCATTGTTAGCACACTTAAATGACTTTTTTTTATCGTTTTTGTTTAAATACATTTATTTCGACGTGTGTCGTTACATCTGAAAGTGTAGTAGTAAATTGATGTTCCGCCGAATAATCCAGATGATGGTGTTTTGCTTTTTGATTTTTTCTCTTGATGAGCGTCAAAAGATTTTCTTTTGATGAAGATTCTCCTATCTCTGATCTGGAGAAAGGATTTTTCGATCGATTTACACTTAAACCCCGATGGTTTGACACCAACTGTTTGCAAACGAACGGGGTCACTTTTTAGTTTGACACCCCTTTTACACGGAGTTCACACACACTACCAAACGTTTGTTTTGATAGTGTTCGTGAGTGCCGTGTAAAAAGTGAAAAAGTTCGTCCCTTTTTAGTTTGACTTTGACAAACCAACGGGGTACAAACTAAAAAAGTGTCAAACGAAAAAGTTACCAACCACCGGGGATTGTGTGTACACAGCAAAAAATCCGATGGTAAAATCGCATGCAAAAGCATGCACATCACCTTCGTCAAAATAAACACTTTTAAGTATTACACACTGCATGTACATTTTTTGCAAAAACAATAAAAAACAGCAACCGACGGGAATCAAACCCAGCACCAACAGTGAGGACTGGCGCCTTAGCCCACTCGGCCATCAGACCGATGAAACGCTGTAAGGATAAACGCATATATGAGCTTGACATTTCGGTCAAGTAGGTTTCCCATACTGATGGGCTACATATTTTAGGGTATAAAATTACATAAAATAATGCAATATTTATTTTACACCCAGGTCTTTTACACGCAGCTGGATTATCTACTTTTTTAGCTGTGTAGTGTCTTCCGAAAAGTTGTAGGTATTCAGACTTTCTTTCAGCAAAAAAGTTGAATGCTTAATTGACTATCATCAAATAAAAAGCAAATATGCGTCCGATTTTCAATGTCCAAAATTAAATGTTTCGTGAATGTTTCCTCTCGAATACAAATATAAAGGTCCGAAGGCCCTTACTTTTTTTTTTGACCATATCAAATGTTAGGACTTATTAGAAAATTTTGAAAATATTTGTATTCAAAAGCTCGAAAAATTTCATGATATACGATACGAATTTACTAGGTTATCGTCATATAAAAATTCAACGATATTTAGGTGATTTAGTGAAAAGCCAATTTTTCTTGTGTAATTTTCTTTCGGAGACTGTATCTCCAACAATTGTTAAAATTTCTCTGAACCAATTTTTTTGGAAATCTTCTTATGCTTTCGGAACAAATATTTTCAGAAATGGTCAAGCTTGATCAACACTTTTACTTTTTTTAATGTATGAAACACACAGCCAACGATCCCCCCTCCCCTCCTCAACTACGTTGCGTAATAAACGAACGCTACCTTTGATAACAATCGGTGTCAAACCATCGAGGTTTCACTGTGTCTCTTTCAAAATTTCTTTTAAATAAGATGTAATGTATATATTTGTATTAAACATTAAAATATTTACTGACAAATGAATAAATCAACTTGGATTCCTATTTTTAAATTTTAAAATACATAAAATTAAAAAGGAAATTTGATAAAAAAAAATGTTATTTCGAATGAACTCTTTGATATTTTAAAGTTTCATGTATTATTGAGTTTCTTACTGTAGAAATTATGTGTGCTTCGATGGCCCAAGTATATTTTTTAAATTTGTTGTTGAGTTTCTATTTTTTTTACTAAAATTGTCAATACTAGAAATAATGTGCGGCTGACTTTTAATAAACAGTTTGCATCCATTTTTTTAGTGAAAAAATCCTGTTATAAGGCACTAGAAAAGTCTGGCATTCGAAAATGGGATTTGAGTGGCAATTTCATTTTATTCATTTGATTCATTTTATAACGAAGAATTTTATCTCTTCAAATACTACTGGACTTTTTCAGACTGCTAAAATTAAATAAGCACAAAACGTAACATTTTATGTACATTTTTACAGCAAATCAGATAATTCAATTTAATGAACACCAAAGCGTACATCGGAACTAACGAGTTTTGAGCAAATAAATTATTTACAACCTTTCACTCGTACGCAACACACACACAAAGCACGCGCGAGAACTCGATGCCGTTTGACGATTACAGAGCTCGTTAAAACTAATGTATGCTAATATTATTGATCTATTAATGCTAAGCCATTTATATTCTATACGACTGCAATGGTGGCAATCAACAGCACTGGCGTTCCATCCAACGATGTGACCTGTGTCGCACTCCCAGACAGGCTGGCGCAAGCGCCATCAACTTTATCTAACCATGCACAAGTTACTGACTAAGAATCGCAGGAGGAAGACAATCTGGTGAGGTGCATAATGATCGTTCTAAGCAAAAATTCTCAAAATTGTTCCGAAGCCCCCGCAACCAAAATGTGCCAAATCAAGTATTCAGTTATTGGTACCAAACCCATCCCACGACCAGAACGTGAACGATTGTTTCCTGGTGAATTTCGCTTCCTGGGCCCACTGTGCAACAGCGCGTGGCCATCGCGATTCAGCGAGGTGTGAACGTATTGCTAACTAAGCTGCCATCATCAAGATCTACTTTGTAATACCGGTGGGAACCTCGCCGGGTGACTTCCGACGATTTGTTCAATTACCTTATAAATATTCGGTGGATTTTTCGTAATTTGTCTAGACATCGTAAAAAAAACGAGTCAGAGTTTTTAAATTTTTTATGTTCAATCACCTCTTTGTCACGCACCACAAGCCGATCGGTACAATTTGTACCCCCAACTGTATATTTTTCATAAATTGAGTCGTCAATACGGTATTGCTTCACACGGTCACACGTCTAATCATAAATCTGCATCGATTAGGTATAACCAGTACAAATGGGTGATTGAGCGGCGTTCGTTGACCGATCCGGGCAGCGTACTGCCTGATGGAGGAAGTGAGTGCTGAGTGGTGTCACATCGGAACTAAGGTAGTCACGTTCTAAAGGATGAACGCTAGTGGTCGGGTAGAAATCATATGCAAGGCGCGATTTAAAATAAGAAAAAATTAATCAATGTGGAATTTAAACTATTGAATTGTGTGAAGAGAATAAGATTGTGGCTATTTTGAGGGTGGGCAAAATCCAGGCATCCTCGGGGCTGGCCCATTATTAGGCTAAATTCCAAATTTGAGCTCATCGTTCGAAGTTTGTATTAAAAAATCATGCTGTTTCCGTTTTTCACCTATATGAAGATGGCCCTTCTTGGATGTAGAACCTTCATTAAATTAGGATAAACTTTCCCCAAGACACCATATGTTTAGGATTTTTTGCTGAAAATACATAGTACATAGTTAGGCCGTTGCAAATATTTTTCAAAGTTTATATTTTTTTTTGATGAGTGCAAAAACTTCGATTTCTTAGAAGCAGGGATGGAATAATCGCAAAACAACCAATTTCATTTGCGAACTTTCTTCACCCGCAAAAGAGAGAGGATGCGAATCACGCAAAAGAAAATCGCTCCCGAAATTCTCCAAGAAAATCAATCTGCTGATGATTTTTTGTGAATTTCCTTGTCAGCACCATCTAAAATCATTTATTTCACTCTGTTTACACACATTGCCCATCTACAAAATGTGACAGGTCATTTTTCGACGTGTGACGTTACACTTGCAAATGTATTAGTGAAAAAGAAGTTCAGCCGAATAATCAAGATGATGATTTTTTTAGATTCCTTTTACCGATCTTTCTTGCGCGAGAGAGGAGAGCCATGCTCCCTTCGGATTTTTTCTCTTGATGAACATCCAAAGATTTTTTTTTGATGATGATTATTCCATCGCTGCTTAGAAGTTGTTACTGAATCATAATTGATTTTCTTCAGAAAATGATTGTTTATGTATTTTTTTAAGTATTGTTGTGGATTTGTTAAATAAATTTATTATTACACTTAACTACTTTTTAACATCTGCTTACCGGCTCTGAACACCTATATAATAATTTTTGAGTTTTTAAACCTTATTTAGTTTTCTTTTTAATTTTTAATCTTCTGAATCATATTTTAAACTTTTCCAAAACATGTAGACAGTAGCAACAAAAATGTTTATTGGGACTTGTTTCAGTGGGCGTACTGAGCTCTAATTCCAAATATAAGATTGATTGGACGTAACTGGAGCTGGCTCTCCGCCTTTGAATTTTAGATGGGATTTTTCCCGTAGAAATATTGTTTTCTAAATTAAAGCATTATTGAGAAAAAATAAGATCAAAACATTAAAAAAATCAAAACTTTGTTGATTTTTATAGTTTTTGAATCCAAAAAATCAAAAATCTGATTTTCAAATAGAGCTCAAATCAGGAATTTTTGTGGTACTTTTGTACCCGACCCTCTCCGATTTCAATGAAACTTTGTAGACATGTTATCCTAGATCTATATAAGCCATTTTTGTGTGTATGGAGCCAATAGTACTCGAAAACAACATTTGAGAAGGGTGTAAGGTATTTAAATATTTTTGTATTTTGCAATTTAAAAATTACTGTAAATCGAAGCCGTTGCGTCGTATCAAAAAGTGGTCAAAGTCAAACTTATAGGAAATTGGACGAGCTTTCTGAAAAAAATACACTGAAACAAAAATACACGCCACTTATATGAGTTTTTTTTTGATTTTTAAGTCGTAAACTTAAATTTAAAGGTGATGTCACGATTTTTTTTCGTTCAAAATTTTTGAGGAAATAGCCTAAGATGTTACCAAAAGACTGACGAAAAATGCAGGATGGTATGTCTCTCCTAAAAAAATACAAAAATCATTTACTAAAACTGTTTTTTTGAAAAGTGGTCTAAACGTCGAAATTTTCAAAAACCGGCAGTGGGAATCGATTTCCCAGACAATTTTACATAAAAGTCTCCATATTGACCATTGTCCTATGTCTAATTCTTGGGAAGATACAGCGGTTTTAAAAATAAAAATGTTGAAAAAATGTTTTTTTTGTGGTTTTTGGCAGCCCTTACATCCAATTGAAATGCTGTCAAAGACAAACTTATGGGAAATTGGACGAGCTTTCCGGTAAAAATATTTACGAGACTGAAAAACCAAGTCTGTCATATAGAAATTGCCAAAAACCACCAAAAACCCCTTTCTTTCAACATTTTTATTTTTAAAACCGCTGTATCTTCCCAAGAATTGGACATAGGACAATGGTCAATATGGAGACTTTTATGTAAAATTATCTGGGGAATCGATTCCCACTATCGGTTTTTGAAAATTTCGACGTTTAGACCACTTTTCAAAAAAACAGTTTTAGTAAATGATTTTTGTCTTTTTTTAGGAGAGACATACCATCCTGCATTTTCGTCAGACTTTTGGTAACATCTTAGGCTATTTCCTCAAAAATTTTGAACCAAAAAAAAAATCGTGACATTACCTTTAAATTTAAGTTTTAGACTTAAAAATCAAAAAATCTCATATAAGTGGCGTGTATTTTTGTTTCAGTGTATTTTTTTCAGAAAGCTCGTCCAATTTCCTATAAGTTTGACTTTGACCACTTTTTGATACGACGCAACGGCTTCGATTTACAGTAATTTTTAAATTGCAAAATACAAAAATATTTAAATACCTTACACCCTTCTCAAATGTTGTTTTCGAGTACTATTGGCTCCATACACACAAAAATGGCTTATATAGGTCTAGGATAACATGTCTACAAAGTTTCATTGAAATCGGAGAGGGTCGGGTACAAAAGTACCAGAAAAAATCCTGATTTGAGCTGGAATTGCTCAATATTTAAAAAAAAAATTAAATTTATAATTAAAAAAATCTTAAATTTAAAACTCCAAAAAAAATGAAATTAAAATATTTAAAAAATTAATTCAAAAATTTGAAAATTAAGAATGTCAAAATTCATAAATTCGTAGATACTACCATTTTTGTCACCATCTAAGATTACAGAAAATCAGAAAACTTTGGATCATTTTTGAAGTCATATTTTAGGTTAGAGAAATATTGTGGAGAAAATAATATCAATTTAGTGTTTCAATTTTTCTGAGTGACTCTTTGGCGAGTATCATCGAGTACGATTTGGATTTTAACTCTCAAATCCCTAGATTTATGATTTTTTATGATTATATGGAATTCTAGTAGAAAGTCAGGCATTTAAAAAAATGTTTCCAAAGGTTTACATAATAAAATCCTAAATTAGTATGGACAAATTTCAAACGTTTTATTGCTTTTAATTTTCTAAATGGAAAGCATGAGCTGTTTGTGAAAAAATATACAGTCCAGACTAGATTATCCGAAGCCTCGATTATTCGAAGGTTTGTATGGGAATTCGGATAATCGAATCATGACCAAAAAATGTATTTTTCGTTATGTTTTTATTTATTTATACAAAGCAGTATTTGTTAAATTTTCTGCTTTAAACGAGTGTAGACAAGGTAAAAATTCCATGAATCTTTTTTGAAGTCTGTTTTCTTTTCATAAAAATAAAGAAAATTCCAAATGCCAAGTCTAATTTGAAAAAAAAAATCAAATTTAAGGCATTCCATCGTTGTTAAAGTTGTGCTTCTGTTGAAAAATTACAAAATTTCAGTAATTCTTCGAAAAAAAATTAACGTGGTCATTTTTTTCAACCAGTGTTCAATTTTTTTGTCCATTTCATGTACCATAGTGTAGCATAGCGACGAGGGTGTGCTCCGAATACAATTATATATATATAGCTGCAGCAACTCTTCATGCTCCCAGCTCCCAACACGCCTCGCAAGGGTCTTTACCCTAACCGGCCTATACAGTAAAGTATCCTGCACCACCTCCCTGCCGGCACAGGTATACCTCTGAAACTGCAGCTGACCGGATTGAACCCGCTCGCCCGTATAGCATCAGCACGTGCTGGTTGCGAAGGATAATGCGCTAATTATTTTGCGAATCACATGGCCGGCGCCTGTCGCGCGGTGCCGCAATTTTGCCTGCTTTATATTTATGGCTTAATTTATGCAAATGAAAAATAAAAGTAAGTTCGCCGCACAGTCGCGCGTAATTTATTGCGTGAAACTGATGCGTGATCGTTACTGGAAGTGCGATGCGTGCGTGCGGACGTGAAGTTGTTACTTCTGGAACAGGAATCGATAAAGTTGCGGGGGAGGAGGAGCATCTATAGCGGACATGCCAATAGTTTGAACATCGATTTAGCACGATAAGGCCGTACGTGATCGATGATAACTTTGTCCTGAACGTCAAGTTCAATGTTATATTTTTCAGTTTCAAAAACGTTTCATGAATTCTGCATTATCTTTCAAGGAATGTCAATGCTCAGATAATTGCAGAGCTATTTCGATCTTGTTTGATCAAATGCGACATTTCTCACAAACGTGCCGCTTTTGTGCGGAAGCTGCAAGTACAAAGCATCGACTGTACTAGAGCTGCTTTTCTTTGAACGTTTTCGTTACAAGCTAAAGCCAGACTGTTCTTGAAGTTTCACCGCCAACCGGAGGAGTCATCAGGGTCATGCTGATGAAGACATCCCCGGAGGATCACTCCAACAATGAAGCTGATCTGCATTTCATCTACACCCGGTGCGACCTTCCTTAGTTCAGCGAAGAGTTTCGTCGCACGATGAAGTTATGAGAAGCTCGTTATGGTGAGTACCGCTTGTAGAAGACCACCCCAGCGTTGATTTGAGCAGCAATACATCATACGGTTGTTGGAAAGACTGAGACTGATTCTTCAGTTTAACGTCGTATGTCAGCGAAAATACCTACCGTTTAAAAGCCAAAAGGGGTAATACACCGCGATGATATATGTGTTAATGAGGGTTTCAGCGCTGACCCTACGGGCGTAGGTAGGTTACGTTTCAAGGTGTATCGATGAGAGCAGCTCAGCAGATTGATGTTGGATAAACGAGGAGGATGATGACTTGAAGCTTGAAGGGATTCGTTGATCGTTGGTTGACTCATCGATCGATGATGATCGATCTGTTCAAATTAGCCCTTTATTTTGCAAACAGAGGAAACAATTTCAAAACATGTTTTTGTGTCATGATTTATGCTTCTTAATTCCCAAAATAACTTTGAATAATTGGCATGTTAACAAGATTTTTTAAAAGCTCTCAACAAAAATAACCAAAAAATAAATTATACTTTCTAATAGGTGCAAATAATTGGTTGGAACACTACTGATCTAGGAAAAATAGCATTTTGATAAAATGAGCCTTATAACGAACCCTAAGCCTTATTTTGTACTTTCCAAATATTATTAGAAAACAAAGGTTTTAATAAAAACTTCATTAAATATTATGCCCCGTGGCGTTTACGTCGTTTTGGCGGTTATGTGGTAGTAGAATCAGCTAATAGCACTGCTAGCAACAATTCCTCATACTGGAAATAATCAAAATTGTAAATATTACAGCCGTACGAGCGATTGTTCCTCTTGCCCCATATGGTCGTCTTGCCCCACCTTCCCCTAAAACATATTTGCATGATGATTTTTTTTGTTCGTGGCTAAGACGAATCTTATATTTTGGCTTTTTTAAATGTAAGTATATTGTGTAGGTTTTTTTAAAGAATTTTTTCCTACATTTGATTATCCCTTTAGTAATGTACAATTGTGTCACTAGACAAATTATATTAACACATAGCTGAAAGGACCTCCAAAACTCTATTATGCTTAATAGTTAAACACATTGTGAATTGATTATCTACTTAATAAAAACTGAATTGAAAATTGAAAATAAATGTAAGTCGAAATTTTAAATCAGAAGGATTTTATGTGTGTAGAATTAGACAATTTTCCAAAAATTATTTTTTTTAAGAAAAAAAAAATCAAAAAATTTTGTTAGGTATGAAATTTAAGGGAAACTTTTTTTAAATGTTAAGAAAAAGCATTGTTCATGAAGGATCAAAATCTTAAAGTAAGACCGTTTCAAAAAGTTTTCAAAAAGTCAGGAAAAAATCATTTAAAAAAATTCTTAATAATGTTTTTATTGCATTTTTTTTAATCGAGATTTCATTTTTTCATTAGGCTGGTACAAATTTGATTTAAAGTTAACGGTAAAACATTTTTTGGTGACCCCAGTTAAGTACGTCACCAGACCAGTATGACCCAAGATCAATAGCCTCAATTAAAAAACCAGACAATTTCCGCAAGGTACATCAAACTGGCCCCAACCCGTCCTGAACTAATTAGGTCTTAATGAGTTCGCGCTTCTTCGCACAACTTTTGGTACTTCTCCGGTTGGAAGTACCACTCAATGATTTTAATGCACTTTTGGTGTCTTCTGAACCTCGATAATGATCTTTGTCATTTAAGGTATACGTTACAAACAACAAACGGTGAAACCAATTAATTTGGACCCCCCCTCTCTTGGTGGATGGGCCATTGCGTCACTGTGACACTGAACGAGGTTGTCAACAACCAGATCGCCGGTCGTGACTCAGATTCCGTCGACGACGACGACGGCAGGGTGTGACCAAGACAAGATCTTTAACGAGAGCAACGGTGCTCGACGCGTGTGTGCGACACAAATCTGCAGACAAAACGGCGCACTATGCATGCATGCATTCATGTGCGATGCATGTGGAAATTACTTCCGATTTGAGCGTAGTAAGTAAACTAGTTCCTTTTTTTCTCGGCGTTTAATAAACTTGCCGGGTCAGAACCAGTTCTAACAGTGCGTAGCCAGTTACATTTCATTCATAATATTTCCCGCGGCGACTCTGCGCACGAGTAGACTGTGGAGGTTGGATTGAACTAGTACGAAGAGACGACGTTGGATATAGCGGATTATCGGTTTGAGTTGTGAATAGAGCGCGTTTTGTTCTAGAACATCTGTGCAAAGTAATCAATGACAAACTAAGATTAAAAATATAATATCAAAAAATTTAGACAACATACTTTATGCAAAAAAGTTTACGTCAAAAAGTGTCGAAGATCATAATTGTTGTCACGACGTTTAGAACACTAAACCGATCAGTTAAACTTATATTGTTGCTCATTTGCGCAATGTGTCTGCCTAAGCAGAACGCTGTTTGTAGTAATATCTCTTCCCAAGCAAGAAACGTGTCCGGCCAGAACGGCTACTCTCGCAGTTTTGTTATGATAAGAAATCCAGACTTCTACAGATGTGCATTTTAATTAGGCATACTTGGTTATTTGCTGTACCTTGCATTAGCTACAGTGTTGGGGTTTGCTCAAAGATTGCCCCAACTTTCCTGTGGGATTTCTACAAAGCGGAATGTTGACGTATTCTCCGGACGTTCCCTCGGCATGATTCATCAGCCATGTGTGCAAACGAACATGTGCAACGTTCAAGAAATTCCGATGCACATGGCTGTGTATTTTTTTGTTTTCATTATTTTTTATTGATTTCCAAGCGAAGGGTAACGAAAGTTTCACAAAGATTATATTAGTGCAAGATCACGTGCTGTCATTGCTGATGCCAACTGTTTATCGTGATCGTCGTAATTGCCAACATAAAAGCACGATTTTCGAGATTGAGCAGTTTTACTCGTGCTTTGGGGAACAGAAGAAAATATATTAATCACGTCCCTCCTGGCGGCGAAATCGTCATTATAGTCATTTGCCGTGTGTAAATGTGTAACGTGCCTGACAATCACTCGTCCGTTTGTGGCCCTGTTTGTTTGGTTTGAGTGACGACAAAATGACCATGCACACGCTTACCAAAAAGAACCAAAAAAATGGTAATTATCATGATTTTTGGAGTTCAACTCGGATAACACTTTTTTTGGTAAAGTGGGTCGAACTGGCAAAATCATGATTTTCGTGATTTGTCGAGTTCGAGCGTGGGGAAATATTTCACCGGTTGAGAGGTTGCCTACTTAAGGGCGTTTTCAGGGGTTTTCTTTGAATTAGTAATTAAACTAATTGCAGTTAATAATTGATAAACAACCAAACGGCATTTTTATTGAATTATTTGATAATAATTACAAAAATATAATGACAGGACATATTTTATAAAATAAAGCTTCGTGCAAGATAGTTTCTCACGGTACTCAATGTTGGTTCTTTGGGGAAAATGGTCACGATCTTTCCTGGTTCCGGCAGACTGCTTCGCGTTGGGTGGTGCAGCTATATCGAGGTCAAGGATTACGTTCCAGGACCAAAAGTTACACGAGCCGTAGGGCCATGACATTGTTCACTTTTCTCCAGCTAAGTGCTGGCCTCCTCGTCGTCGTAGAGCTGCAACTTGCACATAAGCGTGTCGTTGGACGCCGACCGCCGGGAAGCCGGTGGAGGAGTTGATCGTTGCCGCTGCCGTCTACTGAGATCGGTGACATTGATAGAACCCGTTTCTAACGAGTAGGATGGCCGTTCGTACCACATTTGCCTGCAGCTCGGTTCTTGCTGGATTTCATCGTTTCGTATAAGTTGGTTGTCTGAAAAAGGTCGAGTTAGAACAGATTTAGATGTTGTGCAATACTGATGGGACACACCTTCGTCACCTGATGGACAACGTCGAGTCGGACTGCCAGAAGAACGAGAAACGACTCAGCAACGGGTCATATCCGTCCGTGTCCAACATGATCGAGATTTGAATGTTCTCATCCTGTGATCAAACGTGTAGAACAGAATCGAATTCAAAACGAACGTGTCACAAGATGCAGCGAAGTCCCACCTGGGCTTTAGGCGCTAGCGGAAGACAGAAATCGCATTAAAACAGTTCGGAATCTGTTTGAGAAGATTAAGGACTCAAGACCTAGCTCAAGACACTTACCTGTGGCTGATTCACCACACTCGTCGGCAGCATTCTGGCCCGGTTCTGGCCTTGTTGGTCATTGTTGGTGTTCTATTCTTGATAACCGTTACTCGCTGTCGGGACATTAACAGGTATGCATGGTGATGGGTCGTATGGCTTTTGGTCGCCCAAGTTTAAAGATCCTGGTTGTTTTTCACTGTCCCCATTCGAACCGGTCGTCTTGGAAAACTTCGCTTTCTCAACCAGACCATTTCCCGCAGCATCCGATGCTCCTCGAAACCGACCGCCAGATTAGCGTCCCGATAAAGTTTTGCAGACGCTGGCCCCTAATTCCGGATCCCTTCCATTCCGCTTCCACACTGGACATGGCCACTTTGTTCTATGGTTCTGCCGGAAAAAGTAAACAAAATATTATAATTTCAAAACTGTCCATAGTTGGTCCGGTTCGTACTGCCAACTTTTGCAGGCAATCCGTTATCCAGGGAACGGAACATTGTCAAGAAATTCGTCCACCGGTGGACCAAATCATTCATCAACTCTTGCAGGCAATCCGTCCTTCGGGGGACCGATTTTATTGTCAACTCTTGCAGGCAATCCGTCCTCCGGGGGACGAATTCCTGTTGCAAAAGATTGTCCACAAATCCGTCCACCGGTGGACCGATTCTTTTGCCAACTCTTGCAGGCAATCCGTCCTCCGGGGGACGAATTCCTTCTGCAAAATATTGCCCACAAATCCGTCCACCGGTGGACCGATTCTTTTGCCAACTCTTGCAGGCAATCCGTCCACCGGTGGACCGATTCTTCTGCCAACTCTTGCAGGCAATCCGTCCTCCGGGGGACGAATTCCTTCTGCAAAATATTGCCCACAAATCCGTCCACCGGTGGACCGACTCTTATGCCAACTCTTGCAGGCAATCCGTCCTCCGGGGGACGAATTCCTGTTGCAAAAGATTGTCCACAAATCCGTCCACCGGTGGACCGATTCTTTTGCCAACTCTTGCAGGCAATCCGTCCACCGGTGGACCGATTCTTTTGCCAACTCTTGCAGGCAATCCGTCCTCCGGGGGACGAATTCCTTCTGCAAAATATTGCCCACAAATCCGTCCACCGGTGGACCGACTCTTATGCCAACTCTTGCAGGCAATCCGTCCTCCGGGGGACGAATTCCTGTTGCAAAAGATTGTCCACAAATCCGTCCACCGGTGGACCGATTCTTTTGCCAACTCTTGCAGGCAATCCGTCCTCCGGGGGACGAATTCCTTCTGCAAAATATTGCCCACAAATCCGTCCACCGGTGGACCGATTCTTTTGCCAACTCTTGCAGGCAATCCGTCCTCCGGGGGACGAATTCCTTCTGCAAAATATTGCCCACAAATCCGTCCACCGGTGGACCGACTCTTATGCCAACTCTTGCAGGCAATCCGTCCTCCGGGGGACGAATTCCTGTTGCAAAAGATTGTCCACAAATCCGTCCACCGGTGGACCGATTCTTTTGCCAACTCTTGCAGGCAATCCGTCCTCCGGGGGACGAATTCCTTCTGCAAAATATTGCCCACAAATCCGTCCACCGGTGGACCGATTCTTCTGCCAACTCTTGCAGGCAATCCGTCCTCCGGGGGACGAATTCCTGTTGCAAAAGATTGTCCACAAATCCGTCCACCGGTGGACCGATTCTTTTGCCAACTCTTGCAGGCAATCCGTCCACCGGTGGACCGACTCTTATGCCAACTCTTGCAGGCAATCCGTCCTCCGGGGGACGAATTCCTTTTGCAAAATATTGCCCACAAATCCGTCCACCGGTGGACCGATTCTTCTGCCAACTCTTGCAGGCAATCCGTCCTCCGGGGGACGAATTCCTGTTGCAAAAGATTGTCCACAAATCCGTCCACCGGTGGACTGATTCTTCTGCCAACTCGTGCAGGCAATCCGTCCTCCGGGGGACGGAACATTGCTCAGAAAAACGTTCACCGTGTGACCTAATCCTTTTGCCAATTTTGGCAAAATCCGTCCAACGGTGGACCACTTTTTTATTGACCCACTCCGGTTTCCTTACCAATCCTCCGGAGCACAAACTTAACTCCAACAAAACAAAACAACGAATGACAAAACTTTGGACGAAACGTTTCAACAAAATTTCAAAAATTTCGCTAAGTCCAAAATCACACTTTTGGGAGTTCGCTTAACTGAACTTGTTTTTTGGTGATTTTTACCATTTCTTGAGTTCGCGATTTCGCACTTTTTTGAGTTCGTTTAAGCGAACTGTCAAAAGTGCGATTTCTGAACTCTCAAAAGTGCGATTTTTAGTAACCGTGCAGGAGGGATGTTTCCCTCTAGTCATTTTGTTCTGATAGCATCGAGTATTTTATCTGTAATGCTTCAAAATATTTAGATTTAGTGCAAATATTACAAATTTGAAAAACACATCATGACAAAATTCAATAACAAAATCATTCAACAAACTTGTTTAAATATGACAAATCAATGTTTTTTTTTTTTAAATAATTTGTGATTTTGAAAAACATTCGAAATAGTAGTTTATGCAATAAGTTGCAAAAAGAGGTTTTTTTCAGCACAAGTCGTACATTTATCCAACGAGGTTCACCGAGTTGGATAAATACGAAGTGCTGAAAAAATCAAGTTTTGCAATGAGTTACATACAACATTTTTTGCAATTACGAAAAACACCAATTGAGTGAAATTTTAAGTCAAATTTTCATGTATTTTGTCAATAAATCGTTTAAATCAAAAAAATGTTGAAAAGTGTTACTTTTCGAAACAAGTGCTGATAAGTTCAACTTTTCAGCACCCATGTCAGTACTGAAAAGTAGAACTTTTCAGCATTTTTTTGAAAAGTGTTGCTATTCGATTCTGTTATTTTTCGAACAGAAAAGTAGGCTATTTCGTCGTTCAAGAATGACAGGAAAAGTAATTAGTTTCACGCCGGAATTGCAAAAAGTACTTTTCATAATTTAGACAACAGCCTCACTGGATAATAATCGTCAACGCTTTTGGAGTTCATCTCTCGCAACTCTGAAAATAAAAATAATCGAAATAACAAGTTATGGTTTCAACATTTTAACGAAAAAGGTACAGTTGTCTATCACAAGTTTCAAAATAGTAGTTTTTGCAATTCTTTATGTAAACTTATGTCAAAAACATAAACAATGAGTTTTATATCCCGCCGTCTGACATGCATGATTTTTAAAACCCGCCAAACAAATCGCAGCAAACTGGTTGTTGTTAACCTATTTTTTAGTTTGGTGAAAATTTTTGACGGGCGTGAAAGGGATTGGTTCCAGGATTGGTTAGTAGTACATATTTTTGCTTTTTTATTGGTAATATTATTTAGTTTTCTTTTCACTAATTTAGACACGTTCTCTACAGCTTTCAAAATGATTTCGCTCCAAACCATTGGAAGCTCGTGCCGTCACCGAGCACACATCAACCAGACCGGAACGCATTCCGGATCCCATCTTAAAAGGCCTGGAAAAGGCTCCTTGCCTAACTCGACCAAGCGCCAACTGCCCTCAAGAACTATTTTTGCTCCTGGAATACCCCCGTGAATTGTGCCGCTCGGATTGTGATACATTTCATTTCGACGTCCGACGTACAGTGCCACGGTTGGAGCGGTTAAGTTCGAACTCGAACATGAATCAGTCTTGGTTTCTCAACCAAAATTAGGTTTTACGCCGACTCGATTTTTAGGTTAGAAATTTGACAGTTCGGCTGCACTGTTTACATTTTTTGCACGTGTGTCTAAGTAAAAATGTGTGTGCGTGTGCGCTCGTGACGTCACGCTGTAAAACCTAATAGGAGACCGTGGATGAATTGCAGGGCCGACAAGGACTGCTAGAGTGATAATCAGAAGAGATAATGGTTCTAGATTGCCAGTGGAGCTTTATAATAGCAGTCAAGAAGTGCGCGTTTCCAGTGTGCCATACCGCTGTAAAAAATTCTGGATGTAAATTTATAATATTATGATCTACCTAGTGATAAGCTTGATTTTAAAAATAAAAATACGATTCTTATTTTTAATTTGTCTTTCATTATCTAACTCGCTTCGACTTATTTATTTTATTTTTAATAATTTGCCCAAAATTTTCCAAGATCGACAAATAAAAAATATGGCTATTCATATGGTATGGTATGTATGTTCAACGACAAGATCCACACCCTCTCCTAAAAACATATTTATTTCACTTGCAAATTTCGAAAATTACAGATAAGTAACAAATTAAACATCATTAGGCTTCTGCTTCTGCTTGAATTCCAACATTTTGACGAACTATAAATAAATTTTATTTAATTGCCACTCCACGGTCCGCCGGAAGTGGTAAGGTAGATTACTTCACTTTTCATCATCCAATTTGCATCCGGAACCACAAAAAACCATTTTTGAGTTTTCTCCTGTTTTATTCGGTCTTGTTAAACCGGACCTCGAAAGAACACCACCGTTTCAAAAGAAAACAATTTATTTTGACAAGGACTTTTCCAATTTTCCCCCAGCAACCCCCAGTGTGCTGCGATTTGTTTGGCGGGTTTTAAAAATCATGCATGCCAAACGGCGGGATTTAAAAGTCATTGTTTATGTTTTTGACATTAGTTTACATAAAGAATTCCGTCGTGAAACTACTTCCTTTTCCTGTCATTCTTGAACAACGAAACAACCTACTTTTCTATACCAAAAATCACAGAATCGAATAGTAACCCTTTTCAAAACAAATGCTGAAAAAATCTACTTTGCAGCACTGAAATGGATGCTGAAAAGTTGAACTTTTCAGCACTTGTTAGGAAAAGTTATACTTTTCAACATTTTTTTTGAAAACGATTAATTGACTCAATGCATGAACATTTGTCCTATGATTCTGCTCAAAGATGTTTTCAGAATTGCAAAAAACGTTGTATGGAACTCGTTGCAAAACTTGATGGTCCCTTATCAGTGTTTTGTGGATGACCCCTTATATAAATGTTTCGTTTAATTTTAAATAAAATTAAAAAAGAAAATCCCGTTTTACGCCAAAACCCCGCACTAATCGAGTCAAATGAAAATAAAATTACATCGCATAAAAGTAGCAATATTTACGAAAAAATAATTATTTTCTAATTAAACCGAATGACGAAATAATCATTTAACCCCAGTGCACCCCCGAATCTTTTTTCGCGGTGTTCATTCGCTCGCGCCAACTCGCGATATCCGGGCGATGAACTTTTCGCCCAATTTTGTCGCCGGCACTTTCCAATAAGAAAATTAATACAATGCATGCAAAAAGACACGAACCGAACACGAACAGGATACGAAAATGATTTTTTAGAGACGTTTGGGAGAAATTTGCCAATATTTAAGAAAATAATGCTCCAATCCAAGCCGGGACCGTGGTGTAGGGGTAAGCGTGATTGCCTCTCACCCAGTCGGCCTGGGTTCGATCCCAGACGGTCCCGGTGGCATTTTTCGAGACGAGATTTGTCTGATCACGCCTTCCGTCGGACGGGAAGTAAATGTTGGCCCCGGACTAACCTAAAAATAAAGGTTAGGTCGTTAGCACAGTCCAGGTGTAGGAGTCGTCTCCCTGGGTCCTTCCTCGGTGGAGTCGCTGGTAGGCAGTTGGACTAATAATCCAAAGGTCGTCAGTTCGAATCCCGGGGTGGATGGAAGCTAAGTGTAAAAAGAGGTTTGCAATTGCCTCAACAATCAAGCCTTCGGACACCTAGTTTCGAGTAGGAATCTCGCAATCGAGAACGCCAAGGCAATGCTGTACACAGCAAAAAATCCGATGGTAAAATCGCATGCAAAAGCATGCACATCACCTTCGTCAAAATAATCACTTAATATTACACACTGCATGTACAATTTTTGCAAACACAAAAAAAGTTGCAACCGACGGGATTCAAACCCAGCACCAACAGTAAGGACTGGCGCCTTAGCCCACTCGGCCATCAGACCGATGAAAAATGGAAAGGATAAACACATATATGCGCTTGACATTTCGGTCAAGTATGTTTCCCATACTGATGGGCTACATATTTAAGAGTGTAAAATCACATAAAATTGCATAAAATAATGTAATATTTATTTTACACCCAGGCCTTTTACACGCAGCTGGATTACCACTTTTTTAGCTGTGTAGAGCGAATAATTTGATTTGATTGAATGCTCCAATCCTCAATGTTAAAATTTAACATTTGTAATTTTTCTGATCTCCTCAAAAGTAATATTTAGAAAAAAAATTAATTCAGGACAAAAATTTCAAAAGAGAAAAAAACACAATAATACACCTTATTGTATTGTTAGCCTTGAATGTTAGTTCTTGATATTACAAATGCTGTTTAGATGACACTTAGAAAGCATGAGTTTTCCAACTATTTTTTAGCTTCTTGTTCTTTTATCCGCTGTATCTCAACAACCAGAGATCCATTCTTCTATGTTTTTTTTTGCAAATTTTTATGGAAAATTGTCTGCACTTTTTGAAAACATCATTTCGAGAAATGGATACTTATGGACACTATATCTAAATATCGAACAGTTGTGTTTTTTTGTTGAAATCAAACTAACTGTAACATACTTTTCCATTTCAAATTTGATTTAATAACGAAAACTGAAAAAATGTAGGACTTCTATTTTTCTTCAGGAAGCACATTATTTTCAAAATTATTTATAATGAAGATTTTTCTTGGTTAATGTAGAAATTGGAAGTATTTTTTCCGTGTAATTGATTTTTTTTGAATAGTTCTCATCAATACCTACAACTTCACCGTAGACACCAAATCGAACAGAAAATTCAATTCAATTCAATTAGTGTTTATTAGAATTTAACAGTTCTGCTCCAGGATGTTACATTTGCAATTCAGAGATTTGGAGAACCTTTCAACTGAGATCAATTCAAAAGCCTTTACAGGGAGGGTACATGTTACTAAGTTTAGATTTTGCTAGCTGCGTGCTCTTTTAGGGAAAATAAATTTTGAGAAAAAAACCCTAGATCTATGTCGAACAGAAAATCGATTCAGAAAAATAAGGAAATTTTGACATGCTATTTTTGAATAGATAGCTTCCAAAATTGTATGGAGCCTTGCATGGATGAACCAATGACGCAAAATAGCTTCTTTGGTCATACGGAAGTCCCCTACAAAAGTTTGAGCCAAATAAAAAAAGTGCAAAAATGACGACAATGCTCAACTACGCTTTCTCATTTCATACCAAATAAAAGGGCGGAATCGGTAGTAATATCTGGTACTTTTTAGAACCCAGAGCAGGAATCGGCATATTTTAAAAAACCGGAGTCGAAGTTGTTAAAATTTTAGCAACCGTTGTCGGAGTCAGCTAATTTTCAATAACTTTGCAAGATAGTTGTTGTTGAAGAAAGAGTCAGAGATACTTTATCTACCCTACTTCGTAACCATTGTAAATAAATCAATTCTACATTTTGAAGCTATTTTTTTGTTGATTTCTCATCTATGAGGCAGGCCAAGGGTGAAATGATACCTTTTCGGTTGACACCCGGTGAGGAACATCCTGGAAGGAGCGGAACTACATCCGTAGTGCTGTTAGTTGATCTTGGTCAAAACAGCTGCTCTGGTTTCTTGCAAGTTACCCATTTTCTTACCTCCACGTTGGCTTGGTTTCGTCATCATGATGACAACACGTGACCTTGCTGGTGGCCTGTGGAAACGAACTCGTAAACCTTTGACCAGCGAGGGTCAGAGTCGAGACGGCCAAAAGAAAGGGATGCGCAATGTGGGAAGGGAAGATTGTAGACGGTATTGTTTTGATTCACAGCATGTTGAGTTAACTGTTGTGGATGTACCTGATACATCGCAATACGGGGTTTCTCTTCTTTCCACTTTCAGCTACTATCTATCTTCTATTTCTTTATTATGTATTACTAATTTTCTAATTCGGCTTCTGTTTACTATCCACCATTTTATTTTGATTGCATGATCCTTTGTTTCTCTTATTTTCATATACTAATGCATCTTTTTGTTTTTGTTTGTTTTCATTTTCATGTCGTGTCTGGGCCTACGGTTGGAGAACGATTGCACCACGACAACCACTTCGGAGTGATATTATCACACTGGAGACAACAGCAACATCATCAGAAACCCTGATGTCACTCAGGTTCCCGCAAGTAACTGTATCATTATTTTAAAGTGTTTATATTTTACTAACATCCCTTTCTTTGCAGAGCATGGGCTACATTATAAAGCGGCAATGTGGGAAAGGGAAGTAATTTGTGATTGTAGAAGGTATTGTTTTGATTCACAGCATGTTGAACGAACTGTTGTGGATGTACCTAGAACATCGCAACTCGGAGTATCTCTTTTTATTATCTCCAACTACTTTAGTTATGTTTCACTTATCTTTCAAGTCTCCTCTACTCAATTTGCCAGTTTTAACTGCTATGTGTTTTCCCTAACAAAAACTGATCTCCTTAATATGCGAACGAGGTTAATTCTCGGGTTAATTCCTGTTCATATTTGATGTATTCTTTATTCATTGTCTAATTTATTTATTAATTAAAATATTATTTTAATCGGCTCCTAAAGTTGTCATTAATGCTATCTAAGCTTATATGATATTATTTATCCTTTATCACAAAGCTTTTTTCATAAATTATTGCCTATATTTTTAATCTACTTCATACAGCTTTTACTCTTCTTTCCTTCAACATACAATTATTCTTTCAGTAGCGAACTTTATGTAGTATGCTTTTTCCTTTATTGTCTATTGTTTTAACCTACGCCCTTTTCTTCAAGCAAGTAAGGTTTGAGTCCTTACTCAATATATTGAATGATCAAAGTCACACACATAACATTATTGTACTTTTGATAAATTTTTGAATAACATGCTTAGGTTCAAAACATTGTAACAAAACACCGCGATAAAAGAAATAGCAACAGATAAACACCTGGGTGCTGAAAAGACAGAATGCGTAACGTGATTTTCGAAAGCTCCCCACTGCTCCCCACTAATACAACTGCACTACAGCTGTAAACATAAACAAAGTAGAAGGCTATGTTCAAGCTCAAGCGTGACATATTTTTTGCTGCTGAAGTGAATTGCTTTGAAACATTTTGGATCTGTCGATGTTGATGTTTTCGATGAAAAATTTAGTGCATCCCACTTTTTTCTTCGTATACTATACGATGGGCGGCCAAAAGAGTCCTTTTTTGTTTTCCACGTGATGAAAAATTGTGTCAAATGTGGGTGGAATTTCGTGAATCAGAAGAGCAACCGTATGCAAGTTCCGAGATTATGTATCTTTGATGTTCAGTGATAATATCGTAATAAGATTATCCAATAATATTTGGAAAGTACCATTGATAGTTATTGATAATTCGTCGCTAACATTTCAAAAAGCGTCATAAACATAGGTTTTGCGTGAGACATAGCGATTTTGAAATGTTAGCAACGAATCATGCCAATCTCGATTTCAACCCTCTTCTTAAGATGTTTTGTCTTCGAAAATCTTTATAGCTCGACGCCATCGACTTTTTTTTATTCCTGACAAAATAAATTATAGATCGATCACAATACTTGCCACTTCTTGGTATTATTTTGCGAACAGTAAATTGGTTCCGCTTTGACAGTTCTAAATTGAGGCCGCTTTGCGGACAACTATTCTGCACCCAGATAAACACGACTCAACAATAGGGAAGATTTCAGGAGAAAACAATACACAGTAAATAACAATTAGTTTTTGAATTCAAAATAAAACAGTTTTTGCTTTAATGAAAGTTGATAGGCACACTATAAATGGTTAGGCGCTTATACTTACATCAAACCCTACGTAATGTACCACCCCCGGCCGAGTTAAAATGCGTAACCGGAAAAGAAGGTGTGCATGCCTGGCACGAACACTCAAAGCGTGTTCTAGCGTGCTGCTCCTACTGACTCAGAGCAAGGGTGAGATGTAGGTGTAAGGGCAGTGCGTGTTCGTCGGGAACCTGGTGCATAAGATCGGTCAAGGCCCGTTCTTACACTGAAAATTGCGAATTGCGATTTGGGACCATCCATAAACCACGTGGACACTTTTTTGGCAATCTTTACCCCCTTCGTGGACAATTGTCCATACAAAAAAAATCTTGTTTGTATGGATCGTGGACAATCGCCATACCCCCTAAAGTGTCCACGTGGTTTATTGATGGTCCCTTTCTCATCTATGAGAAAAAGAGTTCTCTAGAGACTCAACTGGCAAAAAAATAATAAGTTCAATAACGGCCAGGTGTCCATTCTAAAAATCCATGCGCCTCCTTGGATTTGGTTTTGGAGAGGGAGATTCAATGGAGGCGCTTGGTTTCTTAGAATGATTCCATAGCATTTATAAACGAAACATTTTATGTTTAGTACTGGCTGGACACGAATTAAAATGTAATTGACCGATTCTTAGCGAAGCTACACCAAAAAATCACTTTTTTCAATTTTCAATGTGATTTTTTAAATGAAAAAAATCATTTTTAGTATGATTCAATAATTGCAATATTCATTAAATGCGTTTCTTACCTTAAACACCAAAAATATTTACCAAATATTGTCTGCAAGCCAACGAATGGGAGAGGAGTTTTTACACAAATCTGCTCCTTTCGTTGTCCCGTCACGGAAAGAAATGGCTGGCAAAAACTAAAATTTCAACCAATTCGTTCAGTGCAAGGAGCAAAAGATTCGTTTTTCAATTTGTGATAATGTGTAAAACAGCAAAAGTTTGAAAAAATAAAACTGGCAAAGTTGTAGCGATTGTTTTGATGTGCTTTTTAAAAGTCCAGTTGTACGATGTTGTCCCGTCACGCTACATTTTCATTTCTAGGGAAGCAGAGGTACAATGTTGTTTATTCTACATACCATTTCTTTGTAAGAAATTCAATTATCTTTCCATATATGTTAAAAACATTGGGGGGCTTCTTCTTTTATTTTGCCATTACAGCCAAAACGCTGAAAAAAACTTGGGATTTTTTTGAAAAGGAGCCGAAGAATCGGTCAATTCTGTCAATTTGAGTGTGTTCAAGAAGCCAAATTCTTACAGTTCAGCATGGAGAAAAAAAAGCTAGTTTCAAAATTTATTGTTGTGTAATAGATAAGGCTTTGCAAATTTCCAGAACAATAAATGAATTTTACAACATCATTCAAAACTTCACTGAAACTATCGCACGTCGATTACCGAAGCAACGAGCCTCACCCTGATCAACAGCGATGCAAAAGCATATGCATCCGCTCAAGGAGGATGACACCCACGCATCGAAGGACCACCGACTTATTACTACCGGTGTGTGCCATCGAATGCATTGACCGTTGGTCGAGCGTGCGAGTGCACGTTTCGTACGCGTAATCGCGATTGTAATAAAAAAAGAGAAAAAAAACAAACACTTACTTGACACTCTTCTCGCTCGGCACGCCGTTGACTGTCGAGTCTCCGCCGGCCTCGTCGGTGGCGTCTTCGAGGTGCGCAATGCTGGCCTCGATCTTGGCCGGCGGAAGCAGCAGCCGCTGGATCTCCTCCTGGGTCATCGGCTCGGTGGAGTTGCCCACATCGCTCGAGTTGTGGGTTGTCGTTGACGATGGTTGCGGAGTTGTTGAAGAAGTGGTTGTCGTTGAACTACTACTGGTGGACTCGCTTGCTAGGGTGCTTTCGTATGCCTTGGTGAGCTCGTTGGCGTCGATGAGCTCGGTCTCGTTGTTGAGGTTGGCCGGAGTGTTGACCGGCGGTAGTTCCGTGGGGTCATTTTGTGCGAAACTTGGCACGGCGGGCAGCAGCAGTGCTGCGAGCAGCACAACGGTTGAGTGCATTTTGAGACTTTCGACTTTCGCGAGTGGGCTATGAATTATTGATTTTTTTTTGTCACACTCAAGGCGAAAGTACGCCCAAAACGGGCATATTTGAGGAAAAATGGGTAACCGATCGCGGGTTGTTGCTCCGGGCACTTTGTTATCACTGGGAGGCGGTGTTACAGAACTTATTTCTACGGTGACTACAATTACATCTGACAAGGCAAATTGCTCGGCACGGGAACTTTAAGCTATGTGGATACAAATCACGTTCGCCACAGACAACACAGCGTCGTTCTTCTTTCAAGTACAAAAGCAGAAACACTGCCACTGAATTGATTCACCAACAGGCCATCAACAAACAATAGACACCCTTACTCTTCACAGCCACAATTGTTTCCTGCACGGACGTCACCAAAGTGTCGTCACACACATATCGCTTCGCGCGACCGGGAAGTAGGAACTCCACACCGTGTACACCTCCTAATAGCTAAACGCACCAGCCAACACCTGCGGGCCAGGACTTGAAAACTCTCACTAGAACAACACACAAACACACACACACGGTCTGTTGCAACAGGTGCTGATCTCCACAGGGAGGTTGGTGTTCTCTTCGCCAAAGTTCTACAGATCGGGGATCGGACGAAGTTGACTCGAGCGCGCGCGGCTTGATTCTGACGGCGAGTCTGCGGTGTTCCGAGGTGTAGATAACCGAACGCTTCACGAGCGCGGCAAAAGATTTGTTGATTTTTTCGCCGAGAACCCACGACGGCGTCGCTCTTATCTTGGCGCAGCAATGCGAGAGAGAAAAGCGACTCTTTTGAAGTTGGCTGGGACGATGCCGTATCGAGAGGGTGGCTTCTGGGTTGAGAAGAGGCTCTTGGGCTTGAGACTTGAGAGAGTTGGTTCGCGCAAAGTTGAGGGTGATCGCGTGCGCACAAGGGCTGCGAGAACGTCTGCTTGTTTGTGATCGAGCACGTGCTGTAACGGTGGAATCCTGTTTAGAATGTTGACTACACTCAACCCCCGGTGGTTGGTCACTTTTTCGTTTGACACTTTTTTAGTTTGTACCCCGTTGGTTGGTCAAAGTCAAACTAAAAAGTGACGAACTGTCACTTTTTACACGGCGCTCACGCACACTATCAAAACAAACGTTTAGTAGTGTGTGTGAACTTCGTGTAAAAGGGGTGTCAAACTAAAACGTGACCCCATTCGTTTGACAACAGTTGTTGTTAAACCATCGGGGTTTGAGTGTATTCAAATTTAACACTGCCCAGTTTTTTTGTCGAACATTTTTATTTTTCCCTTGTTCAACTTTTGTTCTACGAAAAACTTTACTTCTCTTGTTTTATGTTTTTCTTGATTTTTTTTTTAATATTTTATTTATATTTTAATTTGCATTTATCTTGTTTAGTTTATGTTTGTTTTTGGTAGTATTTGGCCTATTCTACCACTTCCTATCATTAGGGGAGCTTGGGGTAAGACGGCCACCCTAAGGGAGAAGTCTCATAAAATTTACACAACAGATTATTTTGATCTCAAATTACGTACATATTGTTCTACCAGTAGTCCATTATAGAAATGACAAAAATTAGTTGGCTTTTCAGTTTTTAAAAAAAATTGAAATCGTATATATATTAAATACGTGGGGTAAGACGGTCAGTGCTAAAAATTAACTTAATAACTTTGCTAAATCCACCTAAATACCTACATGGTTGGTTGAACAGACTTCTCTGAACATCATAACTATTTTGGTTGAAAAAATCAAGTTTCAAATGTTTTCTATTTTTAAAAAAATCATATTTTGGCTCAGTGAATTTCATATCATTGCGACCACATTTTATGAAGAACTGTGAATTTTTACTACAAAACAAACACAATTTGATGCAAAATAATAAGTTTGTATATTTCGATTAGAATAAGTAAATCAAAACTATGTAAACAATATTACTCGGATTAGTTTTCAAAAGGACGCAAGAGCCATTGACAAAGTAAGCCCTTTTTACATCGGTACTCGTCCTTCTTACGAAAAACCAACTTCAAAAATGCTTGAGATTCTTCATCTATACGTCCTTCAAAAACGAAAAATTTAAAACAAATGAAATATTGGTTCAATTTGGAGAAAAACTAAAATTAATGCCGGAGGTCACGGTGGCTCTTACGGCTTTTTGAAAACTCAACCGAGATTAAATTAGCAATTTTTATGAATAGTTTGATAGGATTTCATACTATTCAATGAGTTTTGCTATATCACAGTGAAGAATGTTGTGTTAACCATTTTGTTTAAAAATTGATAGTTTTATTGAAAATGCTTTTCCTTATCTACAAATATGTCTTAATAGTCAAAAAACCGACCAAAATATAACCTATATCAAATAAAATTTACAAATTACGGTTGGCCGTCTTAACCCCGGAGGAGTTGGCCGTCTTGCCCCCAAATAAATTATTTTTTAAAACATTTTTTGCAAATAGCTCATCGCATTTTTTAAACTTTTCCGAGGGACATAATCTAGGGAAAACTTCATTTAATATGAAAAAATATTTGAAGACAGGAAAACATATTGTTATCTAACAAAAATGCCTAAGTTGTAATTCAAGAAAATTACATCCAGTTTCAAGTTCAAAAATTATTTGTTTATTTTGAGCTATTTTTATACTATTTCACACAATATGTTTGGCAATATGCATATTTAGCATGAGGAACAGTATTGCTAAACATTTTAGTAATTTTCATTAGTATATTTATTAAAACAGTGGGGTGGCCGTCTTACTCCGCCTGGCCGTCTTACCCCCAGCTCCCCTACATTTTGTCTATTAAAAAAAATCATGTTTTTACAGTATTTTTTTCTATTTTTTGCTTCTTTTCCACATTTTCTGCTATAGAATGGCATCATTATCATTTAAATTGTAAAAAAATACGTAGAAGCATGTCTAGGTCAACACAAAAATTACTGCATACCTCTTTTTACTTAAAATAAAGGAAATGTTAGTAGAAATCACAGCCAAAGCTGACCCCACAAAAAATGACAATTTTAAAAACATTGGCAAAGTCACATAAAACAAGTAAAAGTTCCAACCCTAAAATTAAAAAAAAATCAAGAGTTCTTCTTTCAAAGATCAAAAATTGGTTTAAAAATTGATTTTTGGTGATTTATCTTTAGGTTTAAAAAAAAACTTAATCAAAAAATGGTTTTGACTCGAATCTTGTTTTCAAAGATGTGAACCATTATAAAATCGTTAAAAAAAATGGGATGCAGAATTGTAAAAGTGCACGAAGGGCAAATGCATGTCTGACTATCTATCTATCTGACTGGATGGCACTAAAAATTCGAATATTCAAAATTTCAATTATATCTGGTTACTGATTTTGAATATGGCCTCTAGAATACTACGAAATGGGTTTGAAAATGTGTGTGCCAAGATGACTGCTATGGAAGGTTGTAAAATATTGAGATTTGTTTTAATTCATGTAACAGGAAATCGACTATGACACCTAAAAAATGTTATTCTCAGTTTTTAATACTAGCCTGGTTTATTTAATGACCCGAAATCGGATTCACAGAAATCTGAGAAACCTGAATCAAAGTTGCTAAGTTTCCAGAAGCTGGCGTTGGAGTCAGCGTCGCTGCAAAAGCTATACCCAACTCCACAGCTCTGTTGAAAACAACACATGAGTCGTACTAAATTTTATATCGTTGGACTTGTGTTGAATAAAAATTCATGCTTCATACTGATTGCATCTAACTTTTGGGGACTGGATTTATGAGGTAAATTATTTAGGCTGATGCCTTGACAATATTATCATGTTTTAAAATTGTCTAATAAAATTGAGAAGACAAAAAAAATTAAAATATTGCTGAAAATTGCAAATTCAAATATTTTGCAAATGTTTGGCAGAAACATCACTGTAATAATAACGTATAAAGCATTTTGTGATACTCATTGTTTGAAAATTGTGAAATGCCGAGCTTCCGTGGCCGTGGGATTACGAGTTTCGCCTTGTAAGCGGAAGGTGATGGGTTCGATTCTTGTCTGGCTCGGCAAAGTCAGCTCCCTTAAAAGAGTAAATATGCTCACTGGGAATACTGACCGGTAGGGGATGGGTTTCGACTAGCGGCGTGCTGGGTTTCCAATCCAGAGGTCGTGAGTTCGATTCTCGTACCGGGATGATCAAGTTTAAAAAAAAAAATATTTCCCTTCCGCCTCCTCAGAATTTTATAGCAAATTTTCTGAACCTTTAAAAAAAATTAACAAAATTGTCGCTATTTTTAAAAATCGAAAAACTGTAAATATTTCGCTGAAATCAAACTTTAGGTGGCTATATTTTGAAATCGGGGCACTTTATCAAAAAATGTGTAAAGTAATGTTATGCATGAAATTATTTTTTTTCCATTTTCCTTCCATTTGCTCGGCGGCCAATTTTTTGACCATGCTTCTCTATGGCTCAAAAGTTGCGGGTTTTGGTCCCCTAAAACATATACAAAAATCTCGAAAATCAAAAAGTACGGATTTTGGGAAATTGTGTTTATGTGAAAAAAAAGTTAATAAAAAAATCAAACCATTATTGTATGGATAGCTGCCAAAATTATATGGAGATTTGTATGGTTGAACCAATGACACAAAATGGCTTCTTTGGTCATAGGAAAGGCCCCCAAAAAGTTTGTGACAAATTTGAAGAAAATATAAGAAATAAAAATGGTCGAAATCGGCTGATTTCGTAGAGAATTGCTCAAAGCGATTATTGCCAAAAAAAGCTGTGATCGAATAAAATGATTATATTTTGCCAAAAGTGGATCGGATAATAGCTGTTTCTTCAATTATGAATTCAATTTACGTAAAAAATTAAATCGGAATTATAAATAGAATTGATCAAATTGAAGTCTTCCTAATTTTAGACTTATCCAGATTAGTTGTGTTATGGCCGAAAACCAGAGAATTTAAGTTACCGGTCCAACTGATTCCTTAGGGATTGGGTTTCAAAGTGATGAACAATTTGCTTGAAAAAATCAAGGTTTAGACAGTCAAATTTCTCAACACAGCTAATCAAAAAATTAATAAATGGTATTCAAGATTTCTGAAATTGTTTGGTAATTATTGAAAGTATCATTACACAGTGTCTTTATACTTTTGTGATTGTAGCTGCTTTAGTTTTTTTTTCAATTCAATAAAACGGTTGCAATTTTTTGAGTAGTTTTCTTCATATTGCAACTATTTGTTAAAACCCTCGTGTATTATAATCCTCAAGTGAGTTATTAACTGCTATTGACACGGCGGGAACACTGATTCACGAAAAAGCAAACTTTGCGCTAAAACAGCATAATGATGATTCGGAAGGGGGCCCCCATAAAAGCTCACGTCGGACGTCAAGTGGCAGATAAAGACATCGTTCAGGTACAAACAAACTGTTCAGACTCTTCGGTATGGCTTGAGGAGAGTAGGAGAACAAACAGCGCGCCACCGCGTTTCTGGATTTTCTGCGGAAAAAAGCTGGATGACGAATCCCGCGCAACGAATGATAACAACAAACGACGTCGGGGGCGGCATCGCGGTCATTTGTGCAAGTTCAAAGACAAAAATCAATTAGTCGCGGAAGAGCAAGAAAAAAGTAATTTACATCACACAAAGCTAACGGAGCAGAAGAGATGTGTCGTTTTCCTATATGTATCGTATATCGATGATGATGGACAAGTGATAGCTCTCAGGCGAAGATGTTCCGATAGATATAGGCACTTCCTCTTATCAGTTGTTGATCTAGAACCGCTGCTCGCACGATACCAAGCGTAGCAACGTGGAGTGCTGACATGAGTTTTATTTTTATATTTTGTCTTGTCTATTTGGACACGAAATTTCAGTCATCAAACAAGGTTTCTCCATATCGAAATAAGAATCAAAATACGACCATTTCATCATCACAGTTTATCAACATTGAACGTTTACCTCGCCCAAACAAAGCATTAGCGAAATTTAAATTCTCAACGGACCTTTTTAACTTTTGTTTGCCGCCAAGATGTGATCATCACGAGGCGATTTCAGTCTCACAATCGATCAAAAAACGAGATAAGAACCGCTGCGAATGAATGAATCCAGCTTTTGTTGCAACTCGCCTTCAATCAGTATTCAAATCACGCGCTGAGGCCGGTGCATCAATCCCGCGGAAAAGGTCGTTAACATCAATTAGTATTATCGGTGGTGCGCTTGGATTGCTGCAAGGACTCTCCTTAGGTGGAAGTTCAGGACCCTTCCTCAGGTGTTGGCAATCGCTTCTGGATTTCGCTGTTTTCGTCGTTCTATACTGGTGGATACCAAATCATTGTTTAAATATTGGATCTTGTTGACGTTGAATTAACGCAAACGGTACGTACAGGCTGGTTTAAGCTGGTGGTTGGTTTCGTTAATTAAAAGGCACGATAACATATTTGGTTAGCAGCCAAACAGTGCTTACAAACTGCACACACATCATTTGCGCAAATTGCAATCAAAGAAGTTTGGTCAACGGGGTTTATCGGTGAGTAAACTGAAATGTTTTATTTCACCTTCAAGCTTTAGAAGTCAGAGCTACAACAAGTTATACACAGAAATAGGAGTTTTACACCAATGAAAAAAATGGAATGTAAATATTCAAAAATCGATATCTCGGGAAGGAGTTTCTGATTGATTGGGTGTCTTCAGCAAAATTGTACGATGAGGACCTTTCATAAAAAAATAGTAACATTCTAAAAATCACCAAAATTATATTTTTTCACAAAAAAATATTTTTTTTCACAAAAAAAATTTTTTTTATATGGTTTAAAATGGAAATTTTTGATCCTCGGAGAAACATGAACATTTTTTTTCACGGAAATGTGATTTCTTATATTATTGTTATTTAAAATATATATTAGATAAACACTAAATATTTTTTTAGGATTAATCTTTATGAACAAATTAATTCTTTCATTCGAAAGTATTTATATGATTTTCGGTAAAAAGCACCGTGTTCAAGTTAAAGCCATTTAAAGGTTTATTACAGGTATAACAAAAAGTATAATTTATGTTTTTTTTGTCATAGAGGGGACCATTCATAAACCACGTGGAGACTTTTTGGAAATCTCGATTATCCGAAGGCCTTGGTAAAATTACACAATAATCGAATCCCGATTTTTTTTTTCGCTTTCTTATTTTTAATTGTCGAGCTTTAGTATGACCCCAAAACTATTCTAAAGTGATTTAAAGTTTTTTAAATCAAGGTGGCCAAAATGGCAGTGATGAAATATTAAGAAAATGCATTTAGTAATTTTTAAGGCAAACAACCCTAAAAAATGACTAAAATGGGATCGCAGAATTCGAATTTGATGTTAAATGTAAGAAAAAAAAAAATAAAAAATTATAAGACATATTTTTTTCGTGATTTGATTATCCGAAGTCTCATAAAAACCTTCGCTTCGGTCGGATAATCGAACACCAGGTAATCGAGATTTCGCATAATCGAGTGTTGACTGTACAAATATTTTTTAAAGTTCAAAATAAACCTGTACATTTTGATAAAACTGCCAAAATTTATGTTTTATGACTTGAAACCGTACGTTTCATCGGAATTTTTTTTTAATAATATTTGATTGAAAATGTGATTTTGCTTTTGAAATTGATAAAAAAAAACAGGTAAAAAAAAGTATTTATAAATCATAATTTTTTCAAATGCTGTTTAACAGTGAAGTTTTTTGGCTCCCAAAATTAGAAAAAATGGTCTTTGGGAATTTTACTGTTGTTTAAAAAATGTAATGAAAAACGGTATTTTTTTAAGAGTGCAACTCGATTATTCGAAGTTCTCGCAAAAAAAAATCACTTTGTTGAATAAAAAATCATTGGATAGGGACCGTCCGTATCAAACCAAAGGTTTGGTAGTAAGTGTGAGCTCTGTGTAAAGAGGGTGTCAAAATAAAAAGTGACCCCGTTAGTTTGACAACAGTTGGTGTCAAACCATCGGGATTTCAGTGTAGTAAATTATAACTCTGCAAGCAATATCCACACTTTTTACTGTATTCCCAGCTAGTACCATTAATTAGTGCGCAAGTAGCTACTTCCCAGCAGAGCGCGAAGCGAAACGGCAAATATTATGCACGGCACGGATCTTTTTTCAACGAGAGAAGGAGAGAGAGAGAGCTTCCAGAGGAGGACCACCTTCGCCTAGCTTTAACCGTGAAACCTAAACACTTATCCAGCCAGGCAAACACAACCAGCTTTGATTTCAGATAAGCAAATTTGGTTTGGCAAATTAGACTCGCCCGCCGCCGCCGCCGCCGCTACAAACACTCGTCGTTTGTTTAGAATTCAATGGAATGTTCGGATTTGCAAATAAAGAAGGAGGACTTACTTACTTTGTACGACGAGAGTTTTCCTTACGATTAGGATTTATTGGTGGCTCGTGCCGCGTGGGGTTGCATACACTGCAGTGTGTACTCGATAAATTTGAGGTCCTTGGCGTACTCGGTCATGCGGGCAAAGTGCCGCTCGGTGTAGGGCAGAGCCGCCGTCAGGTGCTTGTTCAGCTCGGACACTTGGAAGGCACCGGCGAGGATCTCCTGGAGCAGAATGTTGAGTACGAGCTGGGCTGGCCGGCAGTTTCGGCTGTTGGTGTTCCACTCGATGGCGTGCTTCAGCAGGGTTTCCTTGTGGTCATTGGAGAGCTTTTGGACGGTTTCGGGGAGTCCTTGCTCTTGGGCTTTTATGACGGCGTTGATGATCTTGAGCGTCATTAGGGGTCGGTTCAGGTTGAGGGAGAGACGGAGCGCTTTCAGGAGCTTTTTGTCGTTGACGAGATTGTTGAGTTCCTGCTCTTGGAGGAGCATGTCCTTGCGCTCGGTCATTTCTCGGTCGCGCTTTTCGTCCGTTACGTCCTTCCACTTGATGAGCTGCGAGTCGGAACCGCCACTGTAGAATACGGTCTCGTCCTCGGTCACGCAAAGCGCCCAGATGCGGCTCTCGTGCTTGTCCAGTGTTTGAATGCACTCGGAACTCTTGATGGACCAAAGTTTCAGCAGTCCGTCCGCTCCAGCTGAGATGAGTTGCATTCCGTTGGAGAGGAACTCGACGCGCAGCACGGAACTTTCGTGACCTTCGAGGGACTTCAGGCAGGTCATGTCCGTCAACGACCACAGCTTGATGGAACAATCCGCCGCGTTTGTTAGGAGAATCTGATCGATGGGCGAGAATCGAACCGCCCAAATTCCTCGCTTATGACCTCGGAATACGCCCACCAGACTGAGGTTGCTCACGTCCCATAGCTTGGCGGTTTTGTCTTGCGAACCGGTTGCCAGCAGACGGTCGTTCGGGGAAATGCTCACGCAGTTGATGTCCTTCTCGTGGGCCAACTCTGTCAGAGTGCAGTTCAGACGGGTTAGTTCCTTCTCGTCGGTTGTTTGGTTGAACTCTTTCGGGATCTTCCAAACCTTCAAGCAGCGATCCTGACTGACGCTGGCGCAAAATTTGCCGGATATCTTGCTCAACGAAACGCTTCCGACGGCGTTGGTGTGCTTCAGCCCAATCGCCACGCAGTGAATCTCAAACTTGGTCGCGTTGTACTGCCACAAACGGATCGAGTTGTCCTTTGAAGACGAAAGCATGAACTGATCGTTGGCCGAAAGGGACAGAACGATGTCGGTGTGGCCTTTAACCAGCTGGCAGTTCATGGTCGTGGTGTCGTACACTTTGAAATCATTGCTGTTGGTGGCCATTCCGAGGAAGCGATCCTTCTTTCCAAACAGGATCAAATCCAGAATTTCATCGCTGAACCCGGACAGCTGCTTGAAGCAGTCGAACGTTTCCAGGTCGTGGATTATGATGTTGTGATCGGCACTGACCACGGCCAATTGCGACGTTTGCCGGTTCAGCAGCATCTCCGTGATGGCAAGGCCACCTTCTTCCGCGGATTTGGTCACCAAGCTGTTGCTCTGCTTGAAGACGATCGCCGTCTCGGTCATCTCCCAAACCTTGATCAAACCTTCTTCACCAGCACAAGCCGCATAAATCTTGCCCTTCTTCAACTTCTGTCCGTTCACCCGAATACCATCAGGAAGTACAATCACGCTCTCCAAGCTCTCGTAAACCGGAATCGTCTTTACCGACTGCTGCGTTTCGTAATCCCACAGAACCAATATCTTGTCCCGTCCAGCCGAGACCAAAAACTTCCTATCGTTCGAGAACGACACCGCGGTCACCTTAGAAAAGTGCCCCGAAAACGTCTTCACCAACTCGCGCGTCTCGTAGTTCCAAACATAAATCTTCGCGTCATCCCCGGCCGCCAAAATAACCTTCCGCTCCTCGTCCGGATGAAACACCAGCAAACTAACAACCCCAACACACCCGCGCAGTGTCCCCACGCAAACCTGCTGCATCGGGTCCCAAATGCGCACCGTAGTGTCCGTCCCGCCACTCGCCACCAGCTGATCCCCGGCGCTGAACGCCAACCGCGTCGTCGGTCCCTGGTGCAGCCCGCGCCACATCTTGACAACCTGCCTGCTCGCGACGTCCCACATCCGAAGCAGCCCCGATCGATGCGCAGAAACGACGTGCTCGCCACCGTTGGCCAGCGCGAATGTGTAGACCGAATCTTCGGCGATTCCATCGTCGTCGTCGGTTGTTGAAGGATTGGCGCCGAAAATGACCGGTTCCGAGGAATCATCGTTGACGGAGATCAGATTGATGGCACCCGAGTTTTGGCACAGCAGTTCCTGCCCATTCGGGGACCACTGGACGGTGCCGCCGGTGTAGAACGCCTTGTACTGGTTCTGGACTTCGTAACTGTAAAGAGTTTGAATGTTATCAGATGTTAAGTTATTGAAGCGAAAAAAACAAAGAACAGCTCTAAAGGAAGTTAGATATAGGTAAAAAATATTTTTTTTTTATTTTGAAGCCAACTTGAATTTCAAAAGATAAAAAACTGCAAGGGCAAAAATAATAAAATGCAGTTCAAACTTGATCATTGATAAAATCAATACCAGTGAACTTCATCAATTAGCCGAAGTTAACACTTTGGATGTTATGTCCAATAAGATAATTGATGCATTTCGACAAAAATCATTGCAGTCTTCAGCTGCATTGATCCGCTCTTTATATAGTTTATAAGTTAGTTTTAAGGTATCCCTTTTTCCCTTTGTACATGTAGGCCCTCCTACATATGAAATCACTGAATAGCGAAAGCTACAATATTTCATGAATAAATGAAAATTGCTAGAATTTAAAATTGAGGTGAAAAGTCATCAATTGTGATTGGACACTCAATAATATTTTAACTGAATGAATGTACATGGAAAAAAAAAAATCTGAATAAATATAAATAAAAAAAAAAAAAAAAAATCAGTACTAAATAAGAACGATTGAAGTATTCGAATGTTTATTTTTCAATTGCAATCATATTTTGACACTTTTACAATTAAAACTGTATTTTTTATTGCGCAAAAATAAGATTTATTGAAAAAACTTGTTTTTTGTCTTTTATTTTTTTTATTTACAGAAAAATAGCAGTTACAGTCCAGAATCTATTATACGAAGGCCTCAGAATTTTTTTTTCTTTATCTATTGCCCAGCTTTGACCCCTAAACTTCGCTAAAGTGATTAAGAATGTTTAAATGGCGGTTTAAGGCAATCAACATTCAAATTCGCTAATCGCAGAACTCAAACACGAAAAAAAAAATGATTATACGAAGGCCCATAAAAACCTTTGGATAATCGAAACTTCGGAAAATCGAGGCTTCGGATAATCGAGTCTGGACTGTACTACGTTTTAAGTATTCATTTTGAGGTATTATTTATTATAGTGAAAAAAGTTCAATAAATCCGAATTTGAGATTGAGTCAGAAAATAAATATTTTATAAAAAGGCCAATATGTAATTAAGCTTAAATATGCGATTTTGTTGTTCACAATGATAAAGCTTATTTTTCTGAGTACAATTTAAATAAAATTAAAATGAAAAAAGTGCTTTAGAACTCTTTCGAATAACAATAATATTTTTATAACAAAAAATGTTGTATTAAATAATTTTAAAACACACATTTCAAATAATTCAAACAATAGAAACAACAAATAAATTGAATGAATACTATTCCCAAATTTTTCAGATAAATATATTTTAAAAACTTTTGATTTCAAAATAACCGCCTTTACTGGCGTCTTACTGTACCAAAACAAACGAGGTTCGAAAGCAAAAACAGTACGCATTTTTTGAACGCTTGTAACAAAGCAAAAATAGCAGTAAACTGTGGAAATATTTCTAAACTATACTTACACTTCCTTTAGCTTTATCTTGGCACTCATTTTAACAACTTTTCCAACTTTTTACACCTAAAAAACTATATAAATTGCAACCAAACTGAACCGACAACGTTGGTCAACAAATCGCACGTGCGCTTTTAAAACGAGAACTGTCAAAAGTCAAACAGCTGATTATCTGACAGTTCTCTAGTTTGTTTTGAATCTAGTACCTCACTTTCATTGCATCATGCAAAATTTGTGTTGAAAATTCGCTCTGAAAATATTCTGATTTTTCGTGGAATAGCTTGAAAATAATTGATGGAAGTAGTTTGACAAGTTCAAAGATTACCTAACAAAAGCCTTCAAAATGTTACAAGCGCTCCGAAGTTGCCCGCTGTCACGAATTTCACTCGCGCTCAAACCAACTTCATCGCCGGCATTTCGTTCCTCCCCTGGGCTGCTGGTGCGACAATGCTCCACAAAATCATCACAACCAGCTGCGCCAGAAAAGGTTCCCCAAAACGAGCCGCCGTCGCACGTTGAAGATTCCACCAAGTGGTACACCCTGTACCACTTCCGAGGAATCATGCTGACGGCGGCTTTCAAGCGGTTGAAGCTGTACCCGGCGGGTCTCACGGCGGTAACGGTTCCCACCTGTTTGGCGCTGGCCTACGCGGACATTTGCTCCGTTACGACGGCACAGATTTTCGGATCTGTTGGTGAGAAGTCATAAATTTGCATTTGACTTCAAAACTTAAATTTTATTTTATTTAATTAATTTTAGGCTTCACAACCACCTTGACCCTGCTGGCGTTTAGCTATTTCACGAACAATCTGGTCGGTTACGTGTACACCGACGATGAGGGCAAGCAGGTGAAAATATCGTACGTGGACCCCGGCGGTAAGCGGCAGAACCGCATCTATCCGGTGGACAACATCGTGCCCCGGTCGGAGCTGCAGCGGACACTGCTGAAGTTTTACTTTCCCATCAAGAACCACGATAACGGCGAGGTGTACCGGATTGTGCACCGGTATGGGGAGGTTTACGATGAGAAAACTTTTACGAAGGTGTTTGGTAGAGAGTGATGTAGGTTTGTTGTGTAATAAACTTATTTTCTAGATTGAAGAAAAAAAACTTGATTATAATCCGAAATATTTATCAGATCATATACTAAGCTTTATTTAAAATACAGCAGATTTTTATTTGAGGCTACAAACCGAAGTATGTACCAAAATAGTTTGCATACCTAGTTTTTGTTAGGGGTGACAATTATTTTTGTTGGGGGTGACAATTATTTTAAAATTTTGTGAGCCCTCATCATTTAATCTGTTAGATTTAGTACGTTCCATTCTAGTACTTCATATAAAATGACTTCATGTAAAATAACGCCTGAAAGCAACGTGTGACGAATGTGGAAAACGAATGAAAGGGATCACACAACTTCGATTGATGGCCACTTCTGTATATAGTGGCGCTGCAAAAGTAAAATGAAAAAGAAAAAAAATTTAGCAAAAAAGGGAAAATGGAATTGTTAACAAGCCGTCTATCCTGCGCACGCCAGTGAATGTTTACGTTTAACATTTAATTATTTAAAAAATGCATCGTAAATTTGGTTTTAAAGTTAATTCTAAAGTCCCACAAGCATTCGTGATATAATAATTCTAGAGGATTGTTATAAAAGATCCTACAACATACGAAACCCCATAGTTATAGGACCTAAAAATACTCTAAATTTCCTCCAAGGTTTTCTACTCTGTCTCTATAATATAAAATATTTTTTTTATATAAAAGTCATGGCCTGTACCTCAGCAATGCAAGAATGGATCAAATTGCTGAAAAAAATCTTAAAATCAAAAAAGGTTATAAAAATCTTTTAAAATATATTTTTGGCAGTATCAAAAAATGCATAGCAATGCCAAAAAAGTCTGTCAAACAATATTGATCATCAGTTTTCAGTGTAAGTGCAATAGAGCATTCTACGTGCGTATGTATTGCGTGTACGTACACGAAAATAAAGTGAGGTTAAATTTTTTCAGCCAGCAAAATCAAATGGTGCGCTAGTGTGCGTACGCGAAACGTCATAAAGCTCTATACAACATATAAAAAAAGTAAGTAAAGTTTGTAAAAATCACAAAATCTATGCATTGAATATTCTATAAAAATATGGGAAAAATATTTACTTTATTGCCAAATTTAATGCCATTTCCAGTTAAAATTTCTATTTAAATGAGTTTTTTTTCAATTCTTGCTTTAAGTTAGTATGATGGCAATTAGTATTTTTCATGATTTTCTTTTATGGATTTTTACCAAAGTTCTATTTTGGGGATTTAAATAAATGATTTAATTGTGGATTTTGAAATGAAACATTAAACACATTCTTACTACTCAAATTTGTAAGTAAAACAGTGGCCACAATGGCAGCCCGATTATTTTCAATAATAGATTTTACCGCAACTTTTTTATAAAAAAGTAAAAAAAAAATACTAGAAATGGTTTCATAATTTAAATATATAATTTTTGTTTGTTTGTTATTCAAACGTTAGTTTAAAAAAAAAATGCTGAAAATATTTCCAACAGCCTAAGTAGAAAATGACAAACAAATTTTAGCACAACTTTTTAAACTGCAAAATATGAAATTGTTAATCTCTTAACCCTTTCAAGCCTGAATTTTCAAAAAAATATTTTTTTAGTTGATTATTGGAAAATGATCCTGAGGACCATACAAAAATTATAGGCTTAAATTCAAAATTGAATATCTCGTGAACTAAATATAAAAAATTTACTTAAACGTAGGGTTAGTGAAATCACGGTTTCGCGGACAGCGTGAAATCCGCGAAATTTGTTTTTTTTTGTGTGAAACTGTAACTATTTTTCTCAAAATATTTTATCAAACTTGAAATAGGAATGAAAATATTCTTAAAAAATACTGTAGAACTAAGCGAGTGAATACCCTTGTTCAATTAATAAAATAATATATAGGGTTAGTGGATTTTTACGATTTCGCAGACGGTGTGAAATTCTCTTGAAATTTATCAATTTTCTCAAATCATTGTTTTTTCAAAGTTAATTAGTTAATTTAAGTAAATTTTATTAGTTTTCAATTGAAAAGCTTGATATAAACCATTTGAAGAATTGTTCAGTTTTTTTAGTTTTTTAAAAACTAACTAAATTTAGTAATATTTCCATTCGCTGTAGTCAAAAATTTTCTACAATTTTATTTTTGAATGGTAGAATTTTAAAGGAAATTAAAAGAATCAAGCTTTGTTTTATTCAATATGAAATGAAGGGTTTTAACGATATTTGATTTTTTGGGTGGATCATTCCAGTGAAAGTTAAAAAATACCACCTTTGTTTGTTTTCTGTTCTCATTTTGAATAAAAATTTAGATTTCGATACAAATTATATAATTTTTGCCTATTGATTTTAAATTTAGTTTTTGAAAAGACAGATGAAAACCTTAAAAAATATGTTGAATGTCGCAGAAAACTATTTGTTTTGTGTAACGTTCAAATTTAGAGTAGATTTTTGTAGTTTATTGAAAAATAATATATAATGAAGCATAAGAAGTAGTTTCCGTGATTAAAACATAAGAATTTCAGAGTTATTTTAACTTTTTTCACGTTCCTCGAAATTTGCGTGAAATTTGGTGTTTTGAAATTAAGCTCCCGGTGCAATTTGCTATTTTCGAGCGTAAAAAATCACTAAGCCTACAGTCATACGCATTATGAAATTACATTTATTGTGTAACTTTGAGTTTTTTTTCGAATCTACATTAAGTGATAACTGTACCGTTGATCTTGTTTTTGTTATTCTTTCTATTTCGCCAAATATAAAACTTTATTTATTAGGGATTCTCTGATATAACAAAATTGTGCTAAAACAAAAAAAAACAGAAAAAAGCATCTGATATCACTCTAAATCTAGAAAATATGTTTCAATTAAGCTTTGAATTAAACCACCCGGTAGGCTCTATTGTAGTTGAAAATTTTATTAAAAATCTCCTCTTTAGCACAAACTGCGACACACGCACGCGACGTCACTCCCAAATTGCCGACACACTTGTCCAATCTCGTGTTTGTACATTTATTAGATTTTATTAGAAGAAAAAAGTCCTCTCGACCGACCAGCCAACCGTGACGAAGGGGAGAGCCCGAATCAAACAAGGGCAAGTGGTCTGCTGTGCTGTCTGTCTGACTGTCGGTTCATCCCCTGCCAAATTGCACTCCGGATTGGGGGAGGGTGTCGATTTCAATATAAACGATCGTCGCTCCAGATTATTCAAGTCATCAGCACCAGCCGCATTTTGAACACGGTAGAAAAAAAAGTAATTCTTTCTTAAAACAATATTTTGTTTAAAACAATTAGTTTATCGATTTTTGATTTTGAATTTTAATTGAAATAGGTAAAACCTGGGTGCTGAAAAGACAAAATGCGTAACGTGATTTTCGAAAGCTCCCCACCGCTCCCCACTAATACAACAGCACTACAGCTGTAAACATAAACAAAGTAGAAAGCTATGTTCAAGCTCAAGCGTGACATATTTTTTGCTGCTGAAGTGAATTGTTTTGACACATTTTGGATCTGTTGATGTTGATGTTTTCGATGAAAAAATAAGTGTATCCCAATTTTTTTCTTTGTATACTAAACGATGGGCGGCCAAAAGAGGCCTTTTTTGTTTTCCATGTGATGAAAAATTGTGTCAAAAGTGGGTGGAATTTCGTGAATCAGAAGAGCAACCGAATGGAAGTTCCGAGATTATGTATCTTTGATGTGTAGTACTGATATCGGAGTAAGATTATCTAATATTATTTGGCAGGTTATCTAATATTATTCATAGTTATTGATAATTCGTCGCTAACATTTCAAAAAGCGTTATAAATATAGGTTTTGCGTGAGACATAGCAATTTTGAAATGTAAGCAACGAATCATGCCAATCTCGATTTCAACCCTCTTCTTAAGATGTTTTGACTTCGAATACCTTAATAGCTCGACGCCATCGACTTTTTATATTCCTGACAAAATAAATTATAGATCGATCACAATACTTGCCACTTCTTGGTATTATTTTGCGAACAGTGAATTGGTTCCGCTTTGACAGTTCTAAATTGAGGCCGCTTTGCGGACAACTATTCTGCACCCAGGGTAAAACGTTAGGAAAATTTTGGAAGCATTATTTGACATGATTTTGTTACTGTGCCCTTTGTAACTCCAGTGAAAACTAATATAAAAACCATAAAACGATTTGTCCTGCTGATGATCCTGCGCCTTTTTTTTCGTTCTAGACGACCTGAAACGAAGGGGGAAAGGAAATCAAATATTTGCACCCTAACTGAGCGCGGTTGGTTACCACTTCTATTCTCCGGAATAGGGATGATTTCCCTCACGTGTCTTATCCTCGTGGAGGGAGGCTTCCGGTTCGATTCACTTGTTTTCGTCTTGAACAATTTGTCATCTTATGAGGTTATTATTGAAATGAAGAGTGATTAATGTTTGGTAATAATTGTCAACAAAAGGGGGCGGAAAATGATACGGCCTTGAGCAGGAAGTTTTAGCTTTTAATAACGCTAATACCAGAAGTGTGACCAATTTGGGAAAGATGTGAGAAATTATTAATTGTTGGAATATTTATCAATACTACTATGTGTGTTGTGGGAGTGATATTGCTACTTTTAAAAGATAAATTTGATGAAATATAATATTTTTGCTTAAAAATATTTTTTTATTTTAAAGCAGATCCAACCTGAACAATAAAATTCGTCTTTCTTCCAAAATACAGCAGCCACCTGCAAACGTGACTAATGCGAACCATAACCATCTGTCCTGCACTAATCTGAATTTTATTAAAAAAGCAAATAAAAGGTTTTCCCCTGTTAAAAAAGGGGTTCACGAAAGTTCACCCTTGCACAACGGCCAGTGAACATAACCCAAACATCAAATAGCAGTCCCCTTTCTTCCTTTTCCGGTTTCCTAGTGATAATTGTGATGGTTCTTAAAAAGTCATCAAGTGTGTGAATCTCTTTCCCTTCCCATCCTCTCCTACTGGCCGGAACATGATATGTGCAATATTGGTAGGATGAATAAAATTAACTTTCCGCAATGCTATACGGACGAGGGTGGTATTCTGCACCAAGGACTCGGAGTTGGAGGGGATGTTTTGTTGCGTCCCGGGTTATTGGCGAGCACGTGTTCATCGTCCGAGAGAGCATATTGCGCTGCGTGTCAAGTGTGCAAAATAAATTTGAATTACAAGGAGATTCGAGATGTGTGCGGGGTCTTTGTGATAGCGATCCTGATATTAAATTTATGACCTATGTTAATATGCAGAGAAAAGTTGTGAACAATTTGTCTTTTTATGAGTAATTTTGACTCATTTTGATATTTGTTCTATATAAAAAAAATATTTTTTAATTTTCTACGCTGAAAGTATGCAATTTTCGGGGTTCATTATTCCAAAACACAAAATTCAATTTTTTTTAGAATATCCTTAAAAAATGTAATATTAAAAGTACAAAAAGTATTTGTAATTCTAAATTTTATATTTATCTTCAATCGAGTATTTATAGTTAACACCAATTTTTAACATGATATCAATATAATATATTGTTTTAATTGGGTCCTAAAATGAAGCTTAGATTGCTGATATTATTGTTTACAGCGATAAAGCTTATTTTTCTGAGTACAATGACCCTTTGTACGACCACAAAGTGTTTAAAATGGATTTTTAAATCAATTTTGAAAAATTATCCTCGCGGTCCTTCTTGACAGAAAAGTTCCTACTTGACAGCTCGTTCCAAGGGGACCATAGTTGATCCATCGGAAAAATGTTGTCTTGTCAATATATTTTTTTGCATTAAAATGAAAAAAAATGATCAGAAATGGTTTTTAATCGTGTTTTTTACCGTTGTACATAAAAATTTACATAGGGCTTTAGTACCCAATTGGGTCCTAAAACGAAGTTAAATTTGCAATATTATTGCTCATAACGATAAAGCTTATTTTTCTGATTACAATGACCCTTTGAACGACCACAAAAGATTTAAAATGGATTTTTAATTGAATTTTAAAAAAATAACTTTATGGTCCTTCTTGACAGAAAAGGTGCTACTTGACAGCTCGTTCCAAGGGGACCGTAGTTTATCAATCGAAAAAATGTTGTCTAGTTTTTTTTTTGCATTAAAAAAAAAAGTGATTAGAAATGGTTTTTAATCGTGTTTTTTACCGTTGTACATAAAAATTTACCCAATTGGTTTGACGAATGAAAAAAATATTAATAAATAATCTTAACAAAGCTTTTTTTTTCTTTTCATTATAAAAATGTTAATCAGAAAATGGCGGCAAAAATTGCGGTGATAAAATATTGAGAAAATGCATTTTGTAATGATACAAGTAGTAACCCACTCGAATTTGACTAAAATTGTGTCGCAGAACTCAAATTTGATGATTAAATGTAAGAAAATTAAAAACAATACAAAAAATATAAATATTTAAATGAAAAGCCACAGTTTCAACATTTGCATGGCGAAAGTGTTTTAAAACGCATTTTACACTAGTTCAAATGTAAGATTTGACGAAAACAGAAATTTTAACGAAAAAAACTCTTTGCCATAATAAACAACGATAATTTTCAAACATTCAAAAGTTTTTAAATCAACCCAAACATGCGAAAAATGATTCTAAACGCAGGGGAATGCATTTTCAATTGATTTCAACTGATTCCACTTGGATTTCAATTTAAATTTTGAAGTTTTTTATAAAAAGTTTTTTTGCCCACTGATTTTTCTGGCCAACTTTGAAGGTAGGAAGACGAAAGCTTTAAATAAAATTTGTTTCAGCCTTAGGGTGCTCCTATCCAAAATAGGGTGGTCCAAAAATGGTACTTTTTGTCGATTTTCGCAAAAAACACTTATTTCAAAAAGAATCATAACTCCGGAACGGCTGGACCAATTTGTTGCGTCTTTCAATTACGAAAATTTTGGTACCCAAACATGTAAAGGTCATCGCTGATATTTTCAGCTAGTTTTTATGTTCAAAAAATCATATCTCCGAATCGTGTTAATGGACATCCGCAATTTTTGGATACACAGTAAAAAATAATGTAAATTTGGAAGCTTTAATTTTGGAAGGTTGAATATTTCCTCTTTTATGATGTAATTTTACCTCAATTTAGACTGAAAAAGTGGTATTACACCAGAAAAGTGGTAAAATTACACATTTCTAGATGTAAAATTACACCTTTTTCTGAAAAAAAGATGTACCCCTTCCCAGATTTAATATTACCATGATTTTTTTGTGTGTATGTTATGAAAAATATTACAAGGAATCAAGGATAAAATATTTTCAGATATGAGCTCTTTGGTCCCGAGACCACCATAGCATATGAAATTTTCATAGGACCTTTTCAAATGTTCAGCCAGGTTTTTCAAACCTCCACAAATTTTCTCTTAAAAGTCCATCTAATAATCTTTCTTATGAAACGATGGCGCTCTAAAATTGGTATAGCCGTTCCGGAGTTATGATTTTTTGAAAAAAAAAAATGGTTTTTGCGAAAATCGACGAAAAGTGCCATTTTTGGATCACCCTAGTTTGGATAAAAGCACCCTAATCGCCTAACAAGTGGGTCAAAGAACCCCCACTCCAAATTTGGGCCAAATCGGAGCACTTTTGATTTGGAGTTAATTTGGCATTTATATTTTTTTTTTAAATTAAGATAAGGTTTACTTCATTAAAATAAAAACTGATTTTTATTAGATTGGTAAACCATCAACGTGCGTTATTGAACTGAAAACATAAATAAATCCCGCGGCGGGTGCAATGATTTTAAGTGTAAATATGAGTTGTCTACATAAACATATCTTGAAATATAATTATAACGATTAAATTCGATTGTATTTCACTAAACTAAACTAGACAGAAAATCATAAAAAAATGTCAATATGCAATGTACTGACAGCAGGGGTGAGATTGGGTTATACAAATTTGCAGGAAAATATATGACCCAATGTCACTCCTGTTGATGGTACTTTAAATTTTTATATTGTTTGGTAAATTTGATTATTTGGTCAATTATAACTTTCAAAGGTATCATAAAAATATTAGGCTTCTCAGAAAAATGTCCTAACGATATCCATTCAAATTGATGACCTTCGTACATCGGTAAAACCAACATATTTATGACTCTGACCACAACCTACCAAACAGCAGCTGTATAAATTTCCATAAAGTCTCCATTTTCATTCGAGGCTGCCTGTGCCCGTGCGCACACGACCCAGTAATAACGCTAAATTTAATTAATTTAGGCACTCGCAAGCGCAGTAATAAACCCTGCCCGTGTCACCGAAATCAACCCCCGCTAAAGATCATAAAAAGTCGAAAAACCCGCCGCCTAAATTTGGAGGCAAAAGGCTTAGGGGTGCGTATACCTTCTTCTTATTAATTATAATTAAAACAGAGAACGGGGTAAAAACAAGGACGAGTAATAAAGCGAAATCAACCCTTTTCTTATCCCGGCTCGTCATCTTTATAAATTTTCCGTAACGGTGGTCCTTGGGTTAAAGGGGGGAGCTTCAATGTTGCAACATGAAAATTCCACCATCGCAGAGAGAATGATGATGTCGTGTCGGGAAAAGCCATTCGCAGAGGGGCAGAAAGCAAACGCGAGATGACTGTGGAAATTCAAGATCCCCCTCCCTCAGGAGTTGACACTCACTGTCTTTGAAGTTTATAATCTTGCTCACTGTTTCAGAAAGGGGGTTTTCTTTCGTCGAAGTTTACCCCTCTTTTAAGACAACGAAAACCGCTCAACACGCAAAGGTTGTTAATGTGTTGTTGTTATGGCTTTTCCGGATAATTTTAACGTGAAGGCAAAAAAGAGCAGCTATCGGATGAGTTGAACGAAGGTGCAGTCAAAAAAGCTTGGCAAATTTTTCCGAGGACCTCGCGGGGCTGTGCAGGGTGGAGCTATTGTTGTGGAACTTTCCGTTTTTTTATTCCGAGAAAAAACAGGGTTGTAGTTTATTGAGTCTGGAACCTTCAAATCGACTATTGTTTAAGTTTTTTTATTGTGTTACAGAGAAACTTCTGTTTACGCGATGCGTTTAGTTTTAATAATTTGTCGATTTCTCTGGAACGACGCAACATTTATGCAGGCTTTTAAAAGCAATTTGTAGGTTTTGTTCAGATCTTTAAAATGCAAAAAAATGTATGGTTTAAGAGAAATCTACGAAACAAAAAGCGTAACGCCACCGCGTAAAAAGAGGTTTCTCTGAACTAAACCTACAAATTGCTTTTATAACATTTCAAAAATGTTGCGTCGTTCCAGACAAATCGACAAATTAGAAAAACGTAACGCACCGCGTAAAATGAGGTTTCACTGTATGTATATAAATACAATTAAAAAGTCCTGTTTATCAAAGAGCCTTCAAAAATCTAATTAAAAAAATCAGGATTCAAATCCAAATTGATTGGGATTGAACATAGTTGAAATATTCTTGCCTGAATTAATAAGAACAGTATTTTTGTCAATCGATTAGGGCGATACAAGACGAGTCAGCGTGATTGAAAAAATGGGTTTTTGACGAATTCTTTCTTTTGAAATGGGATAGTGGAATTCGATTGAATCTTTATAGTCATTTATTTACACTAAAAAAAGAGATTGATTTTTGTCAAAATCGAAAAACATATTCGTTATTTAATCATCCTGATTGGCCGACAACAAATCACCAAGTCAGAAAAGTCAGTTTTTTTGGTTGATTTTGATATGGGCTAGACTTAATTTTAGTAAAGCTTAAATTGCAGGTTCTTAGAACACTAATATATATTATTTTTAAGCGCATTGACTATTCCTCTCTGTTTTGACAGATAGAATTTGTTTTGGCAGGTTTTACGGTTGATTCATCAAACATGTTGATTTCAAAATAATTTTAAAATTTTCAGGGGAAATTCTGAGGTTGAATTGAATTGTGCCAAAATATTTCTCAAAACATATTTTTTTGGTCATAATTTGAGTTTCTATATAAACTATGATAAGCTGTAAAACCCAAATTATAACCAGAAATCTATATTTTAACAATTTGGCTCAATTTTGCAGGCAGATTCAGATTCATCTGGCAAAATTACATGCAAAAACATATAGTTGGACAATTTTCGAATTTCCTTAGGGTGATCCCCTACTCTTTTCCTTTGAAAATTAGACATTTTCAAATAAAGATATATTGATTTAAAAAAATACCCTAGAGGTTTTTTAAGCGTTTGTAGTGCAAGATTTTCTCTTTTGAATGCAACCTTTCGCCTTAAATTTGGCTAGCATTTGTCGAGATACTCAAATTTGTATCTTTTTTACCTTTAAATGACTGTAACTTTTGACCCTTAATTGAAAATTGACTTGTCTAAAACTAAAAATGTTTTTAAGCTCTGAAAGTGCCCTTACATCATTTTTCTCTTAAGGCTGCACAGCAACGAAGGAAGTTGTTGTCTTCTTATTCCAACATAGTCAAACTTACAGACCCAATCCTGCAACATTGTGATTGTAAAAATAGTCAAACTTTGTTGTAAATTACTTTGTAGACAGTACTTTAGGGGATGAATAAAAAAATATTTCGGTAGTACTCGTAGTTTTGAAAATACTAAAATGTCTGTAACTAAAATCTGGGTGCAAAAGCTCTGGATGATGTGCACCGTTTAACTTAATCCTGATTTTTGCTACTTTAAAAACTGATTTTGGAAGGATTGCTCATATGCTTTCTCTAAATGTGGTCGTAGAAGGCGTAGATTGCTTGATAAAATGTTGGTGTCTTTGACAACGTTGTTTGGATTCGCAAACCCAACAACTTTCTAGAAGACAAAAAAAATCCAAAAATATTCCTGAAAAGTAAGATTTTGCAACAACTATTCTGAAGACACCAAAGCTCGTAAATCTCTCATTTTTTTTTGAAAATAAATTTTCCACTGTGAAATTAAAAGAATTAATAACTTTAGGCAATCAATAGAAAAAATCGCTTTTAGATTTTCGCGAAAAAAAATCCTTAATATGTCAGGTATCACGACAATTTACCTTTTTGCAATTCCGTCGTGAAATTACTTACTTTTCCTGCCATTCTTGAACGACGAAATAGCCTACTTTTCTGTATCAAAAATAACAGAATCGAATAGTAAAACTTTTCAAAATAAATGCTGAAAAGTTGAACTTTTCAGCACTTGTTTCGAAAAGTAACACTTTTCAACATTTTTTTTTGATCTAAACGATTTATTGACAAAATACATGAAAATTTGACTTAAAATTTCACTCAATGCAGTCATGCAATTTGAACGGAACCCGTTCTGCGTTCGTTCTCATTCTTCAAAATGAACTGAACCCACAGCGCAGGAACCATTGGTTTTCGTTCCAAAAACAGAACGCCACTTTTTCGTGCCGTTCTCTTCAAAGTTTGGAACGCGTTCTTTGAACCGCCTGTAGCCAGAGGCTCTCTATGGCAACTGTTTAGCTTAAATAAACATTCAGTAGAACGATTTGTATAGAGCTTAGTTGGCTCGGTGGTAACATGCCAGTACAGTATTCAAAGGAAGTGAGTTCGAAACTCAAATTTATGAAATATTTTTTTTGTGTTGTTGGGTGCCTAATTTTTGACGCCCACTGAATCAAGGAAAACTCCAGCTGGGAGGCTAGGGAGACTTTAAGGAAACAGTTCAAAGGCAAAAATCATCTGATACACCTTCAACTAAAATGGAGACGAAATCTTATTGTCACCGTAATTTAAAAACATTTTCATGCTTTTCATGTTCAGAAAAAAAAGAGATTCGAACTCACTACCTCTGATTACTAAACCTACTTGTTACCACTAAGCTAGCAGTACTGCCTTGTGAACAGATGATTAAAAGTCAGTGAAGTTTAGCTAGTCTACTGTGGTCTTATCTAAGGAAAATGTTGAAGTTCTGAACTGGGTTCTCCGTTCGTTTCAAAAAAGCCTACTGAACGAACGTTTCTTAGAGACGAGCGTTCGTTCTCAGAGCTGTTATTTTTCGTGTTGCTGTGTGAACTTGAACGAACGGAGAACCCGTTCAAAAGCATGACTGACTCAATGAGTGTTTTTCGGAATTGCAAAAAATGTTGTATGGAACTCGTTGCAAAACTTGATTTTTTCAGCACTCTTCGTATTTATCCAACTCGGTGAACCTCGTTGGATAAATGTACGACTCGTGCTGAAAATATCCTCTTTTTGCAACTTGTTGCATAAACTACTATTTGTACACACTTAGAATTTTTTACTGAATTTTCCTTTGCTGAACAGTTCGCTAAACTAAAAACTACAGAATTCGGTAAAAATTTACCGAAATTCGGTAATGAAGTTCATTATTGTTCAACCGATTTTCAGTAAAATTTTCTTCACTTTGACAGATGGTTTACCGATTTTTCAACTACCGAATTCGGTAAAAAATCTAAGTGTGTAATAATAATATTATTTGTCTCTTGTGAACACTTTCGCGATACTATTCAGGTTTAGGATTAAATGTTTTGAAATAAATAATCATAACAAAAGTAATGATATAATTTATTGTAACTTATTTTCAACCCTGCGTCACAGTTGGGTGCCCCTCGATTACAAGGGGTAAGTACGCGTTATTGTTTCCTCACTGCCCATCCTCCCTCGTTGCCACCCATTTTGTAAGAAACCACTTCTCCCCTGGCTTCAACTGCACTTCTGTTCCAAGAAATTAATAAAGTGTAAATTAAGCGGAGAAAATCGTGTTTTTATGGCCACTAAGTGCAAATAATGCCTTTCAATTTGCCTTTATAATTGTCTTTGCAACTCATCCTAGCATTGAAATGGGGATTTGAGATGGCGAAAAGAAGAAAAAACAATTCAAGGGGGGGTTTGAGACTCTTGCCTGCCATCTTTACGGTGTGAGATCCACCTGGAATCCCTGCTTTTATGAGCAGTTGGGGATCACTAATTAGCCTAGCCGTTAATTGCGTGTAGTTTGTCGGTTTAGCAGTGATGCCCTATACCTTGCAATGGAAAGTATCTTGTCGGTTGCATTCGAAATGAATATCCCAATGATATTCAGCGATACTTTTCTCATTGTTAATGCGTTCTCGACCGCGAACTGACCGTAGCTAATGGGGATATATCTACTAAATAGAGCCATTTTTCACTGCCCAGAACTAACGAGTTCTGAAGTTCCTGTTTCTGGACAGCTAATAAAAATTGTTGAAGGTGATAAGCATGTGGAGGAGTAATTAATTATTATTTTTTTCAGAAAGTTAGCGATTATAAAATTGAATAATTTTAAATGTTCAAACGCAAACTTTAAGCATTGATGTTAATGAACATTGATTATCAACAATACTGTGTTGTATCAGACAGATGAAACAAAATCTACAAAGGTCAATGAGTCGAAAACTATGCGTCAAACATTTGTTCCAGCACTCGTTTCCCTGCGCCAGATGCCGACACCAGCTTTATACGTGTAGTAAAGTATTTCAACTATTTTTCCGTCCTGAACACCGCCACCGAAACCTAATGTGACTGTATCATTTATTTAGGTAATTTATTTGAAAAAGAAGAAAGACAAACGAAAAAAGAGATAGACTCGTTAAAATTATCCCGGAATGTCGTTAAACTTGTTGAAAGGATAACAAATTCGAGAAACTCTTTCAGCTGCGCGCCGGCGTTGTCATCTTGGCGAAGTGTGGTCTAGGACTCTGACGGAACAGCCCAAAATTGGAGTTAATTTTCGAACCGTTTTGTTATGCCTCGTTCTTTGTTTTCTTTTAATAGATATTGTGGTCGATGTTCCGCAGGTAGCTACGGAAGCTATCTTAATTTGGAAGCAGTTCTCTAAACTGGGCGTTTGTCCCTGTGGTGGGAGCTTATCTTAACGAGCGTCGTTTGGACGACTCTTCTAGTGATGATCTCTAAGAGCAGACCGACTGGGGGTTGTTTGGTTTGCTCTAGCCCGGTGGTCTATTGGAACATAAAAGTTGATTCTCTGCCAGCAGCATCAAGTCATCAGGTGTTTGAGGTTGTACCGTGGACTGTATTGAACTGAATTGACTTTTTTGAATTTTAAATCCTATTAGAGATGTTCTGAGAAAACTATTGATTTTATAAGAATTTCTGCAATTTACCCCAATACCAAGAGGAGCAATTCTTCTCGAAAACTGAAAAGGGACCATCCATAAACCACGTGGACACTTTTTTGAAATCTCAGACCCCCTTCCCCTCTCGTGGACAATTTCCAAACAAAACTAACCTTTTTTGTATGGAGCGTAGACAAACGCTTATCCCAACACCCCCGAAGGTTGTCCACGTGGTTTATGGATGATCTCAAATAATGTTCATTTATATTTTTAGATTTAACTGAAACTTTTTGGAGGGCTTCTCTATGATCAAACAAAGTATTTGGCATTGTGAATGATTTTTGATAAATAAATCAGAAGCAATTTAGTATTTTAACTGTGTCGATGATTTTTATAAAATTTAAACAACTTTTGCTCTGTTCTCAACATGAGTTGTTCTTTAAAAATTAATTTGTATTTCAAAAATAATTTTTCTTAGTATTTGCATTGTTTTGGACATGATCAGTTCTTTGATATCAAATTGGTTAATTTTTTTTATCGGTTTTATATTATTTCAATACATGAGTTATTTTAGAAAACAAAATAAATCTTCATTAAAAATCTATGAACTAGAATATTCTTTCAATCAAGAGCAGTTTGTTGAGCTATTTAACAAGATGTTTTTTTTTATTTTTGTGTTTTGTTTGCATTCTTACGAACATGAACAGAAATTTATGAAAAAAAAAACAAGAAATTATGATTTTTTGCATTCTATTCAACATAACTAGCTTGTTTAAAAAAAAAGATTTCTATTAGTTTTTTTAATCTTTCGGGCATTACCAGTTTTTTTAAATTAATTTCTATTCGCTTCAAGCAAAATATATTTTTTTTTCAAACATGACCAATTATTATTGGTCGCTCAAGCACACGCTTTTTGAAACATGAGAAGTTGTAGAGTACATTCTTTCGAACATGATTTGTTCTTTGAAAACAAAAGAGTTTTTCAATAAATAATTTGTGTGAGTTTTTGCATTATTTTAAATAATGAGCAGTTATATATGTTTGAGTATGTTTGTATTATATTAAACGTGAGCAAGTGCCTTAAAAAAACTAGCAGCTTAAACATGTTTTTGCAATTTTTTTTAACAGTTTAAATGTTTCCAAAATTCTGGTGTTCGGACGTGGCAAACAAAATCTGGTTTAATTTGCCATCGTCCGAACAACATTTATTATATCAATAAAAATAAAAAAAAAATGACAATTTTACAAAAAACAAGTCACTCAAACCTCCTCAGTGTTTGGCGCCTTCCTTTTTGCGCAGAAAGTAAAATGCTATAAAAGCTTAGGCTATTGGGAATGTGAAAAATCATCTCAAAAAGCACTGCGTTGAAAGATCTGGCCTTCGGCATCAGCCGAAACATTTGCAATTTTACCCTTTTTTGTACCTACAAACATCTTTTTCATGTCATAACCTTTGAAATACTTAACTAAAATTCATAATTTTTAATAAGGCCTTATGGGACGCCAAAAAGGACCGAATAGGACTAATCCAGCCAAAATCGATTCAGCCAGTTCTGAGATAATCGGGGGGAAACTCATGTCTACACACATCCCCACAGACATTTGCTCAGAAAATGAGTCGATTTGTATACGTGAAGGTATATCTAGGTCAAAAAAGTTTGTTTGTTTGCTATAGTCTAATAACTCCTTCACAGATTCTGAACAGATCATCTAAGGCAGCGATTCTCAATTTTATTCTAGACTGGTACAATATAAATCAAGAACCACTTTGATAATCATTGATCTGAGGCAACAAATCCTCAAATGTTTGCAAAAAATCTTACAATTTTCAACTTAAATTTTCTATGGATATTATGTTTAAATATTTAAAAATAATATGTTATAAAAAGTAGAATTTTACAGTATCATCCCTTTCCACGGTGTTCTCAAATGAGTTTAAACCCAAAACAAAAGCTCAACTCTAGCAGCTTAAAATCAAATAAAACCAAATAATCCGAATCAGACCGATATCCACAAAAAGAAAACAAACTTTAACACGCTTCCAGTCATTGACTTCTTGGGTGGCAGAACGCTCTCCAGTATCCAAACCTAAATTCAACCCAAAACGGTTCTCGCTATGACTTCAGGCTCTGGCTCTGGTGATTCCTCGGCGAGAAGAATGTTTTCCAGCCTCACGGCTTAGAACTTGGTGCGCGCGGCACATAAAATGGAACTGTTATCAGCTCAATTATGATAACGACCTACTTTTAATTCCCTTTCGGGGTGGGGAACTTCTGTTCGGTTTCTACCTTCGGGACCACCACCGGGGGTCTTTCGTGAAGCCCATTCGAAAGTGATATTGGCAAATGCCATTATAATATTAATGCGAAATAAAATTCGAATAAAATTAATATCAGAGTGGTAAGGAATTGATAAGCATGAATATTTATTGGCGCTCGAAAGGTTCTGGGCTGTGGCTGGGTCGTCGTGTAACCGCGGGAGTCCCTTACTGGAAGACCCCCAGCGCAAGATCCGTCGGTTGGCGTTCCGGATGGTTATTGCTTTATTTATAGCATTGTGCAGTCCGGGAGCGATCCCATTGGCCACACCACCGACTGATGTCCAAACAGGGGAAGCTCATTTGAATTTTAAATGTTTTTTTTCTGCTCTCGATGGATCACCGCCGTCGGACGTTCTTCCCGGAGGTGGCCACGTGAGGTGTGCATATCGGTTAGGTGAATTCAATTTGTATATTTGCATGCCGACTGCCAGGAATTTGACCGCGCGATGTGCGAGCTTGCTCTGAGGAGATGTTTAAAAAGGGGAAAAAATATCGAAAAATACTTTTATCGCACTTGGGAACAAATCAGAAGTTGCCGACGCCGCCGCCGCCGCTAACGAGGGAGGTGATTCGGAAGCTCTGCACGTCGATAAGTTATCAACGGTAGCAAATTTTTGCAATTAGTTTGGAGGCAGGAGGTTAACATTTGGGGATTACGGAGCCTTCAAATGGTAGAAAGTAGTTTTAAAGGAAACGTTGATAAAATTATTAAAAAAATAACTTACTGAAAACTAGAAAAATAACAATTACATATTGATCCTCTATACTATTCATCACACTACCAGGAATGCAATCTTTCATAACGAACCACTCCGTATCGAGCGATGATCCTGCATATGATTCATTCAAGCACATTTCAATTTGGCAGATGTAATTGAAACATTTTTCCTCAACTCCACCATAAGTCCCCACAGAGTGTGTGTGCGTTTCCAAAATAAAAAAAACCCTCGAGCATTACTCACGCGTGAGGGGCGGATTTATTTATGATTGTGAGCGGCCTCATCGCGGCGGAAAAATACTTCTGCCCCCCCCAAACGGCATCATCACCGGTGAAATCTTCATCATTCACCAACTCGAAATACATCCCAAAAATTCGACAATCGGAGTATCTCGGCGAAGGTATGTGGACGTCCCCACCACTGCCCTCCCCTCTTGCTCTTTGGTAATATTTTATCTTCTGGCTTTCGTATATAAGTGAGTGGGGGTGGGAGGGTTTACCACCCGCTCTGGGATGAAAAACGGTTTGTCACCTTTCTCGGGTGTATTATATCGTTCCACCTGGGATTGCTGTTCTTATCAGTGGTAATATTTCAAAGATGAATAATTAAAGTTGATCTCTTAATCATCACATATTCATTGAATAAATAAAAAAATAAATGATTTGGCAGGCTCTTAATGAATGTTGCTGGCCACTAATGCAATTTTCCCAAAATTTTTAAAAAAAAAAAAGTATGGCATTTGGCATTTCCAATGTTTATAGGACCTTTTCAAATAATACTGTAGATTTCAAAAATCCATCATTAGGAAGAATTTTTTTTAATGCGGCATTTAAACACTCGATTCTGAATTTACGCAATCAGTTTGTTGACGACTTTTCATTTCGAACAAATCGATTTTTTTTAAGTGTTTTCGGATCATTACCAAATTGCGTTGAAGAAATATTCAAAGTTTCTGTGACCTAAATAAATAATTGGGTGTATCTCGATTTCATTCCTGTTAGATAAGCCTTTTTGAAATTTTAAGTTTAAATCCTAGAATCATACATACAGTAAAAACAATAAACATGGATCATATTTTGTATTTTTTTTATTTCGCAGATAAATGATACAAAATAAAAATAAAGTTTGAAAAAAAACAAAAGGCAATTTTAAAATCAAAACTATTATAAAATAACTCAGCTTAACCATTTCAGGCCTGATGGGTCATATTGACCCACAAATAAAAACGTTACTTAATCCACCTTAAGGTGGTTGTTGCCTTCCTCACATTCATGTTGTATTTTAGGTTGTATTTCAAGCAAAACAATGTAAATGGGCCGAAACAAACCGTCTGTCCTGCTTACTTCAGAGGATGTTTACATTAGGAACGAGCAGGACAGACTCTTTGTTTACACTTTGGCTTTGGCCCATTTACAATGTTTTGCTTGATTTACAAATTAATTTAAGAGGTTTTTTTTTATTTTTCTTATTTTTTTTATTTATTTATTTTATAATTATTGTTTTTACAAGAACAACAATTTTCAATTCTTTTTTTACCAACTCTACAAAATAAAGGAGAATTGGGGGGCTGTAATTGAATTTAAAAGTGCTGATATGCCAACATTAGGTGCACGATGGAATTGCATGCTCTCCCCCTAGTCTTAGTAAACAATGTCTTATGAGTTGTATATTTCAGTAAAAAGTTCGTGTAAATCTTTGTCGAGACAAATGTTGTATTCAGCAACATAAATTAATACACACTTTTTCCAGAAGAGACGCAGACACTGCTTAAGCAAAGTTGCAAAAAGAAGATATTTCCAGCAGGCGATACGCATGCTGCGCGACTCTCGCGCGGAAGCAAAAAGACCCGGCATTTGAGGTTATGCAAAAATCACCCTTTTTTGTAGCTACAAAAAAAATCATGGCATAACTTTAAAAGTACTTCACTAAACATAATAAAATTTAATATGGTCTTAGGGGACCCCAAAACGAACAGAATAAGGCGGATCCGGCCAAAATCGGTTCAGCCAGTTCTGAGATAATCGCGTGGAAAAAAATCATGTCTACACACATCCCCACAGACATTTGTTTGAAGAATTTGATTCTGAGTCGATAGGTATACGTGAAGGTATATCTAGGAGGTGTATTTAAGAAGTTCATTTTTCGAGTGATTGTATAGCCTTGCCTCAGTGAGGTGAGGAAAGCAAAAAAATCAAAACTTGTCTATAACTCTCGTATGGTCCTTAACAAGTGTTTTTTTTAAAATTCAGGCCAGAAAAGATTAAATCAAAACAAAATAGTAGTTTATGTAACTAGTTGCAAAAAGAAGATTTTTTAGACGAGAATAATTTTCACCGATTCATTCGAAAACTGCTGAAAAAATCAAGTTTTGCAACGAGTTGCATTTTTTGTATTTACAAGAACACTCTTTAAAAGGAATTTAAGTCAAATATCCATGCCGTTCAAATCAAAACAATATTGAAAAGTCCATATTTTTAGCACTCATGTCGATGCCGAAATAGTAGTTTTGCAACAAGTTGCAAAAAGAAGATATTTTCAGCACGAGTTGTACATTTATCCAACGAGGTTTACCGAGTTGGATAAATACTAGGAGTGCTGAAAAAAATCAAGTTTTGCAACGAGTTGCCTACAACATTTTTTGCAATTCCGAAAAACGCATCTTGAATGAAATTTTATGTCAAACATTCATGTGTTTGTAAATTTACCGTTCAAAACTAAAAAATATTGAAATATGTTACTTTTCGAAACAAGTGTTGAAAAGTTCAACTTTTCAGCCCCATTTCAGTGCTGAAATTAGAACTTGTTAGCACGGGTATTGTAATGTATTAGGGTAATTCTCCGCCAACTCACACAGCAGTTGCCCCGACCCCTCTTCGATTTGCGTGAAACTTTGTTCTAAGGGGTAACTTTTGTTCCTAACCACGAATTTTAGGTCCGTTTTTTGATATCTCGTGACGGAGGGGCGGCTACGACCCCTTTCATTTTTGAGCATGCGAAAAAAGAGGTGTTTTTCAATAATTTGCAGCCTGAAACGGTGATGAGATAGAAATTTGTTGTCAAAGGGACTTTTATGTAAAATTAGACGCCCAATTTAATGGCGTACTCAGAATTCCGAAAAAAAGTATTTTTCACCGAAAAAAAAACACTAAAAAAGTTTTAAAAATGCTCCCATTTTCCGTTACTGGACTGTAAAAAAAATTGGAACATGTCATTTTATGGGAAATTAAATGTACTTTTCGAATCTACATTGACCCAGAAGGGTCATTTTTTCATTAAGAACAAAAATTTTCATTTTAAAATTTCATGTTTTTTCTAACTTTGCAGGGTTGCAGGGCTCTACAACTTTGTAGAACATTGTTACTCTCTAAAAAATAACCCTTCAAAGTTAGAAAACACATGAAATATTAAAATGAAAAATTTTGTTCTAAATGAAAAAATGACCCTTCTGGGTCAATGTAGATTCAAAAAGTACATTAAATTTCCCTTAAAATGACATGTTCAAAATTGTTTTACAGTCGAGTAACGGAAAATAGCAAAGTTTTTAAAACTTTTTTAGTGCTTTTTTCGATGAAAGATACGTTTTTTTCGGAAATCTGAGTACGCCATCAAATCGGGCGTACAATTTTACATAAATGTCCCTTTGACACCAAATTTCTATCTCATCACCGTTTCAGGCTGCTAATTATTGAAAACACCTCTTTTTTCGCATGCTCAAAAATGAAAGGGGTCGTACCGCCCCTCCGTCACGAGATATCAAAAAACGGACCTCGGAATTCGTGATCAGTGACAAAAGTTACCCCTTAGGACAAAGTTTCACGCAAATCGAATCCCATTCATTTGTGGACCACCAATCAGTGAGGTATTCCTGGATTTTAGCTCCTGAAAAGTGCTTAAAAAGTGCAAAAATGCCTCACGGCAAGAAAAAGAGGTGGTCCTCACCAGCAGGATCGGCAGATTTGAAGAAGCTAAAGAATGCCGAAGCGCTACCTGCAAAGCCAGGCAGTTTGAGCAAGGACGCTCAAAAATTGTCTGGAAACCAGTTCGTTACCTTCCCTGTGGACGTGAGCGAGAAGGAAGAATTTGAACGACAGGAAAAGTTGCCACCCATTTTTGTGAAAACAGCGTTATCGGATTCGGTGCGAAAGTGGCTGACCGGGTTTATCAAATCTGGTGCTTTACGAGCTTCCATTCGCTTGTGTGCTGATGGACTCAAAATTCTGCTACCTACCAGAAAGGATTACAACTACGTTCGGGATTTCCTGAACAACACCAAGATTGAATACTACAGCCAGGGGCGCCGACTCTGGGGGGGCACGGTACTTTTTGCCCCCCCTAAAATTTGGCTGGGGGGGCAGCCCATACATTGTGCCCCCCCAGAAATTTTGGAAGAAAAATATACTTATATCAAATATAAAAAAAAGGAAATAATTGAAAATAATATCTAAAACTTAAATGGAACATTGTTTGTACACACGGATAGAATTCTTGTAAGCGAATCCGTAAAATAGTTCAAAAACATTTGTTGTTTTCGAAATCGCAGAAATTTTTGAAATAAATCGTTTACAATTTTCTGGATTTAGATGCATTATTTTTCTAAATCGACAACGTTTAATCTATACCACTGTACTCTCTAGGAAAATCAGTAAGCTTAGTACAAGAGCACAGAGGCATCGGTGAATGATTTGAGAGATGTCGTCAACATAGATTTTACGGATTTGCTCATAAGATTTCTATCTGTGCATGTTGTTCCAAAAACAAAACCAATGTACTTTTCCCAAAGCACTTCATCTACAATCAAACTTACGCAAACTCTTGCGAAAACAATCATCATGTTTTCAAACGCAACATTCTGCAATTTGCCATAGTAGATCAGGATTTAGCGAATATAAGCTGAAACAGTTTTCAAAGTGGTAATTTGTTGACTGCTTTACATTTACAAAAATGCTGATAAATTCGATATTTTTTTGGGTAATTTTAGAAAGGATTTGAAAAGATTTCAAATACATTTGTTAACCGTTAACCGTTCTTTACCAATTTTAGCCAAAAAATACAATTGTTTCAAAAAAAGTAAATTTTCGAAAACTAGCGCACCGCTTTACTGAGAAACCGACAAATTAAAACCATATCTGAGACAATTCCACATTATAATCTTAAAAGACAAGCAATTTATGGTCGATTTAAAAAAAAATAAAAAGGCTGTAGAAATTTTAACTGCACCCTCAAAAAATATGCCAAAAAACAGGGAGTAGAGAATAACACTAAAAATAGAACATTTTCAGGAAATCAGCATTATTGAGTATTGGAAATCCATTTAAAACGTTTTTGGTCGTATTCTAAAATTCTAAAATTCTAAAATTCTAAAATTCTAAAATTCTAAAATTCTAAAATTCTAAAATTCTAAAATTCTAAAATTCTTAAATTCTTAAATTCTTAAATTCTTAAATTCTTAAATTCTGAAATTCTAAAATTCTAAAATTCTAAAATTCTTAAATTCTTAAATTCTTAAATTCTTAAATTCTTAAATTCTAAAATTCTAAAATTCTAAAATTCTAAAATTCTAAAATTCTAAAATTCTAAAATTCTAAAATTCTAAAATTCTAAAATTCTAAATTCTAATTAAAAATTCTAAAATTCTAAAATTCTAAAATTCTAAAATTCTAAAATTCTAAAATTCTAAAATTCTAAAATTCTAAAATTCTAAAATTCTAAAATTCTAAAATTCTAAAATTCTAAAATTCTAAAATTCTAAAATTCTAAAATTCTAAAATTCTAAAAAATTCTAAAATTCTAAAATTCTAAAATTCTAAAATTCTAAAATTCTAAAATTCTAAAATTCTAAAATTCTAAAATTCTAAAATTCTAAAATTCTAAAATTCTAAAATTCTAAAATTCTAAAATTCTAAAATTAAAATTAAAATTCTAAAATTCTAACATTCGAAAATTATAAAATTCTAAAATTCTAAAATTCTAAAATTCTAAAATTCTAAAATTCTAAAATTCTAAAATTCTAAAATTCTAAAATTCTAAAATTCTAAAATTCTAAAATTCTAAAATTCTAAAATTCTAAAATTCTAAAATTCTAAAATTCTAAAATTCTAAAATTCTAAAATTCTAAAATTTAAAATTCTAAAATTTAAAATTCTAAAATTCTAAAATTCTAAAATTCTAAAATTCTAAAATTCTAAAATTCTAAAATTCTAAAATTCTAAAATTCTAAAATTCTAAAATTCTAAAATTCTAAAATTCTAAAATTCTAAAATTCTAAAATTAAAATTCTAAAATTCTAAAATTCTAAAATTCTAAAATTCTAAAATTCTAAAATTCTAAATTCTAAAATTCTTAAAATTCTAAATTCTAAAATTCTAAAATTCTAAAATTCTAAAATTCTAAAATTCTAAAATTAAAATTCTAAAATTTAAAATTCTAAAATTCTAAATTCTAAATTCTAAAATTCTAAAATTCTAAAATTCTAAATTCTAAAATTCTAAAATTCTAAATTCTAAAATTCTAAAATTCTAAAATTCTAAAATTCTAAAATTCTAAAATTCTAAAATTCTAAAATTCTAAAATTCTAAAATTCTAAAATTCTAAATTCTAAAATTCTAAAATTCTAAAATTCTAAATTCTAAAATTCTAAATTCTAAAATTCTAAAATTCTAAAATTCTAAAATTCTAAAATTCTAAAATTCTAAAATTCTAAAATTCTAAAATTCTAAAATTCTAAAATTCTAAAATTCTAAAATTCTAAAATTCTAAAATTCTAAAAATTCTAAAATTCTAAAATTCTAAAATTCTAAAATTCTAAAATTCTAAAATTCTAAAATTCTAAAATTCTAAAATTCTAAAATTCTAAAATTCTAAAATTCTAAAATTCTAAAATTCTAAAAAATTCTAAAATTCTAAAATTCTAAAATTCTAAAATTCTAAAATTCTAAAATTCTAAAATTCTAAAATTCTAAAATTCTAAAATTCTAAAATTCTAAAATTCTAAAATTCTAAAATTCTAAAATTCTAAAATTCTAACATTCTAAAATTCTAAAATTCTAAAATTCTAAAATTCTAAAATTCTAAAATTCTAAAATTCTAAAATTCTAAAATTCTAAAATTCTAAAATTCTAAAATTCTAAAATTCTTAAATTCTAAAATTCTTAAATTCTTAAATTCTAAAATTCTTAAATTCTTAAATTCTTAAATTCTTAAATTCTTAAATTCTTAAATTCTTAAATTCTTAAATTCTTAAATTCTTAAATTCTTAAATTCTTAAATTCTTAAATTCTTAAATTCTTAAATTCTTAAATTCTTAAATTCTTAAATTCTTAAATTCTTAAATTCTTAAATTCTTAAATTCTTAAATTCTTAAATTCTTAAATTCTTAAATTCTTAAATTCTAAAATTCTAAAATTCTAAAATTCTTAAATTCTTAAATTCTTAAATTCTTAAATTCTTAAATTCTTAAATTCTTAAATTCTTAAATTCTTAAATTCTTAAATTCTTAAATTCTTAAATTCTTAAATTCTTAAATTCTTAAATTCTTAAATTCTTAAATTCTTAAATTCTTAAATTCTTAAATTCTTAAATTCTTAAATTCTTAAATTCTTAAATTCTTAAATTCTTAAATTCTTAAATTCTTAAATTCTTAAATTCTTAAATTCTTAAATTCTTAAATTCTTAAATTCTTAAATTCTTAAATTCTTAAATTCTTAAATTCTTAAATTCTTAAATTCTTAAATTCTTAAATTCTTAAATTCTTAAATTCTTAAATTCTTAAATTCTTAAATTCTTAAATTCTTAAATTCTTAAATTCTTAAATTCTTAAATTCTTAAATTCTTAAATTCTTAAATTCTTAAATTCTTAAATTCTTAAATTCTTAAATTCTTAAATTCTTAAATTCTTAAATTCTTAAATTCTTAAATTCTTAAATTCTTAAATTCTTAAATTCTTAAATTCTTAAATTCTTAAATTCTTAAATTCTTAAATTCTTAAATTCTTAAATTCTTAAATTCTTAAATTCTTAAATTCTTAAATTCTTAAATTCTTAAATTCTTAAATTCTTAAATTCTTAAATTCTTAAATTCTTAAATTCTTAAATTCTTAAATTCTTAAATTCTTAAATTCTTAAATTCTTAAATTCTTAAATTCTTAAATTCTTAAATTCTTAAATTCTTAAATTCTTAAATTCTTAAATTCTTAAATTCTTAAATTCTTAAATTCTTAAATTCTTAAATTCTTAAATTCTTAAATTCTTAAATTCTTAAATTCTTAAATTCTTAAATTCTTAAATTCTTAAATTCTTAAATTCTTAAATTCTTAAATTCTTAAATTCTTAAATTCTTAAATTCTTAAATTCTTAAATTCTTAAATTCTTAAATTCTTAAATTCTTAATAATAATAATTTTAATTTTAATTTTTTTTTAATAATTTTTTAATTTTCGATTTTTTAAACATTGAATTTTATTGTTATTTCTAAATTTCTGATTGTTTGAATGTCTGGATTTCTGCTTTTGATTTCTTAACATTTTTTTTAACCCTAGAATATTTTTATTCTATTTTTTTTTTAATTTTAGAATATGGAATTTTGTGTAACTGTTATTTTTTATTTCTGAATTGCAGATTTGAAAAATTGATGTTTTTTTTTAAATGTGTATTTGTATTTTTAAATTTCTGATGTTTTAAATTTTTGCTTTTTCTTTTGTTTTTATTTTTAGAATATTTGTATTGTTAAATTTCTAAATATCTGATTATTTTTATTATTGACTGTTACTTCTAGAAAATAAGTGAGAATATGCCAATGAGAAGGAATTCGCCTTCCAAACATATAAAAAAATCCCCCCAATTAACATTCTAATCACGTTTTAATAAATAATCTTTCTCTTAAAAAAAAATGATTCCGGATGAAAAAAAATCGTATCAAATCGTAATAAAAATTTTAAAATTCGTGATACACAAGAAACTTTAACATCTAATCGCCACTCTTAGCTATCGATTTCGGAAAACAACCGTGCCCCCCCAACATTTTGGACTAGTCGGCGCCCCTGACTACAGCCATGACGATCCAGGTAAACGCCCCATGAAACAGGTCCTCCGAGGCCTGTATGACATGGATGTGAGTGTGCTGAAAGAAGAGCTCAAAACTCTTTAGTTGAACGTGATCGAAGTCTTCAAGATGACGAGACACAACAAGGACATCAAGTATCGTGATCAACTGTACCTGGTTCATCTTGAGAAAGGATCGACAACGCCGTCTGAGCTGAAGGCAGTTCGGGCAATTTTCAACATCATCGTTACTTGGGAACGTTATCGTCCAGTGCACCGTGACGTGACACAATGTTCGAACTGCTTGCAGTTTGGACATGGTGGAAGGAACTGTTTCATCAAGAGTCGTTGTGCAACCTGCGGAGGTGAGCACAAAACTCAAGCTTGCGAAACAATCAACGAGAACATCGAAGCCAAATGCTTCAATTGCGGTGGCGACCATTCGACCAAGAATCGGAGCTGCCCAAAACGAGCTGAGTTTGTAAAAAATCGGCAGCAAGCGACGACGAGGCACCAACCAAATCGTCACAAAACACCACCAGCGTACACGGACGTGGATTTTCCTGCTTTGGCGTCACCAGAAGCAGGATCTGTTCGAGTGGTTCCAAATCTGCAGCCATTGCCGTTGAATCAGCGGCAAAAAGTTGCAGAGAATAGAACTCCTCCTGGCTTCAGTCAGCAACCGAGGGAAAACCAACTAACATCAACGGATGAAGGCAGTAGTGACCTGTTTTCACCACAAGAACTTCTGAACATTTTCATCGAGATGACAACAACACTGCGTGGTTGCAAAACTCGTGCGGAGCAAGTAAGAACTCTTGGAGCATTCATCTTAAAATACAGTTCGTAGTTTACTCGTTCTAGTGATTTTGAATATTTCAATGAATTTACTTTTTTAGTTTAAAGTTAGGATTAGTTGTTAAAGTGATTTTTTTTTACTCAAGTGTATTCGACTCAATACAATAATGTAAAACAATTTGAAGTAAATAAAACAAATGTGATCAGTTAATAATAAAACGAAAAATACAACAAAGATGAAGAGCATTAGGCCATACCACTTAGCATGTAAAAGAAATGTAATTATTATAAGAAAGTTCAATAAAGACATATTTAATTTCAAAATAACGCAAATCGAAGAGGGGTCGGGGCAACTTTTCCCGATTTCGTGTGGGTTGGTAGAGAATTACCCATTAATTTTCCATTCAGTTATTTTTGGTAGGGAAAAGTAGGCCGTTTCGTTTCTCCAGAAGGACTGGAAAAGTTGTCAGTTTTACAGCTGAATCGCAAAAAGTATAATTATGTTTTTTTGGTAGAGAAAAGTAGGCCGTTTCGTCGTTCGGGAATTACAGAAAAAATAAAAAGATTCACGACAGAATTGGAAAAACATAGTTTCAAAACATCTATGGCAGATATATGTAAAAAGTTGTTTAAGCATTGACATCTTTGTGAATCAATTTTAAATATGGTTCAATAAATATTTTCTGCAAATTTGTCTTTGCTGTTGGTACTTCTTTTGAGAGAAAAATGATAAATGTATATTGAAGAAAGATTAAAATAACAAACAATATTTTAAACATCCTTTCTAAAAAAAAATATATAATAGGGTGGGTACGGATTTTGAAAAGTTCTCAGATCAAGTTCTGGTGTGGTTCCCCTTGTAGGGCATACCCATAGGGACTCTCACGCCAAATTTCAGCTCATTTGGTTGAAAACTGGCTTGTCTCAAGCGGGTTCAAGTTTACATGGAAATTACTATGGGAAATTTTGAATTTTCGTTCATTCGCTCCTACAGGCCTGGGGAAAACATGTAGAAACTTCTAGGATGGCCAGAAATGAGCGGAATCGTCTGGAGAACAACTTTCCCTAAGAGACCAGGTCGATTCGTTCAACCCCCATCGAGCTCAACGGCAATACATCCGGGGTTTTCGGAACCAACCGTTTCCCCAGAAAAGCATCAAATTTTCCTTAGCATGCTATGAATACTTCATGAACACCGCGACGCCACATGTCAAACAGCTACCACGTGGACTAGCATCGCCTATATAAAATTACTTTTTTATACTTTTTGAACTATAGAATTATCATTTATGGAGATCCTGATACTATTTAGCTGTATTCTAAACCTCAAAATAAGAAAAAAATGTATGGTGCAAATTTTACAATCACGTGGTAGCTGTTTGACATGTGGCGTCGCGGTGTTCATGAAGCATTCATAGCATGCTAAGGAAAATTTGATGCTTTTCTGGGGAAAACGGTTGGTTCCGAAAACCCCGGAAGTATTGCCGTTGAGCTCGATGGGGGTTGAACGAATCGACCTGGTCTCTTAGGGAAAGTTGTTCTCCAGACGATTCCGCTCATTTCTGGCCATCCTAGAAGTTTCTACATTTTTCCCCCAGGCCTGTAGGAGCGAGTGAACGAAAATTCAAAATTTCCCATAGTAATTTCCATGTAAACTTGAACCCGCTTGAGACAAGCCAGTTTTCAACCAAATGAGCTGAAATTTGGCGTGAGAGTCCCTATGGGTATGCCCTACAAGGGGAACCACACCAGAACTTGATCTGAGAACTTTTCAAAATCCGTACCCACCCTAATATATAATGTTATTAGTAGAAGAAGAAAAGTGGAAAATATTTATTTTGATTCTTAAAATCATTTTTGCAAATTTGCATTTGAAACTGATTTTTTATTAAATGTCATCTCTTATATATTATTTCAGTCTTGTATCAATTTATATGCATTGAATGCATTCACTTCACAGTTTTGAATCTATTTTGAAGGATCTTTAAAAAAGTGAACAAAAATTAGAGTTATAAAAATAAAATAAAATAAGATAGAGAAGTAACTTTTTTTTATTCGAAAAAAAAAAAAACAAACTATATTTTGAGACTAGGAGGATCAATCACCACGTCTCCCTCCTGATGTAAACTGGATCTGTGTAAACGTCTCACTCCGAGGAGCACTCTCCTCACGAGTGAGCAAACGTTGGTTGCCGCCGCCGCTCTCGACTTTCGTCTCGTGGGGAATGTATGTTGGTATTTTTAATGAAACTTATCAAATATTTAAGCGTTACTAATATTTCTCTCCATCTCTTTCACTCGGCTCTGTTGCCGCCCCGGTTAAGAGTATGTTACATCACCCCCCTCCTCTACCTCTGCTTGGCCTCACCGTTGAAGCTCACGTTCGTCATTTACCGGAGCGTACGCGTTGGCATCAACCGCGCCATCAGCCGCCATTATGGCCAGGACTGGAAGCCCACCTCCTTCCAACCCAACAAGCCACCCTGCGGCAATCAGCCCCCTTTTGCACGAAGCGCGCGCGCATTCCAAACCACATCCATGATACCCACCTCTTCACACTCAAATGAATATGTTTCAAAAACACAAATATTTTAATTCACTCTTTATATGAAAAGAATGTTTTGTAGATGGATTTCGAAAAATGACGTTTGTACAACTAAATATAAACATCCTGCATGTAGAAAGAACTTTCTGAAGAGATTAGTTTAACTAAGCTTAATTTTGGCAAAAAAAAACTCTCTAACCTTGTCAGTAGTTAAGGTAAAAAAAACAGAAACAACACCACAAATACTCTGTGACTAAACCTTACGTGAACTCCACCACAACGCTATACCATATCCATTTCCCAATCAACATTTCCAGCGTGCTAAAGGTGTTACATTATTCCTCAAGTTGGCTCGTCCTCCGGCCAAGTTAGCCAACTTGATTATGAATTCAAACCATGCCCACCCAGCTAGTATGGACTTCTTAGAGCCACAAAAGCATGTGATTTGGTTTGCCCACCGCATGTTACGACGGACAAACTATACAAAGCGGAAAACGTTTCTCGCAAGGTGTGAAAAATTACCATTTTGAAAATTGCTCGAATGCTTACCGTTTATCAGAGTAGCCACTTATAGGTGACGAAACATACCATGAATCTATTGAACCATTTCAAAAGGAGCATCTGAGTGTGGTGAACCATTAATTAATTAATCAATGCACACTTTCAGTTCGCTTGAGCAGTTGTTTGGCGTTTGAGGTTGCACTTTGCTGCTTTTGGATGCTGATTTGTTGCAATAATGACCATAAAATTGGTTGTTTTGAATGTACTTCTTAGGAGACGGTTACGTGGAGAAATTTTAATTATTGTTCTTTTTTTCACTTTCCTTTTGCCAAGTTGGTAATCATTAATGAAGTGATTTTATTATCTTTCTTTTAGGAGCAGACATTTACTTTCATTTAATTCTGGAAATTTCGTAAATTTGAGTTATTCGTCTGTTTGAGAAATTTTTAAGTTTCTGATTAGATGTCATTAAACATATTTTTTAGTCCGTGTTTTTTTGTATTTTTTCATAATACAAGTTTTGGAAAGCCTGAAAAAATAATCACTTCGAATAATAAAATAAAGATTTTGTTAGAAAATTACACAGGAAATATCAAAACTTTCTGAAAAAACGCTGAGGAAAATAAACGCTATTTTTGTGACTTTTTTTATTTTCAGGTTTCAATGTAAATTTGAAGGTGATCCAACGTTTTTTTGCTTATATTAAATGCAGAATGAAGCGAAAATCTGCCTTACACTATTTTATTTTTAATAAAATCATCTTTCATTATTAGCTTAACAAACTATTTTAGGGCATGTTGCTTCGATGATCCTACCATCTATGTACATAAATTGGACCCACCTTCTTATTGGCTGAAATTTCGAAGCACGTGGTGGAAACTTTTTGACAGTTCATAAAGTATGTTCCCCATATATATATATTAAAAATATTTTAAATCATTGTGATGTTTTCTGCCACTAATCAACATTAAAATTCTTTCACGGCGTGTTTTCTGGGAAACCTTTTTAAGAAAAAATAGTCATCGCTACTTTCAAAAGTTTCTGACAGGAAATTTTCGTGTTTTTTTTTCTTGCTTTAAAGAAATGTTACATCAAGAAATTTCTGAGATATCTATTTTTTAAGTTTTTTTTGTTTTTGATTGCTTTTTCAGTTTACTAATTTATTTTTTATTTCATCAATTTCATAATATTTCGGATAAGGGGAAATTATCCAGAAGTTAAAATCATAAACATAATTTTAAAAAAAACATAAACCCGATTTAAAATATAATTTAGAAAAATAAACAAATGTTTTCTGTACAAGATCACCTGTGGGCTCTGATTCGAAATTGAACTACAAACTATTGTTACAAGCATCAGGTGAAAAGTATTTCATGAGTATTCTTTATTTTATATTCATGGAAAATATGACTTCGGAATATTGCAACAAGAATTTGCAGTCTATTTTCTATATTGTATCGTTGGTTAACGCTTGCTTTAGGAAGCATGATATTTGTTCATAAATCCCCAATAAAACCGTAAACAATTTAAAAACTGCAAAAAAATTGGTTGTATTAGCTAAATCATAGCAGAAAGGTGATATTTGTACTCAAACATTTTGTAATAATCTATTTATTATTGTTAAAACAAACTCCACCAAACCCAGAAATGGATTTTACTTATAGTTTTTGATTCTGCTCAAACTTTGTGAGGGCCTTCCCTATGACCAATAAAATCATTTTGTGTTATTGGGTCACCCATAAAAGTCTTTATACAATTTTGGCAGCTGTTCAAACAAAAATGGCAAGTAAATGTTCGAAAATCTTTAACTATTAAAGGATTTTTTTAATTGATTTGGTATCTTCGGTAAAGTTGTAGGTATTGATGAGGACTATTCAGAAAAAAATAGACACACGGAAAAAATTGTGATTTTTTAATTAATTTTTTTTTACAAAAATTCAATTTGCCAAAATTTGTGTTTATTAATTTTTGAATTTTTTAAATGTTTTAAGGGACAAAACCTTGCATCTTTTAAGCCATTCAGAAGTATGGACCAACGTTTTGCCGACGAGTTATGACTTTTTTTTAAATTGTGATTTTTGTAAAGAAATAAAATCCTGTACTTAATATTATTGATATGAAAGGAAGAAATTTAACATAAAGAACTATAAAAATAGATGTCTCAGAAATTTCTCGATTAAACAGTTCGCTCTTTAAAGTATTTGAGAGCTGAGAAATTATACTATGAGACACATTTCAAAGTAGCGATGATTATTTTTTCCTGAAAAGTTTGTTCTAGGAAACATGCCGTGTTTTTTCATCTAATATCAGTAACGATGACGATGACGATGTTATTATGTGCGATAACAATAATTAGTTTTTGAATAAGATTTTGTTGTTAATCCATTAAGAGCGAGTCCACGAACAGGGCATACCCCTTTGTATGGGACGTCGTTTGGACCTCACCAATCTGCCTGAAATTTTCAGGGGTTGTTTGTACATATGAAACTAGCATCTGGCCAAAATATGAGCACTCTAGGTCAACGGGAAGTGGGGCAAATCAGGACACAAAGTTTGAAGGTTCAAAAACGTCAAAAATCTTAAAAAGGCTATAACTTTGGCAAAATTCAATTTAATTTCAAAATTCAAAATGCATCTGAAAGGGCTTAAAAAATGCAACAAAATGCAGGGTAGAGCATCTCAATTGGTTTATTTTAAAGGGAGTTATTGGAATTTTTGTTAAAAAATAGCATAATTTTCAAACTCAAATAAAAAAGTGTTCCATCCAGATATCAACTCGATTCAACCTGCAGCTTGTAGGGGACATCTGGGACTACCATCTGAGACTGAAAAAACTTTGGGTAAGGCAGTTTAACCCATTAAATAAACACTTTTACTTTTAGTGATTTTTTTGGTTGTAAATTTTTGCTCGGGGGACCCATTAGATCCCATTTTCTGGTGATAATTTTATCATATTCGTGTTCCTGAGACAATTTCACAATAGAAACATGCATAAAAATGTTTATTTTCATCCATTTTAACCCTTTAAAAAATGAAAGTTAAAAAAAAATTAAGAAACTACTTTTTTTCTGGTGTCATCTAGTATCCTTGGAAACGAACTTGATTTTCAATAAATGTGAATCGAAGATTTTTTTTAACTTTCATTTTTAAAGGGTTAAAATGGATGAAAATAAACATTTTCATGCATGTTTCTATTGTTAAATTGTCTAAGGAACACGAATATGATGAAATTATCACCGGAAAATTTGATCTAAGGGGTCCCCCGAGCAAAAATTTACAACCAAAAAATTCACTAAAAGTAAAAGTGTCTATTTTATATGTTAAACTGCCTTACCCAAAGCGTTCTCAGTCTCAGATGCTAGTCTCAGATGTCCCCTACAAGCTGCAGGTCGAACCGAGTTGATATCTTGATGGAACACTTTTTTATTTGAGTTTGAAAATTATGCTATTTTTTCACTAAAATTCCAATAACTCCCTTTAGATTTAACCAATTGGGATGCTCTACCCTGCATTTTGTTGCATTTTTTAAGCCCTTTCAGATGCATTTTGAATTTTGAAATTAAATTGAATTTTGCCAAAGTTATAGCCTTTTTAAGATTTTTGACGTTTTTGAACCTTCAAACTTTGTGTCCTGATTTGCCCCACTTCCCGTTGACCTAGAGTGCTCATATTTTGGCCAGATGCTAGTTTCATATGTACAAACAACCCCTGAAAATTTCAGGCAGATTGGTGAGGTCGATGCGAGATGGGTATGCTTTGCTCGTGGACTCGCTCTTAATTATGAATCGCGAAAAATCTCATTTCCTCTCGTAAGGATTTCTCTATATGCCTCCTTAGTTCTCAAGTGCCACACCGGATACAAACTGCAGTAATTAAGCTAGCCGACAGAGAAATTAAAACAAACTAGAGCCCATTAATCATTCGTGATCAGTTTTGACAAAAAACTTCACATCCTCACAAACAGTTTCAAATTAATTAACTAATAAGAGAATGCCGGTGCTCGGTAAGTGAAAAATCGACTTACGACGTGGCAAAACATAGTCGTAGGCAAAGGAACAAAAAAAATCAAAACATCAATTTATCAGTACACGAAGATCTCATCCCAGCAAATGAGCCATACTTCCACAAAGTGAAGGCACCAGCGCAGATGTGTCATTCCTACGCACTAGGACGGACTTTTCTACGCTGCTTTTCTGCGTCCTTCTCGTTTCTTCCAATGGAAACCCCTGAGGAATCTCCGCCACTCTGTTTCTTTCCCTCGCGCAATCCGGACCGGACGAACGGACACGCAACGCACGACTTCAAAGCAAACTCAGCGCTGGATTTTGCCACTTTTTCCACTCCTTTCGGGGCCCGATTGATGGTCTGCCGCGGCGATTCCTGGAACCTCCGGTGGAACGATTATTATTTAGCGCTTATCATGCCGATATTGATTTAAACGCGTAGTCAGGTCTTAAGCCCATTGACGCACGACTACCGGTGGAGGCATCAATAAAGCAATTAGCTGTCGTTATGCGACATGTGGCAATTTCTCTGTGCCCAAAGATGATTGAAATTACAACAGATTAAACGTAACTGTACAGCGTCGGTGGAATTTTACCGTAACGATCCGCGATGGTACGTGCAACAAAGTCACAGGAAGGGACAACCTTGAAGCGACGAACTCACTTAGCTGGTAGAGCAACGGAATTCCGGTGACTAATAAGTCGGTCAGAGTTTCCCATCGCCGAACTACGACGTCCTTTCCCTGCTCCGAGACCTCATCGGACCAGCTGTGGGAACGGAAAAGACAATCGCACTCCTTAATTCGTTCTTCCTCGCGAAGAAGCCTCATATATCTCTCTTCGCCTTCTTCCTAAATGTTCGGCAAAGTGGTTTTGGATGCTCGGAGTCTTAGCAAGAAGAAACCGATTCGATATCGCCAATTGATTTTGCGGTTTTGGGAAAAATTCAAATCCCAAGCCATGGCCGCAGAGAGCGGGACATGTTTAAAATTGTGGGAAAGTGATTCGAGAATTTTTGGCATTTTTTGAGGCAAAACGGCAGCTTGTTTCGCATTCTTTGTGAGTGCTACTTTTTTATCGATGCCTTTGTTTGCTGGGTTGAGGGGTTATTTATTAGTATATTGAAAAAATGATCGGTAGAAGACTGAACATTAATTGGTTTATTTCTTAAACATAGTGCAATGCAATATTTTAATCCCGTCCCTTGGACAGTAGTTTTAGAAGACGTTTAAAGTCCTTAACACAATATAGTTCGAAATAACTAACCGAAACTGACCAAAAATATGAACAATTTTAAATTTTTGTTTTAATTTCCAGTGTAGATTCTGGATACCATCAGTCATTCGACCTTGTCTGGCTTTCCCTTTTCTTCCGCAAAATTGTTTCAAACTACCAACAAAAACTACTAAAACACTTTATTGACTGCAACATTTTGCAACTGTCATAACATTGCGGAAATTATGTCCCACAGGAACAGAACTGTGGCAGCGGGCTCCCGTAATTTATTTGCATTTTTATTTGCACGAATGCGTTCATAAATAATTGATTGTCTATATTTCAACAGCCGCGGCTTTGACAGTTTATCGGGGGCCAACGGGCGACCACACTTTTTGTTACACACTGCTGTCACATTCTATACAAAACGGTTGAAAATTGAAGCAAAAAAAACCTTAAAATAAACAGTCAACAAACGTAAAGATGTTCGTCGATTGCGCATCAACGCAGGTCAGGATGACGGTGACATCCCGCGTGGCCGCGTGTTGCGCAGGTCGTCGATGCGCGTGGCCAAATGGTTCCACATTTGTAATTCCAATTGTTTAAGAGTTTTTGCCGCCGCCGCCACAAGCGTACGCCAGAATTTTCACTCCCCCCCCCATCCCTCTTGTCTGAAGTGTCACCTGAACAGGTGGAAAGTTTGCAATTGACTGGGGAAAGGTGCTTCCGATGGTAGACGTTTGTCGTGACGTCTGACCAGAGGGGGAAAACCCCGACAGTTTGTATGCATCGTTATGATCGGCGTGGAAATGACCTGACAATAGGTCGTGAAAATTTTATGAGCCTATGAAATGCGGAAAATTTGCAAATTGACTCTATTTGTAGAAGAATTTTAAATGTCGCAATAAAACTCTGTGAGCTTCAATAAACTAAACATTTTGTTTCTTTCTTTAAAATATTAACAAAAAAATGTGTCGATCACTCTTCACAAGAGTCATCTAACTGTGATGTATGGATATAAACAACTCAGCAATTCGAATATGTTAAAACTATCTCCGGAAAATGGGATCTAAGGAGTGTCCCAAGCAAAAATTTTCACCTGAAAAAGTTCACTTAAAGAAAAAGCGTATATTATGTCGAATTGAGTTGATATATGGATGAAAAACATTTTTATGTGCTATTTTCCACTAAAATTCTAATAACTCCCTTCAGATTTGACCAATAGGGATGCTAAAATCAAAATAAATTTTGCAGCACAGCAATTTTCCCCCTTAGGGACCATCAACAAACCAGGTGGACGCTTTTTGGGAAATTTCCACCCCTCCCTCCCCCTTCTTCGAGGACAATTTTAATTTTTTTTGTATGGAGCGTGGACAACTGACAGTTGCTGACCCCACGCCATAGGTTTCCACGTGGCTTATGGATGGTTCCTTAGCCTTCTTTTTAGTTTTTGAAGTTTCGAGCCCTTTTAGTATGCACTTTGAATTTTGAAATTTAAATGAATTTTACCTTCATTACTGACATTTTAAGATTTTTCAGAATTTAAATCTTCAAACTTGTGTTTTGTAAAAAAAATATTTTTTTCTGCAACGAGGTTTACCAAATTGGATTAATAAGTTTATATAATAATTGGAGTGCTAAAAAAAACAAGTTTTGCAGCAAATTGAATGCAAACGATGTATTTCTGTATTATTTTCCGAGATTTTTATTTTAATATTTTTTGAATTGGATAAAGTTTCAAGAGAAGCCATTTTTCATAATAAGATTTTTCCATTCAAGGATCTAACAATTTCGGGGGTTGGTCGAACAAAATTTGCATGTTACTATTCGGAAATCTGTATTTTGAGAAGGGATTATCTGATCGAATTGATGCCTTAGGCAAAATATTAAGTTTTTTTTTGTAAAAATTTAAATCCCATTTTTTAAAATTGTTTTTTTTATTTGTATAAGTAAATTCAAAAATGCATCTATTGCATTAAAGTTAAGGTTGGTGCAAAATATGTTACCGTGGACCGGGGGAACATTGATAGGAGTTCAAATAATCTTTGGAATACTATCCAACTGGTATGGTTTGTCTCAACATTATTATCTTTAAAACATGTACTGGGGTATGCCACACAATTTCCACGCAGCATTTTTGGAAAAAAAAAATAAAAAATCATTATTTAGTGTTTAAAAAAAATTGTTGCTTTCAAAATGTTTATTCTGAATTCCGGGGTGACTTTGATAGTCATAGTTTTTCTTGTTAAAATCTTATTAAATGTGTTCACGTTTAATTTCTACGTCTAATGCACCATCGCTTAGTTTGTTTCTATAGTTTTTTAAGATAAAATTTCATGTTTTCTATATAGTCAACTAAGTTTATATGTTTTTTTTTCACAAAATGCTTTCAAATTATAGATAATATTTTGCAAAAGTCAAAATTAAGCCTATTTTTCAAAACTAGATTTGTTTATAAAATTCATGATTTATATTGCATTTCAAACTGAATTTAAAGCCAAATGAAAAGTGTTCACATTTACTGAACTGTGCTGAAGATATGATTTTTGAAAGAATAATGCGATTATTGGAAAAATGGGGTAATTTTTTGGCATCTCTGACGCAAAAGTTACCGTTTTTAGCACTGCACTTTTTTTTCGAAAATTAAAATAAAATCACCTGCATTCATTTTTTGTAATTGAAAGTAAAATAAAGAAATTGTTTTTTTTCCGCGTGTACCTAATATTTTTTCAAAGTCCTAAGCATAACCTACAATTACTGAAGACATTAAATCAATCAGGAAATCTTTTCTCAAAATACAGATTGTCGACATGGACAATTTTTAGGATCAGCCGACACAAATTATTTGGATTCTTGTTTGAAAAAAAAATATAGTAAAAAAATTAAAAATTTTGATGGTTGAAAATTTTATTTGCTGAATATTACCAAATTTTTTGAAAAAAAAAACCTAAGAAAGAATTAAAAAAAAAAAAATAAATTCAACGGAAACTGATGAAAATTACATCAATTGTTGGTTGGAAATTACGCATTTTTTTGACACGAAATTTTTCACCACTGTGTATTGATGCAAAATGGCTTCTTTTGAAATAGGAAGGACAAAGTTTTATTCAAATTAAGAAAAAAAATACTAAGAAAAATCAAGTTTCAAGTACCTGGAAAAACACGGAAAATGCATGTAGCAAAAAGAGGATTTTTTCAACACGAGTCGTGCATTTATCCAACGAGGTTCAGTTGGATAAATACGAAGAGTGCTGAAAAAATCAAGTTTCGCAACGAGTTTCATACAACATTTTTTGTAATTCCGATAAACACCCATTGAGTGAAATTTTAAGTCAAATTTTCATGTATTTTGTCAATAATTCGTTTAAATTAAAAAAATGTTGAAAAGTGTTACTTTTCGAAACAAGTGCTGAAAAGTTCAACTTTTCAGCACTCATTTCAGTGCTGAAAGGTAGAACTATTCAGCATTTATTTTGAAAAGTGTTGCTATTCTATTCTGTTATTTTTGGTACAGAAAAGAAGGCTGTTTCGTCGTTCTAGAATGACAGGAAAAGTAAGTAGTTTTACGACGGAATTGCAAAAAGAGATTATTCAACACAGTTGAGGATTACAAACAACTTCCAATAAGTTTGCCAGAATCGACGTCTTCTCAATTAGCACCATCTAATTAACTTAAAGTTGGCTTCAAATTACCCCACACGCTAGATCCATTCCAAAGAAATCACTGCCTCTCGACCACGGCACGCAAGCGACACAATTTTATAGTGTCAAATTCAAGGCGTCTATTTCGGGCCGCAAGTTACAAACAAATTCCTTAAGCATTGGAGATTTGCCCTTTTTTAAAAATAACTTGCCTCTCCTCGTTTCGATCTGTTTGCTCTGGCTCTGGATTGGTGCCGTTTTCGTGACACGGGACAACTAAAAGTACCCAAATACAGATTCAAAAGAAAAAACAATAGAAAGCACACACACGCACACGGCGAGTGAAAGTGTCGTGAGAGGGAAAATAACATTCACATTGCATTTTTTCCGCCGTGAAGTGCGACTTATGCTGCGCCAGCATTACTGCAGTAGAACATTATAGGGTAAAGGATCATTTTTTTTAACTAATTTTATTTATTTTTTTTAGATAATTTAATGTACTTTAATTTGATCTTTTTGAAGTGAGGTTTCTGAAGAAACGAATCACTTCATTTTTTTGTCTATTTTATCAGATTTATTTCTAAAACAGAGGACTAATTTACCCTATAATTTTGAACCAAAGTGAGTCGCGTAGGTTGACACTCGGAAGGAAGAAAATCTTTTTTCCCAAGGTAACGAGCATCCCCGAGCGCGTGCCCTTCGCGCAACATAATATGTTTACTCTGGACTCTATGCTGCATCACCCGAGTGGCTTAGATGGCACGTTCCAAAGAAGAAGTCGGTTTCAATTGAGAGGAACCTCGCCGAGAAGGAAAACGCAGAAATCACTTTGTGGTGAGGCATAAATTACGGTGAGACGGTACTTCCTGCGGGACGAGCCACATTAGCCGGAAACGTATGACCCCGGGGGACCATAAAATTAACACAATTACCTATTAGAATCACATTCAAATTAGGTGTGTGTCGTAATTTTTGTTTTCTTCCCGGAGACTTCGGCGAAGCTATTGCGAGGGATTCTCCGAGGAGCAGTGCAGGCGTTATGTTTGTCTATGCGATTTGCGTTGGATTATCTCTCGAGGACTTATTGGAAACGCAACTGCAGATAATAAAATTGGATAGTTATGATCATCTTTGAGAATGCATAGAAGTTTGGATTTATTTATAGGCTTGAAATGAAACAAAGTTCAATAATATTGAAATTTTATCCTACTCTCAAATGGGTAAAGCAGGGAATCAGCACAAATCGCATGATTTTGTGAAATTTTCTCCTTTGATATCGTAAGACTTTAGGCTTGTCATTTGAAAGAGTAAAACTGCGTGATTGTCAATACAAAATTACATGTTTTCAATATTTCTTAAAGTAAAACTTTTATAAACGAGCCGCAAAATATGTTCAAACCGCGTGGAATCCCCGAAAACTTTTATCATGATCCAGCTCGCGTATCAAGTTTCAATTTCATCGCGTTTGTCTTTCTCATACATTGAGCAGCAAATCCAGCACGGCCCCCGAAAACATCTCACGCGCTGTCACATTTGGCTTTCATTAGGGCAGCCGACCCTGCGCGCTGGTAGTTTTAATTAAACTGAGAAATGCGCACCCAAACAGATAAATCAATTTCATCGAGCAGAATGACGAATTACTGTAGGTGGTTGGCTCTAGTTCAAAGACCTTTGCGGTGAAAGGAAGCTGAGAAAAAAAATCTTGGAGACACTCACTAAAGTAAGTGACTCTCTCTCTGCCAGACCAGCATTAGACGCGCCAAGATGCACGTTTTTCGGGACTTCTATTTTTAGGGTCGGACCTATTAATACGGGTTCGTACGCGATGGGAACTCTCAAACAGGAAGAAAACTGCGCGCCCAAGATAAATCTCCTCACATGTGTTTTGCCTTGTTGGATCCGGGCATTAGATATGTTTTTGTTTATACTTTTTAATTATCAAGCCAATATATCAAACGAATCCAGCTCGGAAAGGTTCGTGACAATGGTGTCCCCCAAAAACAGAGTGAGAGAGAACCGCAGAGAGCCGGAATAAATCAAACGAAATGAAATGTGAAGCAATTGTCCCGGCGGCGGCAGCAGAGTCTGGAACCGAAGACCAGATCCGCTTGTCTCTGCGGACGTCACATGGGAACTGATCCTCTCAGTACTAACTGTTAATACACCCCAAACAGCCCCGCACACCAAGCGCCCCTGATCGATTTCCTAATAAATACTAACCAAATTGTCAATAAATTTATGAACATCATTAATTACATAATTTGAATACCAGACCGTTGTCCGACTGTGTCTAATTTTCCGCCGAAAACTCCACGGGTCCGTCGACCGTGGTTATCTGGCCGATCCGATCGTTCACGGCGGCGTCAATACGGCTATATTCGGAGATTAATCTGTGATCTGGGCAAATCGCGACGAGCCGAGCCGCGTCCGATCGCCTAGATCTGTGGCCTAGGGAATAAGGTGAATCGGTAATAAATGATGTCGCCACCTTTACCAGGAAAATGTATCGATTCGCTGTGGGAACTGGTGGCTTAAGTGGCGAACGAGTTTCATATGAAGTATTGTAATTTGATGAACTCAACTCAACTCAACTCAATTTTCACTAGAATACACGCTTACAGTGAGTTAAAATTTGAAAATTGATGCATCAAATCAGATCGTGAATGAGTTTTCACACTCTTTACAAACTATCAAGTTTTAAATCCATAGTGTGTAACATTATGCAAATAATTTCAATTTAATGATATTTTTTATGATTTTATGATTTGGGTAATTTTATGCCAACTCACAAGAAATCGGATAAAGTTGCCCCGACCCCTCTTCGATTTGCGTGAAACTTTGTCCTAAAAGGTTACTTTTGTCCTTGATCACGAATCCGAGGTCCGTTTTTTAATATCTCGTGACGGAGGGACGGAACGACCCCTTTAATTTTTGAAAATGCGAAAAAGAGGTGTTTTTTTCCCGAAAAAAACGTATTTTTCATCTAAAAAACACTAAAAATTTTATAAACTCAGCCATTTTCCGTTACTCAACTGTAATGTTTTGTGGAATATGTCATTTTAAGGGAAATTTAATGTACTTTTCGAATCAACATTAATCCAGAAGGGTCATATTTTCATTTAGAATAATTTTTTTTTTAATTTCGTGTTTTTTCTAACTTTGCAGGGTTATTTTTCAGAGAGTAACAATGTTGTACAAAGTTGTAGAGGAGACAATTACAAAAAAAAGATATATATTAATATAAGGGGTTTGCTTATAAACATCACGAGTTAGGGGAAATCTACCCTTTCCAATCAAACACCTATCTTCGTCATATGGAGAGTTTGATGCTCGATTAAAGCTCCAAAAATACTATTTGGGCTATAAACTTACCAGCAACAGCACCGCCTCGAGTAAGCACGCAAATGTTTGCCACTTACTGGCCAAAAAGATCACATTTAATGCACTTTTGATCATAATTTGTATTTTGCGAGACCACTTCTCATCATTTTGTTGGCACACACAGTGACACACACGAGAATCCCTCAAACGCTTAATGAATATCGCCAAAATTACCTTTTCACTTTCGCTTACTTTTTCACGGCGCTTAAGATATGAAATTGCTTCCAACTACCGGCAACATGTTCTTTTGATCATTAGTAAGGCACTCACTTGAAGAATAATCCCGAAAAATGTAATAAATTAGCAAGCGCCATCAAAAAAACAAAAGCGTCAAGTCGTTTGACGTTTCAATTTTCACTTTGCATTCCAACCGAAGGCTGAAGAAAACCGAGCGAGAGACGAAGGCAAAAAAGAACAAAGGCTGGCCGTCAACACCACCAGCAGCACAGCCAGCGATGCCAGGAAACTTTCCCTATAAATGCCACTTTTCGTGAGTGTTCGTTTGAACTGTCAGCGCAAATGGCAACACTCGACAGAGTGTTGGAAGAAAAAGAACTAAGCCGATATTAGAAAAATGGGCGTGGCCCAATGCATTCGCCTCGATTAGAATACCCTTGGGATTTTTTTTTGTTAAATGCTTGGTAAAGAAATAGAATAACTTTTAGTGAAAGTGAAAATAAACAGAAATGTTCACGAAAACTTGCTCTACTCGTTGGTGTACTTGGTTTTAATAAAATTCAAGGGAGACTCTAGATTATCCAGCATCATTCAAACACGACCGCTTATTAGGATTAAAATGGGTAGATTTCCCCTATCGTGATTTTACGAAATAAAGTTTTGAAAAAGTTACTTTTTGCGTTTCTCTTTGTTTCGTCGTCCGTGTCTGTCGTGGATGACCATGAACGGCCATGATAAACGACGACCAACTTTTTGAAAACTTTTTTTTCGTAAAATCTCGATAACTCGTGATGTTTAAAAGCAAACCCCTTATGTTTATCTATCAAATTTTTTGTAATTGTCTCTTCTACAACTTTGTACAACATAGTTACACTCTAAAAAAATAACCCTGCATCGTTAGAAAAAAACACGAAATTTTAAATTAAATTTTTTTTGGGTTAATGTAGATTCGAAAAGTACATTAAATGTCCCTTAAAATGACATGTTCCAAATTTTTGTACAGTTGAGTAACGGAAAATGGTGGAGTTTATAAAACTTTTTTAGTGTTTTTCTCGTTAAAAATTTGTTTTTTCGGAATTTTATGTACGCCGTCAAATCGGGCGTCAAATTTTACACCCAATTTCTATCTCACCAGGCTGCAAATTATTGAAAAACGCCTCTTTTTTCGCATGCTCAAAAATGAAAGGGGTCGTACCGCCCCTCCGTCACGAGATTTCAAAAACGGACCTCGGATTCGTGATCAGGGACAAAAGTTACCCCTTAGGACAAAGTTTCACGCAAATTGAAGAGGGGTCGGGGCAACTGCTGTGTGAATTGGCGGAGAATTACCCTTTTATGATTTTATGATTTTATGATTTTATGATTTTATGATTTTATGATTTTATGATTTTATGATTTTATGATTTTATGATTTTATGATTTTATGATTTTATGATTTTATGATTTTATGATTTTATGATTTTATGATTTTATGATTTTATGATTTTATGATTTTATGATTTTATGATTTTATGATTTTATGATTTTATGATTTTATGATTTTATGATTTTATGATTTTATGATTTTATGTGTTTAAGTTCCAATCAACTTTAAAATTAGAAAGAAGTCACGCTCAATCTGGAACCAAATTCGAGGTGCACATTAGTTTCGAATGACCGTTTAATTTACAGGCGCATGTCCCCAATAAGTTTCGTTTTCGTTCTTGTCGTCTGGGTCTCTCAGTCCAGCCAACAGACCACAAGTCTCAGGAAGCACACCCAACCACCAAAGACAACACGACGGCCGGAGAACCGAACCGACCTGAACTCATAAATCATCCTATCGCTGGGCAGCCCAGGTTGGTTCAGTGAGCCTTAAACGACGACAAGAATCGCCGGCGAGAAGGTCATAAATTTTCTATTATCTATCCACTTGTGGTGGCTCTTGGTGGCTACTTCTGCTGGTGGTGAGCCTCGTGCTGTTTGTTTTCGTGGCCGGATCCCGGAGAGCTACGGCAGCCCGCTACGGACCAACCGATGAGATCGATCGTATTGAATAGGAAAAACAAATAATATATGCCTTGAGAGGTTACCGGGCTTCCCAATAGGTTATTAATTGATATTTATGCGTTTGGTGGCGAGCAGCAGCATGTTTATATATGAAATTTGGAATTCATAAATCTCGGATCGTTCCCTGGAGATAGAGATATAGGCTAGGGCAGCAGCTATTGACCCTTGGGATCGTTTATAATCGCTGATAACAGATCTAGTGCGGAAACCCCCGGCGACGCTACAGCAACCTGGAGAAACTGTGGAAAAATGTACGCGGTCCTATTAAGGCTTTCCTGGCTAATACAAATGGAACTAATTAGTCACGGCACTAATCGGTACCTGCGGATTCAATGCGCACGGGTTTAGCTTACATGCCACCGCGTTACGTTGTTCAACAGGCTGATCTTGTAAGGGACTTGGATTTACAATTTCTGGGTTTGCATTGAGTGAAGTTAATCGCGGCAAAGTTCAAAGCTATCTTATCGTGTGCATGATTGCCACATTGATTCAGGATAATGTTTGAATCCATAGAATACATGAACAATCCGTTGAATTAAAGTCCTGGTCAAGATTTCAATCTGTAATGAATTTGCACTCCTTCATTACACATTGTGGATCATAATTTGAAGCCGCTTAATCCACTTGTAATCGCCAAACACGATCAACCGAAATCCCCCGTCCACAAAAAAAAAAGACAAAACGCGACCATCAGCCGGTCGTCGCGTTACAAATGGCACTCATTCCAAGCCGATCGTGCCGTGTTTATCTTGTTAATTTTAATCGAAATTGATGTACGCCACTTAGTCAAACGACGACTCGCTGGCGGCGGCCCTGCTGTGCCACGATGTCTTCGAGAACGTTTAGCAGCTCATTTCCCGACGACGACGACGACATGGTTCTACCTTGCCATTGCTACTGCTCTGTCTGCCACTGCTGTTCCGGGACTAACCGCTGCCACTTCTGCGTATAATACACGTGGGGAGACCTAAACGAGTGGGTCGTGTGGCGCTTTGACGACCCTGTCGCTAACCGTTTAATCTCTCACACTTCGTTAGCTTTTCTCACCTCGGTTTGTAATGCGATGCTTTAGGTTAACGATACTTTAAATTATAGTTTTAGCGTCGATGGCATCCGATACACTGAAACAGAACCTCACTTTTGCTTCAAGATCACCCTCGCGATGCATCATCACCGCGAGTTTATTGTTTTGGGCAACGACTAAGCCACGCGCTAAGACGTGTTGATGTTTGTTTAATCTTTGGCTTACAAATACATCATGTCCCGGCGGTTTATTTTCAGCACCGACCTTAAGTGGAAAGGCGATATTGTGACACAATCCCTCCCCTCCTGAGGTTACAAAGTGTGATTTTTATTGTTTTGGGAAGAAATTGAACAAAGTTGGGGGACTCTGTTTGTACGCAATAAAATCGATACTAATTTTAAAACAATTTGTTCTATGAGGGCGCTAGACAGTTTTTACTAATTTATAGATGCCATATAGGATAATATGGAGATAAGTTTTTTTACCACATGACTGTCTCGTTAATTTTTATCATGACTTCATTACCAAGGTTGGTGTTTCTATAATTAAATAAAAAATGATTAAAATATTCTCATGAGGTTGTTCAAAATCACTTTTACAAAATATTGTGACAATTTTAAACATCTTAATTGAAATCTTCACCTTGCTTTCGGAAAAAAAACCTTCCAAAACACAATGGCATCAGATAAGCAGTGATCGTGTTAGATCTGAAATATTACAGCACACCTCCGAGAACGAGCAGCAGCAACTAACCCAACAAATACAAATCGGCCCCTATCAGTGTCTCAAAATCTGCACCGCTGCTGACCATGAAGTTCTTCCCCGTGTCCACGGCCGGCCGCGTTCATGACCCCCACACGAGGGCCCTCATTGTCTGCGCGATGTCTTTGGCTCCTTATCCCTTCGGTGAACCTTCGAGATATCGCCGGATTTTGCACCGCCAGAGCGCGACACCGAAAACAAGATAATTACACCGGTTCACCTCGATATGTGCTGCAGCACCTTTCCGCCCATCCCCACCAGGAGGACTTCAGAGAGGGAGAAAGCGCGACTAGAGGCGACCGACTTGGAAAATATTTTAATAAGGCACACAGTTATTTCCCTACCCCAAGCCCGCCCCGCGGTGAGCTGCGGACGCTGCAGCGGATATTGCACTGTAATTATCTCCAACTATTTGCCCAAGTGCTTGCACACCGCACCGGATCGGATGCTGCGGACCTTTTATCCGGCAGGCTCCTCTCGCCGGCAGATGTGGTTTCGGGCCTCTTTGTGCGTATACGCTACGGGGTTCAGCCTGTACAAAATCTTGACTTCGATGCAAGGGTTGCCGGCTTCTGTGCTGTTTCTTCAGGTTAAGCATGACTTCTCGAGGTGGATCTACGTGTACACCTAAAAGAAGGACCTCTGACATACAATGTGCCCACGACGTTCAATACTCTGTATTATGATTGCTTTTCCGTCTCTCTTTTGCATCATCAAGCTATCGCATGTCTGTTCTATCAAAAACCAATCAAAAATATCAAATTTTGTGCAGAAACAAGGTTTAAACAGGTTTCGAGATTCGTGTAATGTAAGTACACATTTCTATAAATTCGTCTTTATCGTGCTATCTTGTCGCTCGTGCATTTTGAGCCAAAACTTTAACATCCGACCTTCACAGATTTCCAAAATTCGATTGAAATCCTGTGATATTCAATAAAAACCGAAAAAAACTCCGTGCATTGTCGTCATTTTTTTATATGGAATAAGTTTCCCTGAAAATTGATATTAGTGGGACAACTGGCCAAAGGGATTTCAGGTCAGAACGCGTTTGTCACTCGTACATGCCCGACTACCGTAAACATTTTTAATTATAACTCTGGACTCCGGCCACCAAATTCAACCAAACTTCTGGAATATGTACAGAATGCCCAACCAAACTAAACGGGTTTGTTGTTGTTTACATTTACGTGCTCCATTTTTTGTTTATTCAAGGTCAAACATTGCACAGTGGGAAAAACCGAGGCAAACGGACTTAGGGGAAATATACCCATTTTAAGCCTAATAAGCGGTCGTGTTTGAATGATGCTGGATAATCTGGAGTGTTCCTTAAAATATACTAAAACCAAGAACACCAACGAGTAGAGCAACTTTTTGTGAACATTTCTGTTTATTTTCACTTTTATTAATAGTTATGCTATTCCTTTTACAAGCATTCAAAAAAAAATATTTCCCAAATGCATTCTAATCAGTCGAGTGCATTGGGCCACGCCCATTTTCCTATTTTCAGCTTAGTTCTTTTTTCTTCCAGCGCTCTTTTGGGTCTGCTTAGTGCTGCCAAAATTGATGAAATTTTAAGCGAACACTCACGAAAAGTAGCATTTATAGAGAAAATTTCCTGGCATCACTGGCTCACTCCAACAGGCGCTGTGGTGGTGTTGGTGGCAACCCTTTGTTCTTTATTTGCCTTCGCTTCTCGCTCGGTTTTCTTTAGCCTTCGATTGGAATGGGTAGTCAAAACCTAAACGTCAAAAGACTTGTCGCGTTTGTTTTTTTGATGGCGCTTGCTAATCATTTACATGTTTCGGGATTATTTTTCAAGTGAGTGACTAACTAATGTGCAAAAGAACATCTTGCTGGTAGTTGGAAGCAATTTTTTATCTTAAGCGCTTTGAAATCGTTAGCGCAAGTGAAAAGATATTGATGGCGACTTTCGTTAAGCAGTTAACCTCTCATCTTGCGTGTGGATGTGTAAGCCATCAAAATGACGAAAAATGGTCTCGCAAAATAGAAATTATGATCAAAAGTGCATTAAATTTGATTTTTTTTGGCCAGTAAATGGCATAAATTTGCGTGCTTACTTGAGGCGGTGCTGTTGCTGGTGAGTTTATAGCCTAAATAGTATTTTTGGAGCTTTAATCGAGCATCAAAGTCTTCATATCGACGTCGTCATGCTATCTTGTCGCACCACGCAAATTTCCGCGGATCACCATCACTAGGGTTAGTGAATTTTCACAATTTCACGGACAGCGGGAAATTCGGGAATTTTAAAATTTCCGCGACTTTCTGAAATCAATCCATAAAAATAACAAATTTGACAAATATGTTATCTACAAAGGCTTTAAGTGTATATATGATTAGTTTTCGATTTAAAAACGTGATAAATATTTCTTTAAAAAAATATGTAAATTTTGATAGAAAAACATTAGCACAATTGATCGTTAACTTTGTATTTTCTATATTTTATAGTCTTCAATTAAATTTGGCAGTTTTAAGATTTTTCCACATTTTTTAGTTTTTGAAGGTTTTATTTGATTTTATTTTGTTTTATTTATTTCGTTGTTAATTTGCATTAATTTTATAAAGTTACTATCCTAAGCTAAGATGTGGACTATCTTTAAACGGTTGATTAATTTGAAGTACAAAATAACCTCCAAAGAAGTCTTTGTTGATATTTCAAAATACATTTTTTAAAGTAGCATTTTTTGTAAAAATGTATAAAGAAAACTTTTTGCTTCAAATAAAAATGCGTTTAATTTGATATTTTTGTTTTTTTATTTAATTTTCAGGGACAACAATAATACGTTTCAAAGTACTTTGTAAAGTGTGAAATAGAAATGCAATCATCTGAAAACAAATGCATTTCTCGCATATATTTACACTTTTAGCTCGTTTAAAATCATTTTAAATATAGGTGAATTTCCATTTTCACTTGGGCAAAGAGTTTGTTCGCCATTTTTTATAGAGAAAACTCCTTTTTTGAAAACGTTTGAAAAAATGTTTAATGTGCTACGTTCAAAATCGACTGCCAAAATTGCTTTAATCTTAAAAATCAACCCTTTCCAGAAACCCAGAAAACAAAAAAAAAAAAATCATTCCCTTGTGGAACACCGATCAGTGAGGTACTCCTGGATATTAGCTCCTGAAAAGTGCTTTAAAAGTGCAAAAATGCCTCACGGCAAGAAAAAGAGGCGGTCCTCACCAGCAGGATCGGCAGATTTGAAGAAGCTAAAGAATGCCGAAGCGCTACCTGCAAAGCCAGGCAGTTTGAGCAAGGACGCTCAAAATTCGTCTGGAAACCAGTTCGCTACCCTCCCTGTGGACGTGAGCGAGAAGGAAGAATTTGAACGACGGGAAAAGTTGCCACCCATTTTTGTGAAAACATCGTCATCGGATTCGGTGCGAAAGTGGCTGACCGGGTTTATCAAATCTGGTGCTTTACGAGCTTCCATTCGCTTGTGTGCTGATGGACTCAAAATTCTGCTACCTACCAGAAAGGATTACAACTACGTTCGGGATTTCTTGAACAACACAAAGATTGAATACTACAGCCATGACGATCCAGGTAAACGCCCCATGAAACAGGTCCTCCGAGGCCTGTACGACATGAAGCTCAAAACTCTTAAGTTGAACGTGATCGAAGTCTTCAAGATGACGAGACACAACAAGGACATCAAGTATCGTGATCAACTGTACCTGGTTCATCTCGAGAAAGGATCGACAACGCCGTCTGAGCTGAAAGCAGTTCGGGCAATTTTCAACATCATCGTGACTTGGGAACGTTATCGTCCAGTGCACCGTGACGTGACACAATGTTCGAACTGCTTGCAGTTTGGACATGGTGGAAGGAACTGTTTCATCAAGAGTCGTTGTGCAACCTGCGGAGGTGAGCACAAAACTCAAGCATGCGAAACAATCAATGAGAACATCGAAGCGAAATGCTTCAATTGCGGCGGCGACCATTCTACCAAGAATCGTAGCTGCCCAAAACGTGCTGAGTTTGTAAAAATTCGGCAGCAAGCGACGACGAGGCACCAACCAAATCGTCGCAAAACACCACCAGCATACACGGACGTGGATTTTCCTGCTTTGGCGTCGCCAGTAGCAGGATCTGTTCGAGTGGTTCCAAATCTGCAGCCATTGCCGTTGAATCAGCGGCAAAGAGTTGCAGAGAATACAACACCTCCAGGCTTCAGTCAACAACCGAGGGAAAACCAACCAGCATCAACGGGTGAAGGCAGTAGTGACCTGTTTTCACCACAAGAACTTTTGAACATTTTCATCGAGATGACAACAACACTGCGTGGTTGCAAAACTCGCCAAGAACAAGTAAGAACGCTTGGAGCATTCATCTTAAAATACAGTTCGTAGTTTACTCGTTCTAGTAATTTTGAATATTTCAATGAATTTATTTTTTTAGTTTTAAGTTAGGATTAGTTGTTAAAGTGATTTTTTTTTCTTTTTTACCCAAATGTATTCGATTTTTTTTTTTTTTTTTTTTTTAATTAAATATACTTTATTGAATCTTTCTTATAATAATTACATTTGGTTTACATAATAAGTGGTCAGCTGTGGCTCTTCAGCTTTAATTTGCTTTTCGTGATTTAAACACTGTTCATTTTCATAACTTTAAAAGTATATGATTTATCATTTTTGTAACACTAGGTACAATGAGAAAAAAAATGTTAAGAAAACATAACCTAACCTAAAACTAACTTAAACTTACAATAAACTAAACCAATCCTTGAATCAAGGGGTATTCAGAAATAGCACATTTTTCCCTGAATTTCAAACATTTTTCTTGAATCTTCTGATCCAACATTTTTACTTCTGCTAATTCATGAACCTCACTTGATCTTGTCCAGCCAGGAACATTCAAAACCATTTTGAGTACCTTGTTTTGGACACGCTGGAGCTTCAATTTATGAGTTCTAGCGCAACACTCCCAAACAGGTACTGCATACTCAATAACGGGGTAAATTATTTGTTTGTAAACTGCTAGCTTATTTTTCAAAGAAAGCTTTGATTTTCTGTTAATTAAAGGATACAAACACCTGATGAGAATGCTGCACTTGTTCAATATTTTGTCTACATGCTGCCGAAACAATAGTTTCGAGTCAAGTATGAGACCTAAATAGACAACTTCCTTTGACCAGGGTATCGAAACATCATTCATTTTAATCAAAACATCATCCTTTGGGACAAATCTGGCCGATTTGGAAAGTGGAAAAATGATGGTTTGAGTTTTGGCTGCATTTATGCGAATTTTCCAGTCGCCAAAGTATTCGGAAAGAACGTCAAGACCCTTCTGAAGACGGCCAACTAAATATCTGGTTATTTTACCCTTATAAATAACGGCAGTGTCATCAGCAAAAGTGACAACACACCATTACCAGGAAGAGTAGGCAAATCAGATGTAAAAATATTGTACAGAAGTGGGCCAAGAATACTTCCTTGGGGAACCCCAGCATCAATGTTGAATAATCCAGAAGCAATCCCATTCAGAAAACCCTGAACGATCTCTCCGAAAGATAGTGCTGGATAATTTTGATAAGATACATTGGAAAACCGTATAAATACAGTTTATGTATCAAACCATCATGCCAAACATTGTCAAAAGCCTTCTCAACATCCAACAAAGCCATAGCAGTTGATTTAGACTCAAGCTTGTTCTGCTTGATGATTTTAGTTACTCTCGTAAGCTGATGAGCAGTATTATGTCCCTTTCGGAAGCCAAACTGCTCATTCAAAATTATATTATTATCGTTGGTAAAATCCAAAAGCCTTGAATAGATGACCTTCTCAAAGAGTTTGGACAGACTACTCAAAAGACTAATGGGACGATAACTTGTTGGCGATGTTGGATCTTTTGAGGCTTCAAAATTGGTATGACTTTGCCCAGTTTCCAATTGGTGGGGAAGTAACCAAGTTGCAAACATTTATTGAAAATATTGGCTAGATGTTGAAAGAACTGATCACTCTGTTTTTTCAACACTAGATTAAAAATGTTATCAAAGCCAGGAGCTTTCATATTTTTCATTTGTTTAACTGCAACTTTGACTTCCTCACCAGAAACATGGGAATCTGCAGGAAATTCAAAGGTAGAGTCATTGATTGTTGAAATACTATTGGCAACTGATGTTTCTTTACGGCTGGTCATGGAAGCGCCAAGATTATGTGAACTAACAAAATGAAGCCCAAGTGCATTTGCCTTTTCCTCGGATGTAATCAAAGGAGAATCCTCAACAATAAGAGGAGGAATAGGCTTTGGTTTGTTTTTAAGAACTTTTGAAAGTTTCCAAAATGGTTTTGAATAATTCCCAAGCTGGCTTACATGTTTTGAAAATTCTTGATTTCTGATATTGTCAAGTCGGTCTTGTATGATTTTGTTCAAATTGTTCACTGAAATCTTTTGTCATAGTCCCCAGTCCGTTGATATTGTCTCCTATAAACATTCCTAAGTCTAATCAAGTGTTTAGTATCTACGTCAATATCAGTTACCTTAAAATTAAC